>NW_006921832.1:2594281-2627051 GCF_000298275.1 Orycteropus afer afer
GCCTTCTGGTTAGCAGTCAAGTGCCTTAGCCACTATGCTACCAGAGCTCCCATGTGTGTGTATATATATGTGTGTATATATATATATATATATATATATATATGGTTATTATCATACAATTGCAGATGCGTAATTGCCTGGATACACAGTGTTATCGATTATCAATTCCTACAGAACATCTCCACTTACATATCCTGACATCAGTAACTCAATATGCCTAATAATAAGTAAATCTCTCCTTTTACAACAAATCCTTTGCAAATTCCCTGCCTTTCAATATGCTATATTATGTATTCTCCCCAGCATGAAGGCTTAGGATACCTTTTCATTTTTTCCTCTACCCACCCCCCAAGACCAAGTCCAGTTATTTTTTTTCTCAGTATCAAAAGGATCTAGGTATTTTATTTCATATTTCCTATTCTACATCCTTTACAAAAGTATTATCTTAGGAATCTCATATACTACTAGAGGGAGACTACGTTGATCAACTTTGTAGAATATAATGTGGCCATTATATATCAAGAGCCATAAGGAACCCATCCATGTGACATTATTCATATATAGTATCACAATATTGTTTAAGATAGTAAAAAAGTGCCAATAATAGAAGAATTGTCAGATAAATTATAACACAGCTATATGACATAGAGATATTAGAAATCTGATTTTTTATTAGTATGGGGAAAACATTCATAATTTAAGACTAAGTGATAAATACATAAATAAATGCATTTTCCCAACTTTATACAAACACAAAAATATATACACAGCATATTTTATACGAATACACAAATACATTTACAGGAAAACAAAAAAGCAACTAAAATGCCAACAATTAAATAGTAGCAATCTTACAATAGTGAAATTATAGTAATTTTTATTGTCTTCTTTGCAGTTTTAAAAATTTTATATTTTCTCAAGAAATATATATTACTTTATAACCTTAAAAAGATATTACATCCAATTAAATCCCTATTAGTCAAAGAACAACCTATATAGGTTACTATCTTAATACCTTAAGTTGTTCTAAAGGATAAAACATGAAGCCAGCAAAGTGACAATGAAAAAAATAAATAAATAAACTCTCTATGGGTGAGTTTTTTTCTTTTTTTTCCCCAAGCCATCAAAGAAATGTTAATCCCTCACACATCATGCCACTAAGAAAAATCAACTACAAATGTTTACTGTGTATGTCAATGGAAAACCATGAAGCTTCTAGAAATTAATGAAGGAAAAGTAAAAAGGTAAGCCAAAGAGTGGGAAAACAGAACTGCAACACATATGCCAACAAACAGAAAAGGCACAAATCTTTAAGATAAAGAAATAATCCAAGACAAAAATGGGCAAAAGATGAACATAAGCCTTACAAATAATTAGTATCTAAATTACCAATAAATATAAAAAGTGCTCAATTTCATTAATCACCAGGGAAATGCAAACTCAAGTCACATTGCAACAACACTACACGATCACCAGAATGGCTAAAATTAAAAAGACTTTGACAGTCCCAAATGGCAAGGATATGGAGCAATTAATATAAACTGGCAAACCACTTAGAAAACTTCTGGCCGTGTCTACTAAAATGGAGCACATGAATACCCAGGAAATTCAATCCTAAGTACATAAGAGAAAACATATATGCACCAAAAGACAATATTCTTAGTTATCCAAGAATATTAAGAGCAGCACTCTTCTTTAATAGCCAAAATCTAGCAAAAATATAAATGTATATTAGAATGAATAAATTTTGGTACACACAATTGACTATTGCACAGAAACGAGAATAAACTACTGCTACATATAATGACATAGATATACTCTATAAGCAATGTAAAAGAAACAAACCAGACACCAGAGGACATAGTGTATGATTCCATTTGTATCATGTTCAAAATCAGGTAAAACTAGTAAAATGTCAGGGCAGTGGTTAATTCTAGGGATAAGAGGGGAGTTGTGACTAAGTGGGACAGAAGAGGGGGCCTCTGGGATGCTGATAATGTACCACACCTTGATCTGGGTAGTGGTTACACAAGTTATGTTCACTTTTAAGGAAAATCAGAGATGTACATTTACAATTAATATACTTTTCTGTATGACACACACTAGAGAAAAAATGTTACAAATATATACAAGCTTGCTCCTTTCACCATTGTTTCATTCAAAACACGCTGGACGTAACATAAATCCATCAATAGGGGACTGGTTAAATAAATTATGGCAGATCATTTAATCAGCCACTAAATGAAACGAGGCAGATTTATATGCAATAAAACTTAAATCTCTCCAAGATGTTATTAAACGAACCATTTATATTTCAAAGCATATAAACAGTATTATCCAATTTATATAAAACAAAATGTTTATTTATATAAAAATTATATACAAAACATATAGACATATACATACAATGTTTATAAATTAACATTTTACAGAAGGATATCAAGATTAGTAATTATGTCTTTGGAAAGAGAATGAGCTGAGGTTGGAAACAGGGAATTTTTCCTTTTTACTTTATTTCTCTCTATATTATTCTAATTTTTACAATTACCAAGTAGCCCTTTTATAAGAAACTGCATCATACAATTATGAATAAAACAAAACAGCCATCTTTGAAATTGATCTAGCTGGCTGACCCTATTATAGCCTTGTCCCTAATGATTTCCAATGTGTAGACTACGGACCTAAAAGAGCATAACTCTTACTTAATACTACTGTCTCAAAATTACAGATCAATCAAACACCAAAAAATCAGACAGAACTCTATTATGAGTGCTAAATAACTGACTACATTATTTAAGTCGTCTAGAAAGAAGTATTTTATTAACAATTTATGTCCACCTAGGGATCATGAGGCTGGCATAAGACCAGGCAGTGATTCATTCTGCTGTGCTAGGGTCGCCATGAGTTGGAGACGACTTGACGGCACCTTACAACAACAAACAACAGGGAGCTCTGGTGGCCTAGTGCCTAAAGCATATGACTGCTAACCAGAAGGCGAGCCGTTCAAACCCCCCGCCCCTGTCACTCCTCCAAAGGAAAGTTGGGCAATCTACTTCTGTAGTGATACCACCGCCTTGGAAACCCAACGAGGGGTCACTATGAGTCAAATCGACTCAATGGCCAGTGAGTTTGGTGGATTTTTTTTAAGGAAAACAAAATAAATAAATCGGGTAAAACAACATTAAAAGCATGAGAGGATAGTGAAAACAGACCATGCTCCACTAGCTCCGTAAAATAACCTACTAGAAGAGATGCTTTGTCTATTTACCAGGTAGATTAAAATCAATAATAACAAGTACTACCACAACCCTCACTAGGAAAATCTTTTAAGGAAGAGTACTCACATTCCATGTTTTTGTCTCAAATATTTATTCACATCAGATAGGATACTTTCTAATACTTATGTGGTATATGAGTGAAATTTTATGGAAAAAACTAGACAACTGATATAAATTATCATCTATTCTCCTTAAAAAGTACTCAATTAATAAATCTGTTTCTGAAAATGATATTCAAAGAGTACTAAAAAAAAACAATGCCATCAAGTTGATTCTAAGGCAAAGCAAAAATAACCTGAAAGTTAAAAAAAAAAAAACTTAAAACATGTAGCCCCAGTAAAAGCCAACATGCAATGAACATAACAAAACTACTTCTGAACCTCTCAAGGGAAGTTTAAAAGAAACACAACAGTAATAAGAAGTGGCAACAAGTTATAAATGACTTTGTTGGTAAGTATGCCATGTCATAGATAATAAATTGGGAGTTTAACAAAAGAGAGGAATAAATATATTCTACAATGGCTAGTTAAACAAACAGAAATGTAAAGACAAAGAGATCTGTCATCTTCCAAGATGATTCTAAAAGATCATTTGTCACCAATAACTGCAATCCAATTCTACAATTAAACCAGGGTACAAAAAACATGGCAAAAATAGTAAATGCCTTGTTGTTTGTTGTCACTGACTCAAGTCAATTCAGACTCATGGTGATACCTTAAAACCATTTAAATGGGTGAAACAATTTGTCTTAAAAAAAAAAAAATAGATAGATAGATAGATAGATAGGAGGAAAGAAGCTACCCATTATACGATACATATCCAAATCCCTACCCATCAGTATTTTAGGATTTTATTGACTGAAGCTTGAGATATTTGGGAGAATATCACCTTAAACTAATGACAGGATTTGAAGAAAGGTTAATGATATCTAAATTTAAAAAACAAAATATTAAAACAGAGGTCTTATACCAATGGCCAAAAAACATTCTGAGTTTCCTAGGCCATTAACCAAATTAAGCATAAATACCAAATGTATAAAAGTATGTCTGCAAAAGTGTATATGAACTGCTGTATAGAAAGTGAATTTGCTCTGTAAATTTTCATCCAAATCACAATTTAAAAAAAAAAAAAAAAGTATGTCTGTAATTTTACTCATGCTGCTTTATAGCACAGAAATTCATGACTAAAATAAAACACTACATGAATGCTGAAGTACATTTTGTCAGGAGTTATGAATACCTGAAATATTTTATATTTTATTACATTATTAAATGACTGGAACATGTTTTTAGATAGATCCTAATTTGTAAAATCCTTTTGCTGAAGCGATACCATCTAGTAGTATTTTAGAAGATGAATGTGGCCATGTCATTTTGAGTTAGTTTGCTCCATTTTTTAAATAAATGACATTCCTCTTTAACATGTTTGTCATCAAACTGGAAAAATGAAAGCCATAAAAATTTATGATTTCTCAATTCCTACTGATTGGACCTGATAATAATAAAAAGTATAAATTAAATCCTTATTAAAATTTCTGAAATAAATCTTGCTTTGGGGTTGAGCTTTGGGGTTGTTTTCTAAAGCAGCACTATCCAATAAAACATTCTACACTGATGGAAATGTTTTTTATCTATGCAGCTCATTACAAAAGCCACTAGGCTCATGTGGCTACTGAGCACATGAATGTGGCCAGTAAGATAAAGTAGCTGAATTATTAATTTTATTACATTTTTAATTTAAATAGTTAACATATTAGAAAGCAAAGTTGCAATGAACAAACTATACATACATTCAAAAGTTCGCCTGTACTTTGCTAATGATAATGTAAAGCCACTGAATTAAATTTCAGTGACTCCTTTAGAAAAGTAAGGTCAAAATAAACCCTGAAAAGGAAGTGGGAAGAGAGCTGTTACATGAGGGGGATTGCAGTCAATGTCATGAAACAAAACATGTATAAACTGCTGTATGGAAAATTAATTTTTCTGTAAACTTTTATCCAAATCACAATTTTTTAAAAAATAGAACCAATGAGTGCCTACAGCATTTGATTGCTAACCAGAAGGCTGGCAGTTCAAACCCACCAGCCACTCCTCAGAAGGAAGACTGGGCAATCAACTTCCATAGTGATACCACCTCAGAAACCCAAGGGGGGGGTCGCTATGAGTCAGATCTGACTCAATGGCAGTGAGTTAGTTAGTTAGTTAATGATAATCCTACCACTTCTCTGTCAGTTTACTGTACTGTAGTGATCTGCATGTTGTTATGATGCATATGAACCTATGCCACCAGTAATTCAAATACCAGCAGGCTCACCCACGTTAGACAGCAGAGCTTCCAGGCTAAGAAAAGAAAGACCTGGTGATCTACCTCTGAAAATAAGCCAATGAAAACTCTATGGATCACAGCTGGATATTGCCCAATAAAGAGCTGGAAGATGAACCCCCTAGGTTGGAAGCCAATTCAAAATACAGAGTGGCCCTAACAGTGGACTTGAGTATGTCAACAATTATGAAGACTGTGCAGGACTGGGCAATGTTTTGTTCTGTTGGACACAGAGTTGCCCTGAGTCAAACCCGACTTGGTGGCAGCAACTAACCACAAAAACAGCAATGAGAATCAGATCATACAAATTTGTGATTCACAGAGGTTCATGATTCTTCGGAGAGGTTCCTACTACTGTTATGTGAATCTCAGAGGCACAGGCTACTTTGCTGTGAACTCTCTGAATCATAGGTATACTGCTTGGCTCTTGCTTATGGGATTTGTGGCAGAAGATGCTAACTGCCTATAGGGTTACTATGAGTTAGAATCAACTTGATAGCAATGGGTTTGGATTTCTGGTTTTGCAGTATCTACCTATTCTTGGGAACTCTGGTGGCATAGTGCCTAAGGCATGTGACTGCTAACCCACCAGCCCCTCCTCAGAAGGAAGACTGGGCAATCTACTTCCGTAGAGATACTGCCTCGGAAACCCAAGGAGGGGTTGCTATGTGTCACAATCTACTTGACAGTAGTGAGTTTTTGTTTATCTATTCTTACCTTGCCAACTGAAATGATGACAACATTTCCCAGCTTCTACTAAGTCCTGGTCAATGTGCTATAAGTAGAAGTAATGTGTGGCAGCTTGCAACAAATTTCTTTATAAGAGATGTCAGTCATCCTTTGCCCCCTTGTTCCTTCCCTATCCCTTTTTCTTTTGGTTGGTTAGAAGAATGTGAATGTGATGGCTGGAGATTGAGCAGTCACTTTAGAGTATGAGGTAGAAGCCACATGCAGAGAACAGCTGAGTAGCAGGTTCAAAGTCTGGGTTTCTGACACTGTGCATAACTGTATCAGCCTTGAACTGCCTACATCTAGGCTCTTGTATTTCAAAGAAAAATAAATCTCTTAAAAAAAAAAAAAAAGATAAACCCTGAAAACCAGCAGTTATTACAAATGAAGAACTTCTACTTCAACTGCCACTAAACACTAGGGAGAGCTTTTACAAAAGCTAAAATTGTTATTAACGATATCAGAAAACTCAACTTACCTGTTTTGAAAAAATAAGTTAATATGAAATAAATCAAAGGGCCTTTGTGATTCCAAGTGAAATGAGCAAATGAAAGAAGAAAGCTATTAACATGTTCAGCATCAATTTTGAAAAGGCTTTAATACAATCTAGATAGGATGTAAGAATTGTTAGCTTAAATTTTCATACTTATAGGGACCTAGGTTATATTGTTCTAGGTCTGTGTCTTCTCTCTTAATTCAAAAATGTATATTCATGATCCCAATAGGCTAACCTTTACCCCTTTGCCTTATCAGCAAGAACACATAAGAAATAAGGAATATAATTTCTCATGTCTGTTATGCTCTATCATAATATAACATTATACAAACTCTAATTCTGCCCATTTGGTATATACAATATAACTTTTCCTTGATTCATTCACAAAATGGACTCAAATTCATAATTATCTACTAGGATTAACAGCACTTGATTATGTAATATACATAAATATGGAATACTAAGCTAACTTTTAATAAGTTTCAGAAGATTAAGGACTTGAAAAAAGTTCAAAATACGCTGTTACGTGGAAAGCAACATGACTGTATGCATGGTATGTGCATTAAAGAAAAATAAAAACAGAAGCATATATAGAGAAATGTTAAAACCAAAAAAACCAAACCTACTGTCATCAAGTCGACTCTGAGTCATAGCGACCCTATAGGACAGAGCAGAACTGTCCCAAAGGGTTTCTATGGCTATAAATCTTTACAGAAGTAGCCTCTTCTCTTTCCTGTGGAGTGGCTGGTGGGTTTGAACCACTGACCTTCCTGTTAGCGAGTCAAAGCAGTAAAAGGAAGGATCTACATTGTGGGAAAAGGGGAGCAAGGTGTTGGAGGCTAAATACAGGGAGGAGGATGTCCACAAGTAGGCAAGGACCACCACAATTGATCACAGCATGAGTATTGTAAAGACAGAGTCTATATTACAATGCATATGATCCAGTAAGAGTTGTCAAACACATGCAAGAGGGTGGAGGGCATCTGGGCAGGGAAGTGGATGGTATAGGGTATAGGAGCCTAGGTGAACTGAGAAGGGCATGTGCAGGGGAAGAAGGAACACTGAAAAGAAAATGGTTACACAGAAT
The DNA here is from genome assembly GCF_000298275.1 of Orycteropus afer afer. Taxonomy (NCBI): domain Eukaryota; kingdom Metazoa; phylum Chordata; class Mammalia; order Tubulidentata; family Orycteropodidae; genus Orycteropus; species Orycteropus afer. The sequence continues at coordinate 2,602,194 of NW_006921832.1, forward strand.
GGGGCAGGGGGTAGTCTGATTAAGTAAATAAATATATTACTAAGGATAACCAGAAGCCAGGTTTCTCACTAGCTACAAAACAAAAAACAAAAAAACTCAAACCCATTGCCATCTAATCAATTCTGACTCACAGTGACCCCCACTGGGTTTCTGAGGTGGTAAATCTTTACGAAAGTAGACTGCCCAGTCTTGCTTCTGCGGAGTGGCTGATGGGTTTGAACTACCAACCTTCTGGTTAGCAGTCAGATGCCTTAGTCGCTGTGCTACCAGAGCTTCACTACAAAGGAGTTATAAAATAGGAACAGGAGAAAATGAAAATGTACCCCGTAATGTTAGACTGTAACTAGGGAGGTAGTATGTTTTTCAATATTAATACATCTGGAAATAGTTGTATCTGTAAATGCATGTACACATATACATATAAACACAATTCTATACATATATATATATATATATGTTGTTGTTGTTTGCCGTCGAGTCGGCCCCGACTCATAGCGACCCCTCCTTGGGTTTCCGAGGCAGTATCACTACGGAAGTAGGATTGCCCAACCTTCCTTCCGAGGAGTGGCTGGTGGGTTTGAACCATCAGCCTTCTGGTGAGCAGTCAAGTGCCTTAGGCACTATGCTACCAGAGCTCATATATATATATTATATATATATATATATATAAAATATATATATATATTATATATATATAAATATATATATATATATACACACACACACACATATATACACACACACACACATATACACTCTAGTTCTGTCCACTAAAAGATCTGCGAAGACCTATACTCTAACAGCAATGAGTAGTGACACATTTAGCACCCAGATCTTAGCTTCTCAATATCATCAATATCGTTCTCCACTAAAACAAACTAGGGCTTCTTGGAGAAATGGCTGGTTCCAGGGCCAAGCCAGTAAAAGTACCAGAAAGCAAGAAAGTGCTCAAATATTGATGAGACATGTCAAAAGAACATATAGAAACCAGCTTGAAGAGGCTCCAACCAGACAAATCTTAAAGCAAGCACCAAAATAAATAACACAGTGATAGATTTTAACACAGTGAATAAAATAAAAACCTTAAACCCATAATGATATAAATAAATAAATTAGAAAATTTAATGAAGAACAAGATTAACTTCATAGTGGCAAAGCCTAGCAAGTACCACATTAACCCACTGATCAAAGTGAACCAGCAACAGAACAAGGCAAATAAAAATTGTGTGCTACCTATAAGAATGCAAAAAGGGAGAACACAGCATCGCTTCTGTGATATCTCTACCAAAGATGCTTAACTCAAATCTCACATAGAGGAAAAATCAGGTAGATAAAATTAAGGGACATTCTATAAAACAAATTGTCTGTAGTCTTCAAGTATTATAGTCATAAAACACAAAAACTGAGGAACTGACATAAACTAAAGAGATACAATTAAATGTACCATGTAATTCTGAACTGGAACTTTTTTATGAATTGACATATGTAACAACATGAATAAATATGTTATCACAAAAAAAGACATACTTTAAGATTCTAAAATACCAGAATATGCAAACTCATTTTGGAACAAATGGGAACAAAACAGAAATTACTGATCACCTGGAAGCAAGGGCAGATGGAAAAAGAGACAACAGAGGGATACTTTTGAGCTTCATAGAAATGTTCTGTATCTTGATTTGTGTGGTGGTAATTCTGTGGGTATATATATATGTATTTGTCAAAACTCATCCAATTATAAACTTTAAATGGATAATATATACAGTACATAAATTATAAAGTTCACTTTGAACAGAAACAAATTACCCTCCAGTTGAACAATAGTGAAAATTAATAAAACCAAAACTTAATTATTTGAAAAAAATCAATAAAATTGTTAAGTCTTTATTCAGACTAATGAAACAAAGACAAATTACCAATATCAGGAATTGAAGAGAAAAAAAATCACTAGAGATCCTTTAGATAATAACAGATTAAGAAAATATTATTAAGAATTTTGTCAATTAAGTAACTTTTAAAAAATGAAAAGTATCTTGAAAAACACGAATTACCAAAACTGAGTCAACAGGAAATAAACCTGAATTATTAAGCTGATATATGCTGTAGAAATTAAATTTGGAATTAAAAACCTCCTACAGAGAAAAATCAGCCCCAGATGGCTTTACTGGTAAAGGCTCTGAAATATGTAATGTAGAAATAATACCAATCTTATACAAAATTTTTCAGTAAAGAAAGGAGGGAATAATACACCATAGCCCATTTAATGAGGTCACTCAAACTCTCACTGTCGTCAAGTCAATTTCAACTCAACCCCTCCTTGGGTTTCTGAGGTGGTATCTCTATGGAAGTAGATTGCCCAGTCTTCCTTCCCAGGAGTGGCTGGTGGGTTTGAACTGCCAGCATTCTGGTTAGCAGTCAAATGCCTTACGCACTACGCCACCAGAGCTCCTTTCAATGAGGCCAGTATACCAAAAGTAGACAGAGATAACGCAAGAAAATAAAATTACAGATCAATATGCCTCATGAATAGGGACATAAAAATTCTTTTTAAAAATCAGCAAATTAAATCCAACAACATATTTGAAAGAATGACATCATGACCAAGTTTATCACAAGAATATAAGGTTGGTTGGACATTTGAAAAACCACTATTAACTCATCATTTTAAAAGAATAAAAAGGAAAAATTATGCAATCATCTTAAAAGAGACAGATAAAGCATTTGACACATTAAATACCTAACAATGATTTTTTTTTTTTTTAAAAAAAAAAAACCTTTCTGCAAATTAGGAAGAAAAGAAAATTTTTTTAACCAAAAAAAGGGTATCTCTGAAAAACCTACAGCTAACATCATCCTTAAAGGTAGCAAAGGCTGATTAAATTCACCTAAAGAGCAAAAGCAAGGCAAAGAAGTCCACTGCTACCACTATTCACTAATCCCTCTTCACTACTGGAAGTGCTAGGTAGTGCCATAAGGAAAGAAAAAGAAACAAAAGACACAGTGACTGGAAAAGAAGAAGTAAAGCCATCTTTACTTATGGACACCATGATTGTAAAGAAACCTAAGGACTCTGCCAACTAACTACTAAAACTAAAAAGTAAATTTAGTTATAATCATAGAATAAAATTCAGTATTTTTTTTTAAATCAACTGAATTTCAATTTTCAGCCACAAACAGAAATTCAAGATTTTTTTAAATACTATTTACAACAGCACCCCAAAACATAAAATACTTAGGGATAAGTTTAGCAAAATATATTTAACATAATACACAATTGATTTTCAACAAAGGAGCCAAAGCAATTCAATGAGAAAAGGAAAAAGTCTTTTAACAAATGGAATATTTCAACTGAAACAACTGAATATTTATAAAAGGAAAAAATGAACTTCAATGCTTTCCCACTCTATACAAGGGAATAAAAATTCAAGATGGATCACAGAGTTAAAACATAAAAACTAAACATGAAATCAATACTATAAAAATATAAAACAAACTAAGCTATAAAGTATAAATAGTTATAAACAAAAACTAAAAACTCTCAACTATTCAAAACAAAAAATAGGAGAATATCTTAACAACATGAGTATAGCCAAAGATTTCTCAGACAGCCTAGAAAGTACTAACTAAACATTTAAAAAAAAACAACAGACTTTTTTTAACAAATAAGACTTCACAAAATTAAAATATTTTGTTAATTAAAAGGCAGTTAAGACAAGCTGTTGCATTGTGGGAAACTGCAGTCAATGTCATGAAACAAAGTGTATGTGAGATGTGCATGGAAAATGAATTTGATTCTGCAGATAAACTTTCACCCAAATCACAATAAAAATTTTAAAAAAAGGGCAATTAAGACAATAGACAAGCTACAAATTAGAAGAAAATATTTTCAAACAATCTAACAAAAGACTTGCACCCAAACTATATAAAGAATTCCTTCAAATCCATAATAAAGTTATTTTTTATAGATAAAAGGTCTGAGAAGCACTTCAGAAATGAAGATACACAAATAGCCAACAAGCACACCAAAAAGTACTCAGTATCGCTAGACTTCAGGGACATAAAGATTAAAACCACAACAAAATGGCTAAAATTTAAAAGGCAAAGAATGGCAACTGAAACTCTAATATATTGTTGGTAGGAGTGTAAAATAACATAACCAATTTGGTAATTCAATCCAGCATTCTCATTAAATTAAACACACACCTACTTTTTTGCTTAATACAGAAATCCTCTACTTGTACTGGAGAAAAATAAGACTTGTACAAAAATATACCCAAGAGAAATAAAACGGGGGGGGGGGGGGAGGACCCTTGTAACAGCAATGTTCATAGCAGCTTTAATCATAATGGTCAAAAACCAGAGATTACACTAATGACCATAAAAAGGAAAATGGATAAACAAAATCAGTATATTAAAACAACAGATCATTATTCAACAATGAATTACTGATACATTCAACAAACATGGATGAACTGCAAAAACATTATGCTAAGTAAAAGAAGCCAGACACAAAAGATTTACCTACTGTACGATTCCATTTATATGAAGTTCTCAAGGGATAACACTAATCTATATTGGGAAAAAAAAAATCAGAACAATGGTTTTAGGGATTATGAACAGAAACATAAACTTTCTTGGGTGATGAAAATATTCTGTATCCTGATGGGGTGTGTGTTACACATTTATATGGCTGTCAAAACTCTAAAACCACACACTTAACATCTAAGCATTTCACTTTAAACATTTCCTCAATTCAAAAAAAAGTAAGTATTTTTCTGAAGTAGTCTTTCACTCAACAAATATTTGTTGGTCTACTATAGCCTATTATAGTTTGTACATATATGAACAAATACTTGATTGCCTACTACTGAGGGTATTAGTAAAGGCAGGATCCAGAAAACAGATGTTACAGTATATAACAACACACACTTGCAAGCAAAGAAATGCAAAATAATGTTAGTTACCATAATGAAAATCACACAGAAGACAAAGCTTTTGAACCAAGAAGTGGAGAACAGTAGATTGCCACTCAAAGAATATTACAGGCATACACAACATATACAAAATTAAAGTAATAAGAAAAACCACAGTACATCTAGTAATTTGGTACACTTAAAATATGAGGGGGAGGATGGGGAACTACTGGAGAAAAAGCTGGATAAGATACCAAAACCAAACTCACTACCATCAAGTCGATTCTGACTCATAGTGACCTTATAGCACAGAGCAGAACTGCCCCATAGGGTTTCCAAGGCTGTAAGTCTTTATGAAAGCAGACTGCTTGATCTTTCTCCTGCAGAGCAGCTGGTGGACTCAAACTGCTAACATTTTGGTTAGCAGCCAAATGCTTTCACCACTGTACCACCAGAGCTCCCTTGGATAAGACAAGAGATCTGATTATGAAGGCTCTTTTAGCCAACGCAAAAGCATACCTTTTGCTGGCTGGCAATGAGGAACCAACTGAGGAAGTTTTAAGTAGGGGAATAGGAAACATAAATCTCATTTTGGAAAGGTCACTATAGAAAATGCATCTGAAAGATAGACTGAAGAGAGCTGAGGGTTGAGTCAGACCTCTAGAAGACTACTGCAATGGGCTAGGTAGAAGTCTGTGAGGTAGCTATATTATAACAAATCATAATGGTTATCTGTTCATTCATATTATGTCCCAACACCAGGGATATAGGAGAAAATAAGACAAAAGTTCTGCCCTTACAGAGCCTACAATCTATCAAAGAAGACAGACATTGAAAAAGTAATCAAAAGTGCCCACTGCAGAAATTCAACTTAGGGCTGATGAGGATGAAGCACTGTCTAGGTTAAAAAACTGAGTGTGGTTGAGAGGAGTATTCTGAGCAGGATATAGAAAGGTCCTGAAGCAATTTTTTTTTTTTTTTAAATATATAGTACATGAGATGAAGTGAAAGAAACCCTGGTTTAATATTACAGAAGACAGAGATGAGAATTACATTATGGTTGTGGTTCAGGTGGTCAGTAGAGGAAAACAAAGGCACAAGAAGGCAAGACGGTTATGGGTGCTTTCAAAAGAATAGCTGAGGTGATGAACCATGATGTCTGGGGTAAACAGGAAAGAGGAAAGGATTGCCATATTTTAAAAAGACAAAGAAATCAAGCAAGTTGAGAATACAAAGAGATCACAGAGTTGGGATATACCAGGGGAAAATAAAAAAAGTAGGAATTGTAGGAAGTTACAGATTTTGAAGGAAAAACCCTTAAGTGTGTGATGTTTTTCAAGCTACAATAAAGACAAAGTTTCGACTCCTTAAGGAAGAGACAGATGTTTAAAAAAATCCTTAAAAATTATGTATTTATAATTCAATACACTAACGATCCTGATTAAGAGATCAATGTGTTCCTGGAAAAGATAATTTTTAAAAATACATGTAATACAAAAACTTCACTTAATTAATTTTTGCCTTTCAAATATGATTTCTGTCAATATTTTGGTATATTTACTCAAGAACATTCATTTGAGCTATTTAGTCTTTAAATATTTCATGAAATTTCTTCAATGACTTGCAGGATTGCTTAATACAAAATTAATTATGTTTCTAACTAGAGATCTAAAATCTTATAAAGGAATTACTTACAGGGACATTAAGTGCATACTGTAGTCCTTGAGGAAGTCTTTCATGTGTCTCCATCTGCTCTTCATCATTTTTCACTGTCTCCTCATGGACCATGAGTTCATCGTGTGATATCATATCCTGTTGTCTCATTTCACTTTCTTGTAACACTTCATCTGCAGCAAGGATCTCCTGGTGAGGTATACTCCGATCTTGAAGCACTGACTCCTGCAGTTCCCCAGACACGGCAGATTGGCCAGACACTCCACCCATTACAACCATTGCCCTGGAAGACTGCATTTCGTCTATGCCGCCACATTTAAGAAACAATCCTTCCAGTTTGTCGTCAATGTTCATGCTTAAGTATAACTGCCTAGAAAGACCAAGTTTGGCAACAAAGCATAATAAATTAGTTTTATGTCTACTTCACTTTTTTAAACTCAATTATGAAAGGTACACATTTAAATAGAAAATGTTTATTTACATAATTCAGAATTGCCTCCAATTTTAAAATTATCAAGATAATTTCCAAAGGCTAGTAAACCACAAAGTTCCATTTTTTATATTAAGATTAAGCTAATTAATTAAGACTGATAGATTAAATCCTAATCTATTTCATTCATGAAAATATGAGCCTGACACAAAGCAAATTAGGGAAAAGTACTGGTAACATGAAACAAACAGTCCATTCTTTTAATCAGTATGTCTTAAAAGCAAAAATAAAAAGAGATGAATTCAAAAAGAAAGAACCAACAGATGGTATCAGGCAAATCATTTTAAAAAACAAACTTAGAACTACTTAAATATACAAAAGCACTCACTTACAGTAGCAATCAAAGAAATAAACATTAAAAACAGGTACCAAAAACTTCAATCACTGAACTGGTAATGATTCTTCTGAAAAATCCATCCAAGGTTGAGGTGGTTAAAAAGGGGAAGGGGACATTCATCCACTACTGGTAGAGCATAATAAATGACTAATTTTTTCCAAAGCAATTTGGTAGTATTTATCAAAAGCCATAAAAATGCTCACATCCTTTGAACAAGTGATTCTACTTTTAGGAACTTACTTTGATAAAATAAAAAATGTATATAAAGATACACATGGAAAATCATTACAGTAGTGTTTATAAACATGATAAACTAGAGACACTATACATTCAGAGATTAAAATATGTCCGTACAAATGTTTTAAAACTGGCCTACAGCAATGGCTGTATAGCTCAGTAAATTTACTCCAAATAATTGCATTGTACACTTAATATGGATGCATCTTATTGTATGCAAATTATGCCTCAATAAAGTCTTTAAAAAAAAAAAAATCTGAATTTCCCGATGCTTGGAGGAAGAGGAAGCTGCTGACAAGAAGCAGGAAGCTGGTGATGTTCTTTCTTGAGCTGAATGCTGGTTGCACAGGTATGCTTACTTTGTAAAAATTCAAGATGTACATTTGTGATATGTGCACTTTTCTGTCAGTTATTACAGTTCACTAAAAAGTCACTCTGTTGAAATAAAAACAATGTCCAGTCATTAAAAATATCCTTGAAAAGGATGTGAAGATGTGAGAAATTATCCCAATAGAGTAAGGGAAATAAGTATATATGTATGTGTAATTTATCTAAAACGTAATATAGCTCTAACACTACCACTGGTAGTGAAATTATCAGCTTGTCAATTTTCTTAAATTCTACTACTGCCATGTTTTAAAATTTGCTAAAAGTAGTAAAATTAGTGTTTCCATAACTAACATTCTTAAACAGTCACACAAGAATAAATTTAATAGATTATGATAAGAAATTAAGAACTAGAAGCTATTAAACACATTATCTTATTTTGTCTGATATTATAGAAAAGACAATGTTTTAAATCCACCCTAACAGTGGTTGCTGTGTAAATTCATATTTAATATTCTACTGGGTTAGTACACAAACTAACATAACAATAATCATGAAATTCAAAGATCAATCACCTCAAAGAAGATCAAAGTACTAGAACAAACTTTCTTTCTTAAAAACAATTTCTATATCAGACTGTGTGAAATAAACATTCACACATTACCCAAAGTGAAGGAATTATAATTAATAAACACATAAGCTGTATTTCAGTTCAGGCACCTCTTTCCCAAATTAACCACATAAACAATAGTTTTGGCCTTGAGTATAGCTTTCAGAGGTAACATACATGATCAGTAAAATTCAAATACACTGCTGGAATCTAAATACACTTTCATTTACTAAAGCTATAACCAAGGAGCTCTAGTAGCATAGTGGCTAAGGCACTTGACTGCTAACCAGAAGGCTGGTGGTTCAAACCCACCAGCTACTCCTCGGAAGGAAGATGGGGCAATCTACTTCCGTAATGATACTGCCTCGGAAACCCAAGGAGGGGTCGCTATGAGTCGGGTCCAACTCGACGGCACATAACAACAACAATAACCAAGGAAGAAACTTTAACCGAACCAATCAGAACTCTTATGAACAAAACAAAAACTAGCTCACACTTGCTTATCTTGTCCTCCCTGGTACCCGGTATTATCAGCCTGGAATACGTACAAGACAAAGGACCAAGAGTCTGATTTAATTTTTCAAAATCTTTAGGTAGCAAACTCAAAATCTAAAGAAAAAAGATTTTTAAAAAGTTATCAAACAACTACTCTCTTCAAATATTCTTTATCCTATTCCTTAGAGAATAAACTATAGCTAAATGAATTTTTTTTTTTAATTTTTTAAGGCTAAAATCTGCTTATTCTGACCATTTCTTTGGGAATCCTTACAAAATCAATTCTGCTCCTTTACTAAAATACGTACTGCATTCTTAAAGAGTTTGGAAAACCCCTAATTTAACAGGGACTTATACATACACAAAGCCCCTCTTATTGGAATTTTTTGCTGTTGCTGCAAATGTTATTGCTTGGGAGCATTTAGAGAATATGGGAGATGTTGTTGTTGTTATGTGCTGTTGAGTCGGCCCTGACCCATAGCGACCCCTCCTTGGGTTTCCGAGGCGGTATGTAGAAGTTACTAAAAAAAGACAAACTTAGAGAAGGTGACGTAAGCAGATTCTCAGGTTTAAAAGGAAAAAAAAAAAAAAAAGGCAAGCCAAACTGGAAGATAATTGGACCTAAACCAAGATCTACATTTCCCTAAACATTAGTCTCCAATGTTTTTGATCATGCATCCCCGTCAATTAAATGGGCATATTATTTAAAACTACATTCTTATATTATTGTGCCAATATATTTATACATATTAAAAACATATATAAGACATAATTTTTACTACCCTCCTCCCTAATATCAAGCTGAGACTACTTAAGTATTGAGAAAGTAGAAGTTCTGATACAGTACTCTGGATACAGAGAATATTTGGAAGAAAAAAGGCAAGCCTGGGTAGAATGTCAGGGTGGGGGACTCAGGGCAGGAAGGTAACACCTCATACAGAGGCAGTAAATGTAAAGGGGAGTGGAAATACCATAACTGTGAAACAAACCTGACCTCTTAAAAAATTCTCCTCAAATTTTTCTTCCTTTTTCCCACATGATTGCTTATTCCTACAGCTCCAAAATTAAGCCATACATTTTGAGTCAAATTGGCTAGCATAAAAATTGTCTTTTTGAAACAACTCCCTTGGACTACCAGAAACTATAACACATCAATACAGACTCTATTATCAGTGAACACTGTGCAAAGATTTTAAAAAGTGCCCTGGAGGACCAGGTTTGCTGGTCTGAGAAAACCAAGTGGAACCACTGAAACTATGGTTCCTAGCTGTCCTTCAGGTCTGGAATTGAACCCATACCTGTGGCTTCCAGCCAAACAAAAGACAGGCGTAAGAGTTGAACATGTACCTGAGGTAGATATACTCCTTGGAGAGAACAATCATGGGAGAAAGAAGGGCTGTTTGTTTATCCACAGGGAGACAGTTCAGGGGGCAGGAGTGCATGGAGGGATGGACACAGGGAAGAGGTGACTATCAAGAGGAAGCTGAAGGGGAGCTGTTACATTGGGGTAAGTTGAAGTCAATGTCATGAGACAACATGTGTGTGAACTGCTATACGGAAAGTGAATTTCCTCTGTAAACTTTCACCCAAATCATAATTTAAAAAAAGGGGCGGGGGGAGACATGCCCTGGAAACCATAGTTGCAGGGGACATCAAGATCAACTGGCATAACATACTACACAAAACATTGTTCCATATCCTACTTTGGCGAGTAGCAACTGGGATCTTAAAAGCTTGCAAGCAGTCATCTAGATGCAACAATGGGTCTCTCCTTGTCCACAGCAAAGAAGAATAAAGAAAACCAAGATAGCATGGAAACAATTAGTCCTAGCGACTGGTACACCATGTGATCTTCAGCGTATATGACTATGAGACCAGAAGAACTAGATGGTGCTCAGCTACCAATGTCAACCACTCAGAGGAGGATCTATGTAGGAGATCCTGGATAGAGTGGGAGAAAAATGTGGAACGAAACTCAAAATCATTTTTTAAAAAAAGGGACTAGGTTTGCTGGTCTGACAGAGCCTGGTAGAACCACTGAGACTATGGCCCCCAGCTGCCCTTCAGATCTAGAACTGAACCCACTCCTGTGGCTTCCAGCCAAATAAAAGGCAGGCATATGAGCTGGACATTTACATTAGACCTTGATACACTCTTTGAAGAAAACAGTCATGGGAGAATAGAAGGGCTGTGTATACACAAGGAGACAGCTCAGGAGGCAGAAGTACATAGAGGAAAGAACACAGGGAAGAGGTAACTATGGGGAGGAAGTCAGGGAGCTGTTGCATTATGGTAAAATGTAGTCAATGTCATGAGACAAAGTATATGTGAACTGCTGTATGGAAAGTAAGTTTCCTCTGTAAACTTTTACCCAAATCACAATTCAAAAAAAAAAAAAAAAAAAAAACGCACCTTAGAAATATCTATCAAAATTAAAACCCATCAATCCAGCAACCTCACCACTAGGTTGCATGGGGTAACAACCCCATGAGTTTCATAGAAGTTCACCAAAGACTTCTGTACAAGGATGTTTGGTGCAACACTTTAACAAGAAAAGAATAAAAACCACCAAAGTGTCCATTGATAGGAAACTTATTAATTATGATTCACCTACACAATGTCATAACTAAAAGAATATGGTAACTCTACATGTACTAACAAAAAGTTCTCCAAAATATGGTAAGTGAAGAAGAAAAAAAAATCAAGTGAAGAACTATGTAGACAGATTCTTTTAAAATTTTTTAAAAGGTAAATAGCTCGATCAACAGTTATTCTACAAATGAACTTTTTTTTCCCTTCAAAGAAACTTAAAGGGGCCTTTGGGAAGTGAGGTAAGAAAGGAGCTACAGGAAGAACACCTTCAATTTTTTATTTTATACCTTTTTCTAACCATGGGCCAGGATCATAATTTTTTTTGTTGGTGTTACAACAAGGAATTGCGTGGGTAATAGGATTGACTCTAGGTCTTATTTTCCTTCATTTATTTATTTGAAAACAAAGATATAAGTGTTAAAAACATGTTTTAAAGACAAATAGTCACACCTATACCACATCTCCTCAACTTATCTCTTGGCAGAGTAAGGTGGACAGAAAACGCCACAGGGTCCCAAACCAAAAACGTAATTTCACCAAGTTTATGAAAAATAGAAAAGGGACACTCCTACTCTAAGAAAAATTATAAAGTAGGGAAAGTCTATTTTTTGTTGACTTTGTATGTCTCTTCTTCTATGCCTTTACCATCTTCAACTTTTCCCCCTTATGACTTCTATGTGGTCTCAGTCAAAGCTCTAAAAGGGCACATTCAAAAGCCTGAATACAACAAACGGGTCCCTGCTCAAAAGCTGTATCCTGCTACCTACCTTCCCTAATTTCAATATTCTTATGGGTGATAAGTCAAATGTAAAGAAAGGAAAGTGACATACCAATCCATATTAAGATGTGAAGAGTTAAATGTCTTGTCCTGCTAATAAACCTGAAAAAACTAAGTATTTTTGATACAAATGTGTAAATAATTAATGGAGATTTAAGGGTTAGGGATATTAAAGGAGAGAGGAGAAAATCAATAATGCTTCCTTTAAATCACATATTTACATAAAGACTGGCTCTGGAAGAAAAAAAGAGCTGAACAATTTGAGTTCCCAGGAGCCTCTACCCAACCAGAGGAAAAGAAGGAATAGGTGGAGTAATAAGATATTCTGAACGCCTTGTGAAGACACTTTATTTTGTAAGTGAAATGGACCTTTGGTAGCTGACACTGAAGGATACAAAATGGTAGAGCTGTTAGGAGTTAAGACAGGACAGACAATGCTGTCCTGGGGCTAACTCAGATTACAGTAAGATGGCACTCCTTCCTCTTCACTTCAAATTACCCAGAGCAAAGAAAGTTGAAAACTGGAATAGAGCAAGAGAGAAAGAAAGAAAGAAGCCTAGCTCAGGCCAATTTCTCCTAAATCTACCTTTAGCACACTACTTCAAACTCTGCATTCTTTTCCCCTTCCAAGATTTTTCCTTCCCTCATCTCCACTCCTTGGCCAGAGAAGATGGAAGGTATGATGATGGGGGTATTTAGGGGACCAGAGTTTCCTGTCCCATCCAATGACCCCTCCCCAACCTACCATCCTATCCTGCTGACAAATGTATGTTTGGTTCAGTTGAATAAATGCAGTGCTTAGTTAACTCCCTTGCCATTTAAGCCAAGTAGTGATGCTGTACTTAAAGAGAACGTAAATTATCAGCCATCACTTTCTCCTGCCTTCCAGAAGAAACAGCTGGCTCCCTTATTGTCACCTTCTAATTTAATTCTTCTAATCAATTGCATGCAAGCAATTAGAAACTAAGCTTTATGGATTTATAAGATGAAATAGAGTAAATAAGCTTTGAGTTGGGCTTTTAACAAGGAGTTAAGCTCATGGGCTTTTAATATAAGCATTTGCAACAATTATTTCCTAAGCTCAGGGGACTGTTGGGCTTGTTTTCAGAGGACAAAGTTAACAGAAGCATAACATATGGACAAGTTAGGCATTATTACTCACTTTTAATCAACTATACAAGGTACTTAAATACTTACTCAGTTTTTAATGAGAATTCTATGCCATTAATGAGGAAAATGTCTTTCTAAATTTTATTATGTCTGTATTATAAAGTTCAGAGGTTATGAAAACCTGAAAAGGAACGATAACTAATGTGTGTTAAACTAGGCACATACGTTATACGTTATCTCACTTAATATTTACAACAACGTTTCAAGGCAGTAACAGTATATTCCCATTTCACAGATGAGGGAGCTGGGGCTTACCAACGCACACAACTAAGAAGTAAACTTGAAATTCAACTCAGACTTACCTGGCTCAATGCACTTTATACCACACCATGCCATTGCTCACCTTGACAAGGTCCTAGACATATTAAGAACTCATCAGACTCATTTCCCTTCTTACCATCTACTACTCTGAAGCCATCCTATCACCACTGCTTGGCTCAGTAAAGCACTCAAATTTTCCTTGGTTATTCTATCTAATGGCTACCATGGGAGAACTTTCTGACTCAGAATACCTTTTTTACCTTTAGGAGCCATGGACACTTTCTACATCCTCAATTTTTCCACTTCCCTCTATTATTCACAGCTCAGTGAATTTCAACCCAACCCTTCTTCTTTTTTTATAGGTTTATACCCACACACTTAAACTATCTTTCTTCCACCATTCTTTCCTCAAACCCTTACCAGTTACTTCAGGAAAATTTCTCTCCTCTTTTTCCTTTGCTTTCCCATTAAAACTTGGAAATAACAATAATTCTAAATATGGCTGACAAATGTAAAAGCAGTACTAGAGATACATCTGTATCAAGGGAAAGAAGGTGGTATGTTTTAAAATAAAAAGAAATTTGAAGGCTTGTGACATAACACTCTAAAACTCTTAAAAAGATACCTATTTCCCCAAGAACGCAAATATCCATCTACCATTTTATCTTTGATTAAACCTACTATCAAAAAAATCAAACAAATATTTCTCATTTAAAGATACCTTTTTTTATTGAGTTTCAACAAAATAAAACTTGGGCACTCAAAGGAACCTGTTCTGAAAACAGGTGGGGAAAAAAAAGCTATAAATTACTTCTGATCCAAAGTATATTCAAGAAACTCCTTGTTGTCTGAAGGATGCCAATGAGGTCTGGTGGCACTATGGTTAAAGCATTGGGCTGCTAACCAAAAGGTCAGCAGTTCAAACCCACTGCTGCTCCACAGGAGAAAGATGAGGCAATCTGCTTCCGTAAAGCCTTGGACACTCTATGGGGCAGTTCTTTTTCCTACAGGGTCACTATGTGTCGGAATCAACTTGATGGCAGTGGGTATGGTTTGGTTTCAGAGGATGCCAGTTAGATTAATTTGGATAACTTCAGTATAAGTCATACAACTTAAAAATATCAGCAACAGAAGTATAAATATCAGTCTCAGAATCATTTGGTTAGATGAAGTGAACAAATCCGTGATCAATATTAACAATCTTTAACAAACTTGTTATTTATTATTTCTAAAAAGTTATACTGCTTCTTATTCTCTCTCACCCTTCAAAAATATCATCTTGATGTAACCAAGAACTACCTCATAGCTAATTTCAACAAAATCTACTTCTTATCTAGGCACATTCCACATTTAGAGTCTCCTTCAAATATATCTTTGCATAACAACTATTTTGCATCTATAAAACATATCATGTAAACTGTGTCTGTTGTTGACTCTAAAAGTGCTGTTGCAGTATGCTGCCAGGTTCATTCGTTAAAAGTGCTGCTGTTTCTAAACATACAAATAGGACTATCATTTACAATAAAGGCATCTGATTAGTGCTAGCAAAAATAAAAGATGCTCAAATAATAAAGATACCTAATTTTAATAACTAAAAATATAATTATTAGAAAATTTACAGGCCAGTTAATATCAATCATTTTATACAGTATGACAAAAAGAAACTGTGAGTTTTTAACCACAGAAAAATAGTTTATAACTTTTAAAGCCAAAGTTAACAGGAATTCTATATCCACACTCAAGCCTCCCTCAAACAAAGCAGAATCTAAGTGTATCCTAAGTACATTGTCACCAGTATCTCCTAAAACAAGGTAAAAACAAAAAAAAACACAGTAGTATACAGAAATATTACATCATCAAACTATGACCACTTAAATTGTTAAGAAACAACTATAATTTGATTTTTAAAGGAGGAGCATTAAAAGGGTCAAGCACAACAGAATCCCACCTTCTGCTAATCCAGTTGCATCCATCCCATTTTATGCCAACAACTGAAATACTGGTTCTATTAGGAAACAGAATTTTCCATAATCTTACATTATAAAAGGAAAATAAGAAACACTTCTTAAAACAAACTTCTCTGTACACTATCAATGAATGTGAAAAACACAGTGGTTATTTTTCAATATATACTGCACAAAAACCAAGACTTGTTTCAGAAAAGCAGCATTAACTATATAAATCAACACTGGTTTGTCTTTTTACCAAATTAAATAAATGCTATCTCACTTTAACAGTAAAAACTTTATTTGTGAAGTACAACAGAAATAAAGATGCTTTCATTGCCATCAACCAAAAACTTTTCAGGTAACCCTCTGCTGTTTGAAAGCTGGTTTTATGCCAAAAAGCTTTGCTTTTACAAAAGACTAACATTAGTGCCTGTTTTCACTAACAGAAAGCAAACCAAAGAGGATTTTCACTTTCATGGGGGGAGGGTGTAAAAATGAATATTCAGTGTTTGTTTTGAAGTAAGCCTGTTAAAAAGGTAGCACACACTCTGAGTAGCAAGAGTGACATCAACCAAGCTCCTTCCCCAGGAATTACACTCAACATCTCAGCATCAAGCCACCACAGCTTTGAACTGTGTCTGTGAACACTATATGGTGGTGCTATTTTTATGTTTTATGTGTCATTTAGTATGATTTGATAGATAATTGTTGGAGTTTGGGAACGCTCAAAAATTTTTCCCATATAAATTAACGGTAATTGCTTCTTCATTTGACACCACCTCAGCTTACAAAAGGTTTCATAGGAATGTTCTACTTTGAGATAGCAGAGTTAGTATTATAACTAATACTGTGATATAATCATTTAGCAATAAATTTAAATCAACAGGCCTAATACAAAAACTGTATATAAGTATGAACAAATTTATCAAAACTAATTGCTATCTAAAGTCATTTTTAAAAAAGTACCAAGTTTAATGTATACTGGCACAAAATAAGGTAGAAAACTGACAACTCATTTCCAACCTTTCATTAAATTTTATAACAGAAATTTGTAATATTTGATAATTGTATCAAAATATACATTATTCACAATATTCACATTAGGACAAATACCATTAAATATAATGTACAATAAAATATTTTTCACCTGAAAAGAATGATTTAAAGTATATCATGTCTTTGGGAACAAGGTGTTCTGGTCGTATCAACAGACTCTTTGGAATCAGAAGGAACCTTTTACATATCATTTACCTTTATATTGTGAAGCCTGTGAGAGCCAGACCTCTACGGGACTGCCACGTGTACCAGAGTCTCACAAGTTTCCCACATTTAACAGGGTACAGTCTTACGATTTTCTAATGCCCTCTATTAGTGGGATATCTTTGTGTTTTCTTTCTCTCACAGGTTTTTGCTATACAGGTTCCAGCTTTTGCAAGTTTACTGTATATAGCTGAAAAAACCCTCCCACCCACAGCCCCTCACTTTGCTTTAGAGTCTAAAATTTTAGATGAATCACTTCAACCTAATGTCAGTGAAACAAACTGTTGAATGATCTCAAGTCAATTTTAACTTTTAACATGTCACCCTATCTTATAACAATAAGACTAGTAACGTTTAGTCAATCCACCATGATGTCTTGAGTCCCACAACTCAAATAAGCGCAATTTCCAACTAACTTCTGAGGCTAAAAGTTAATGCTTTCGGCAGTAAAAATTACATTTTAAAGTAAATCTAATACAAATCCTAACATGACAGACAACTGGCTAAGCCCCAGAATCTGTTTTCTCCTTGCACATACAGTTACTCGCTAAGACTCATTTCTCAGTCTCCCTTGAAGCTGGTTGTAGCCATGTGACAAAGTTATGGCCATTGGGATGAGTGGAAGTGGTATACACAACTTCCTTAATGGAAAGAAGAATGTCCTCCCTTTTCCTTCTTCCTATTGGCTAGTGTCAGATATGATAGTAACCATCTTGGATCAGAGTTAGAAGCCAAGCATTAAGAATGGCAGAGCAAGACAAAGGAGCCTGGGTCGTTACAATTTTAGTGTATGTGCTGCTGAAACAAGCACAAGTCATTATGATTTTAGAGCCTCCAAACAATCTCTGGTTTACTTGAACCTTTCCAGTAAATAGTTTTAAAAGTCTATTTTTTAAGCCTCTGTCACAATTAATACATCTAATATAAATGATTACTTAATTATATATTCAGATATACAGTAACTGGTACACTCTTTTCACATTTTAAAATTATACAGCAAATGCCATTAAATTTGATCAATATGCCTAACCTTCCCAAGAATGAAAATAGTGTTTCCCTGGAAATTCTGGACAAGTTAATGTATGTAATATATGTGTATATGTACTGGAATGAGGGGGTAAAAAATGCAATAACCTGCTAATGAAAAGGGTTAAATAAGAAAATAACTTCTTACTTAAATTCCATGTAAGATTACATGATAAACTATATATATTTTCTTAATACCTAAAATTGTATCATTACTCATCAATTTTCCCTTAAAATTGTTTTCTGAAGAAAAAAATTAAATCTCATGTTTCTTCCAGATATGAATACCAAAACATAAAGAAATTACTTTACAAATTCAATACGAAGTTCAACAACCAAAAAAACAGTTTCATATTTGGGAAAAAATTACTTATTCATGATTATGAAAAACAAGAATTGAAGTTACCTGAGACTAAGGTACAAATGAAGACTTCAAGGAAGGGAATGCTGCAGAGTTGAAAAAGAAATCATGGTTGAGTTTCCACCTTTCAAAGGCTCCAGAAACCCGCAATATCACATTAATCACTTATGCCATCCAATTCCTGTCCAAAAACAATAACAACAAAAACATTTATGGGAGAAAAAATACCACATAAACACAATATGGTGAAGCAAATGTGAATACTAAAGTGATTACTCTTTGAATACATTAAGCTATGCTTGAATGACCAATGCATTGACTTGCTTTCAGGTTTAAAACTGAGAAAATACAGCAGTGGTAAGTGGTTAACTATAAAAGCAAAGATTAAAGCACCACTTAAAAACATTATTCTTACTTGCTTTGTAAAATTTATGAAATGAAGAGCTACACAAATGTCTGGTCTTTAAAAATAACAAAAAGAACTACACCTACTCCTTCCTTATTAACGATCTTGTTAACTGTTATCTTGTGTTTACAACTTTGAAAAAATTCTCAGATGGCACCTCCTATGGTCTGAGCCTCATGTGGGACCAAGGTAAGCCCAACAATATACCGGAGGCCTCAGCAATGATTGGGCCACATGAGGGAAGGTAGCCAACTGGTCACGGGATTCCTTCTCCTGACTGTCCATGATGTTTCAGTCCAGCCACAGAGGGCACAGGATGAGGCAGGTTGTGGGCAGGATAGGTGAAAGCCGGGCAAGGAAACAAAGATACAAGGGAGGTTGATAGGGTGAGGCCAGAAGTGGGAAAGAATAAAGGGTGTCAGTGGGGCTGCAGGGCCAAGGAAGAAGGAGGACGAGTAGGGTCCCCACCCAAGGTGAGTGATGGGAAATGGTCGGCAGAAGACAAGTGGAGTCCCCATCCAAGGTGAGTGCTGGGAAATGCCAGGTGGTGGGCAACACCTGGCCACCACTAACCCCAACACCCAAGGGCTCTTTGGTAGTAGGGAAAGTGTGGTGGCAAAGGGGGCCCCACCACACCATACTCATCCTGAGACATTCCAAAAGCACCTGACGGGCAGTAAGTGACCAAGCAGGGCCACAACACTGACACCAAACACAGGGGGCAGTCTCCAACTCCTATATAATGCCAATTTCACATAACAACTTGGTCTTTGTAATCAAAGTACGTAGGTAAGTGAATAGTAGGTATAATGGCATATAGGATGCATGTATATTCACAATAAAAAGGATGAGAGTTACAGAACAATGTTAAATATAGATACAGAAACATCATCAGTAATCTTTGACAGGAAAAGCTGAGACAAAGATGGGAATAATGATATAGAAATATGTACCAGATCCAAAAAATCAAATAACATAGACTGTCCACAACAAGGAAACTTCTTGACTGTTATTTCTGAGCACTGGGGGAACAAAATAACCCTACTGCTATACAGATGTTTTCAACTCATAGCAACCCCCTTAGGGTTTCCAAGGTGGTCAATCTGTAAAGAAGTAGATTGCCTCATCGTCCTTCTGCAGAACAGCTGGTGGGTTAGAACCACCAACCTTCTAATTATCAGTCAAATGCCTTACGCACTACACCACCAGACTCTGTGGAATTTCCTACTCTGGAGGTATTTAATTAGATTTCTATCTAGCAAAAATAGTTTGCATATACTCCCTCACAGTGTGGAGACAAGATGACATATGAAATATTCTATGATTTTATATCAGTTTCTCATGGTGCAAAGGCAGTAAGAATAATCTTTCTTGTCTAGAGCAAAACCAGTAATAATTATAATTTTGAACTTCACAAAATGTAATATTAAATATACTTTATTTTTTAAATATTTCAACATTATGTTCATACTTTAAAACACTTGAAACTTTAATAAAGCTAGTCTCCCTTCAGTACCTTTGCATTTCAAAATTTGGCAGACTATTCATGCATGAATATTTTCCAGATAAACTTCGGTACAAAATTAAACTTATTACTTTTTTCAATAGGACTCCACTAAACACATAAACCATAATGAAATAACAGTATTCAATAATAACCTTGAGATTGCATGAGTATCACAATCCTGAGTAGTTATGATACATTACCTAAAATGCCAGTTTTCAACAATGAATTATGAGATACAAAAAGAAAAGGAGTAGTCAACACAAAATGTTTCTAAGTGCCCCAAGATCTTGGTTTAAGTAAACAAGGACTTCAAATCAGCTATTATATATATGTGTGTGTGTATGTGTGTGCATGTTAAAAGAGAAACCAAGTTTTCAAAATTAAAAGAAATTATGAAAACAATAAACCAAGTTTTCAAAATTAAAAGAAATTATGAAAACAATAAATCAACACATCGAGTCTCAATAAGGGCATGGAAATTATTTAAAGAAATAAATGAAAATTCTGAAGGTGAAGAGTATAATAATTGCAATTTAAAAATTTACTAGAAGGTCTGAATAGCAAATTCAAGATGGGAGAAAAAAAGAGTCTGTGATCTTAAAGGTGGATCAATAAAATGATCCAGTCTGAGGACTAGAGAGTAAAGAGCTTAAAGAAAATGAGCAGAGCCTTAAAGACGTATGAAACATCATCCAGCTTGCCAATATTTCTGAAGTCCCAAAAAGAGAGAAAAAAGGTAAGGGATAAAAAGATGTTAATAAAATACTAGCAAAAATGTCCCACATTTGATTTCCCACATTTGATTTTTGAAAAATAAAGCAAAAACAAAAATATAATCTACACATCCAAGCAACTCAATGAACCTAAAGTAGGAGAAATACAAAGAGACTCACACCTAGACACACCACGGTCAAACTACTGAAGGCAAACACAAAAAGAAAATTCTTGAAAGCAGCAAGAGAAAAATGACTCAGTGCATAAACATCATACAATTAATGGATGACTTCCAATTAGAAACAATAGAGGCTAGAAGGCAGTAGAATCACATATTCAAAGGGTCAAAAGAAAAAAGCTGTCCTCCAAGAAAGTAGCAAAAGTATCCTTCAAAAGGAAGGTATAATGAAGATATTCCCAAATAAACAAAGACTGCAAGAAATTTTTGCTAGCTGACCTGCCTTATAAAAAATACTAAGGGAAGTCCTTCAAGGCAAAAAAAAAAAAAAAGAAAGAATGAAACCAAACAGTAACTCAAATATACAAGGAGGAAATAAAGTGCACAAGAAATGGTAAATATCTAAGTCAAACTAAAAGATTCCATAAATATATTTTCTCATTTCTTCTTTTAACTTCTTTAAAAGATATAAAGATGCATAAAGCAATGATTATAACACTATACTGCTGGGTTAACAACATGTATAGGTGCACTCACTGTGTTGTTGCGTTGTCAGTTGCTGTCAAGTCGATTCCAACTCATAGTAATCCCATGTGTTCATAACAAAACTGCACTCATAAGGTTTTCAAGGGTATGACTTTAGAACCCACCGAGTGGTAATGGGGAAAAACCAGGCCTGGCAGCTTCCTTAAAGATTGTAACTAACCACTGTCAACCACTCAGAAAGGGATGAGTACAGAAGATACTGGATAGAGTGGGAGAACAATGTGGAACAAAACTCAAAATCATAAGAAAGACTAGGCTGACTGGTCTCACAGAGCCTGGGGAAACCCCCAAGACTATGGCCCCTAGTCATCCTTCAGGTCTGGAATTGCACTCACTCTGGGAGCAAACAATAGACAGGCATATAGGGTGAACATTTACATCAGGTAGCTACACTCCTTACAGTGATCAAACAAGAAGGGTAGTGTGTGCACATGGAGATAGCTCTGGGGGTGGGAGTGCCTGGGAGGGAAGGACACAGGGAAGAGGTTACTATGGGGAGGAAGTAGGAAAAGACCTGTTACACTGTGGGGAACTGCAGTCAATGTCATGAAAGAAAATGGGTATGAAACACTGTATGGAAAATGAATTTGCTCTGTAAACTCTGACCCAAATCACATTTTTTTTTTTAATTTTTAAAAAATTTACAGCCAACCTGACTCTATAGCTAAAGGAATCTCTAAATGAACACATAAATAAACAAATGCCTTAAGGCTATATGACCTTTTAGAAGCAGATCCCCAGGCCAGTCTTCCAAAGTGCCATTGGGTGGGTTCCAACTGCCAACCTTCTGTGCCACCCAGAAGGACAGAGAGAATGGAGCCATACTGGAGTAGTTACTACTCTATCAAAAAATGCACAGGGAACTCCTTCCAGGATAAACCACATGCTAGGCCATATAACAAGTCTCAAAAAATGTGAAAGGATTAAAGGAAGCCATACAAAGTATATTGTACAACCATAACAGATTTAAATAACAACTATATTAGAAACTAGAAAATCCCTAAATGCTGGAAAATTAAACTTAAATTTCTAAATAACATACAGGCCAGAAAGAAACCAAAAGAGGAATTAGAAAATATTTTTACATAAATGAAAATAAAAACAAACAGATCAAAATTTACTGGGAACATATCAAAATTACTCAGAAGAAAACTTATAGCCTTAAGCACATAAATTAGAAGACTCTCAAAACAATAACCTAAGCCTTCACCTTAAGAAACTTTAAAATAAACAAGCTGAACCCTAAAGCAAGCAGAAGACAGGAAATAATAAAGACTAAAGAAGAAATTAATAAATTACAAATCAGAGAAAACCTTGGTTCTTTGAAAAGATAACAAAATTTGATATATTTTTAGACAGATGACTGAGCCAAAAATATGTGACTAACAAATGGCACAGGGCTCATTTCCTCAATATACAAATATACAAAGAACCCATGAAAACTGCAAAGCGCATAATCAAATATATCACTGAAAAAAATGCATATGACCAATAATAACCAAAAAATGGAAATGAAAGCAAAGCAACACAACATTAAACATACAAATATTAAAAAGTCTGACACTAGCTAATATTGTCAAAGAGTGAAATAGATTCTCATTCTCATAGACTACTGATACTAAGGCAATCTTTTGAGAATTAGGCAGTTCGCTCATCAAAAGGTTACATATACATATATTCTATGACCCAACCATTTTCCTCCTAGAAATTTATATTGCAGATATAATTTAAAATATGTGCAAAGATATATCCAAGAATATTCACTGTTATAATTCATAATACCAAAAAAAACTGACAACCTAAATATCTATAAACACATGACTAGCTAAATTAATTACGTTACATACAAATACTGAAAAACTACACAGACTGAAAAGGAATGATATGGAAAGTTTAAAAAAAAAATAAAAGCATGCTGTAAAGCGATAGGGATTGTGTGATCTCATTTGTATAAAGGATATGTAAATACAGATATACATATATTTGCATACGCATGGTAATTCTTTTAAGGATATATACACACACAAACATTAATAGGGAATGTGTATGGGAAAGTCTTTGCCCTATTAACATCCTCTTATGTTTAAGTTTGTACTCCTCTTCTTATAAACTTGGGTGAGGAGTGAGAAATGTTAAACATGACGATTATCAGAAGATATGGAAAAGAAGGAAATCCTAATGTAAGCCATTAAAATTGCCACTATTTTCACATCCTCAATTTTAAAACAATTCTCAAAGCAAAAATATCACTGAGAAACGTCAAAATTTTTAAGACCTTCAGTAATTTACATAAAGATGTATGCCAGACAGATATGTAAATACCTTGAAAACTGTTAAATATTTCATTTTCTTTCACTTTGTTTGAAAGATTAAAGCACCCTTCTAATTTATACACCCAGATAGGCCAAAACGAAAGGAAAGGATAATCTACCTTCCTAACATAAGAGAACTGGGGCCTAAAAAGTAATATGCAAGTAATCTAGTTAAGTGATAACATTAATAATATTAATTCTTTTCAATGCACAAAAGTTTGCATCTATATATAGTGATACTATGCTATATACAGGAGTCCCTGGGTAACGTAAATGGTTAAGCACTCAACTGCTAGCTAAATGAGTGGAGATTCTAAACCACTCAGAGGCTCTGATGAACAAAAATTTATTCTCTCACAGTTCAGGTGGCTAGAAGCCAAACTGCGGGTTCCAGTTCTACAAGGCGGCTTTTGCTCTTTGACTCTGGGGCAAGATCCTTGTCTCTTTTCCATTTCTGTTCCTTGGTTTCTTGGTGATCTTCATACAGTATGGCTTCTATCTTGCCCTATCTGTGCTTCCTTGCTTCTGTGCCTAATCTGCTCTTTTTATATCTCTAAAGTGATTGGGTTAAGAGACACCCTATGCTAATATGGCCTCATTAATAGAACAAAGAAAACGCTATTCCCAAATGAGATTACATCCGTAAGTACAGGCGGAGGATTCTAAGACATATTTTGGAGAGACACAATTGTGTGTGTGTGTGTGTGTGTGTGTG
>NW_006921832.1:2627206-2629171 GCF_000298275.1 Orycteropus afer afer
TGCAACAGCTCCCCTCCCACTTCCTCCCCATAGTTACCTCTTCCCTGTGTCCTTCCCTCCATGCACTCCTGCCCCCTGAGCTGTCTCTCTGTGCATGCACAGCCCCTTCTATTCTCCCATGATTTTTCTCTCCAAGGAGTGTATCTAGGAAAGACACAATTTCAATCTATCATGTCCTTCCCACATTCAAGACACATTCACTCTATCACATCATCCAAAGTCTTAATCCATTCCAGCATCATCTTCTAAATCATCTACATCAAGTATGGGCTAGACTCTGAACCAGTAATTCATCCCAGTAATCTGCTTCTGAAAGGTCACAGCACTGAAGATCCTACAGAACAGTTCTACTCTGCACACATGAGGTCATCATGAGCCAGAATAGACTCAAAGGCAACTAATAACAACAATATAATATTTACACATGATATCCATCCCATATATAAGTGGATATAAAAGGAAAAGGGATTGTCCAGTAAATGCAGTATATGACCCAAAAATAGGTGTGCTCTTCTTCAAACACCTGAGCATCTTCCTGCTACCAATAAAAACTAAAGATGGAGTAAATAGTGCTGGAATACCTCTATAAAGTATGTCAGGCAAATGCCCATCCCGCCAGATCACTTGGTTGAATTTCCAGGCTGCAGGTTTCTCCCTCAATCCTGTGAAAGTACAAAAATACAGGTTAAACCCCGAAAGAATCAGGGTTAGATGTATTCCAGAGTCAGGTAAAATAGTTAAATATGCTAAATCTAACACAACTCCTTCTATGGTAGATACTGAAAGATTAAATAAAATAAGTAGCAAGGAACACTAAGTCCAACTATAATGACCCATCAGTGCTAAATAATATCACAAAGATAAAAATGACTCATACAGAAATTGGACTTTGTCAAACTTAACTTCTAATTGAGGATTAAAATTTCTTTAAAATAAAAAATACAGCCTAAAATTAAATATCTTAAAATAGAAAGAAGAGTACAGAATGAATTTCACTAAAATTGTATTTTGACTCTTTATTACTAAAATAATACAATATGTATAATAAGAAATTTGCTATTTTAACCATTTTTAAATCTATAATTCAGTGGCATTAATTATATTCACAATGTAGTGAAATCATCACTACTACCCATTTCCAAAAGATTATCATCACCCCAAAAAGAAACCCAGTACCTCTTAAGTAATTATTTCCCATTCCCTCCTACTTAAGCCTCTGATAAACCATGAATAACTTTGATCTCTAAGCTTCTGCCTATTATATAATTTTATACAAGCAGGATCATACAATATTTGTACTTTTAATCTGGCATATTTCATTTAGCACAATGTTTTCATGGTTCATTCATGTACTAGCCACGTATGAGAACTTCATTATTTCTTTGTGAGTGATAGATATTCTATTGTATGTACATGACACCTTTTGCTTATCCATTCACACTTGAGGTGGTTCTAAAACAATAAATTTTTTTTCATAAAAATCCCACAGTAACACTTCCCTCAGTTTAACAATATGAATATATTAAGGTTTTAGTTTTTAATATATGAAAATATGATTTAAAAATTTCAAGGCAAAAGGTATTTAATAATGTGAAAATGAATGATAGGTACTTTTTAAATGTCATAGTGTAACCACCCCTTTAGTAGAGAGTGATACAAAAAATAAACACCCAATGTGGTTACTGCATCAATACTGGTTTGGAGACACATCATTTTCCTCTTGCAACTGGTATATTTTTTTTTCCTTGTGTATGAAATAAAACTAACGAAGACAAAAAGCTGAATTCTCGAGAGATCCGGCAAGATGGCGGACTAGGCAGAAGGATTGCACAGACCCTCTTCAACAAAGAAAAGGGAAACCAATTAACACAGACACAGAAGATAATCGTGGAACCCTGAGCCTTGAAGGCAAGGATACAGAATTGGACTAAACCCCAATTAGCAGAAGAATTTGCGTGAAAATAC
>NW_006921832.1:2631376-2636775 GCF_000298275.1 Orycteropus afer afer
ATTGTAAATTTTGGTCAATGACATGAGACAAAGTATATGTGAACTGCTGTACGAAAAGTGAATTTACTCTGTAAATCTTCACCCAAATCAAAATAAAATTAAAAAAAAAAAAGCTGAATTCTCAGAAACAAAGAATAAGCCAAAGAAATGCTTTTACTCATAAATAATATGTACAGCATTTCATATAAAAGCACTAACACATATTTAGGGCTAAATATGTACTATGTAAAAGCTTTCAGTGTAAAAGCAGAACAATTAAAGAAATTTTAAATTTTTAAAAATAACGATGTGCATAAAATCAAGGTCGTGTTTATATACTTTTACACCTAAGGATTACAAACACTACAGCTTTTCTGATAATTTAGTATTTTCTAGTCCTTAGTCTGTCACTAACTTAACTAGTTAAGAATAGAACATTTGTTTTAAATATTTATTTCTATTAAGCTCTTAATTACCTACCTCAAAGTTTTGTAGCCAGGTATTCAAAAGAGCATATATACCATTACTCTCAATCATGCAAAATTATTTGTAAACCTGTATTTCTATAGCAATAGTACCAAAAATTTCATCAAAATCATAAAACTTTTATGTCTACTCTTATGCTATTGTTAGGTACTGTCAAGTTGGTTTCAACTCATAGTTGACCCTATGTATAACACAATGTAACAGTGCCTGATCCTGCACCATCCTCATAATCATTGCCAAGTTTAACACAATGTTGTAGCCACAGTGTCAATTCATCTCATTGGGGGTCTTCTTTTTCACTGCATGAGCACAATTACGCATTCTAGAATTCCCATTCTTCATATTGTCATCTATAATCTGTTATGATCTACACAGTAAAATGTCTTTGGATAGTCAATAAAACACAGTTAAACTTCTGGTAGTCTGCTTTCAGTCAAGATCCACCTGACATCAGCAATGATATCCCTCATTTCACATCCTCTTCTGAGTCTCACTTGATTTTTGGCAGTTCCTTGTCAAATACTGCTGCAACCATTTGGAATTATCTTCAGCAAAACTTTACTTATGTGTGATATTAATGATACTGTTAGATAAACTCTGCCCTTTTTTTTTTTTTTTTTAATTACCTTCCTTTGGAATAGGTACAAATATGGATCTTTTCCACTCAGTCGGCCAGGTAGCTGTCCTCCAAATTTCTTATAACAGGTAAGTGAGCACTTCCAGTGTTCCATCCAGTTGTTGAAACATCTCAACTGGTATTCCATCAATTCCTGGAACCTTATTTTTTACCAATGCTTTTAATGTAGCTTGGACTTCTTCCTTCAATACCATTGGTTCTTGATCATATGCCACCTCCTGAAATGGCTGAACAACAATGAAAGAAATTTTAAATTTTTAAAAAATAACCATGTGCATAAATTCAAGGTTGTGTTTATACAGTGACCCTATTTATTCCTTCATCTTCTTTTGATGTTTCCCGCATTGTTCAGTATTTTGCCATAGAATCTTTTAATATTGTAACTCAAGGCTTGAAATTTTTTTCTTTAGTTCTTTCAAGTTTGAGAAATGCCAAGCATGCTCTTCCCTTTTGGTTTTCTAACTCCAGGTCTTTGCGTATTTCATTGTAATACTTTACTCTGTCTTCTCAAGCTGCCCTTTGAAATCTTCTGTTCAGCTCTTTTATGTCATCATTTCTTCCATTCACTTTAGCTACTCTACATTCAAGAGCAAGTTTCAGAGTCTCTTCTGACATCGATTGTGGTCTTTTCTTTCTTTCATGTCTTTTTAATGACCTTTGGCTTTCTTTATGTATGACATCCCTAATGTCATCCTATAACTCATCTGGTCTTCAGTCATTAGTGTTCAATGGGTCAACTCTATTTTCAAAATGATCTCTAAATTCAAGTAGGATATATGGATGGTCACACTTTAACTCTGGTGGACTTGTTTCAATTTTCTTCAGCTTCAACCTGAACTTGCATATGAGCAATTGATGATCTGTTCCACAGTCAGCCCCTGGCCTTGTTCTGACTGAAGATACTGAGCTTTTCCATCACCTCTTTCTACAGATGAAGACGAAATTATATAATTTAATTCCACTGTATTCCACGGAACAAGGTCCACATATAAAGCTACTATTTATACTGTTGAAAAAAGCATTTGCAAAGAATAAGTCATTGGTCTTGCAAAATTCTATCATGCAATCTCCAGCATCATTTCTATCACCGAGGCCATGTTTTCCAACTATTGATCCTTTTTCATTTCCAACTTCCGCATTCCAATGACCAGTAATTATCAATGCATTTTGACTGTATGTCTGATTAATTTCAGACTGCGGAAGCTGGTAAAAATCTTCAATAACTTCATCTTTGGCATTAATGGTTGGTGCATAAATCTAAATAATAGTTTTATTAACTAGTCTTCCTTATAGGTGTATGAATGTATGGATATTATTCTGTCAGTGACAGAATTATACTTCAGGAGAGACCTTGAAATGCTCTTTTTGATGATGAATGTGACACATTCCTCAATCTGTCATTCCTGGCATATTAGACCATGTGATTGTCTAATTGAAAATGGCAATACCAGTCCATTTCAGCTCACTGTATCGTAGTGCCCAAGGCATCTGACTGCTAACCGGAAGGCTGGCAGTTCAAACCCACCAGCCCCTCCTCAGAAGATGGGGCAATCTAATTCCATAGTGATACTGCCTCAGAAATGCAAGGAGAGGTCACTATGAGTTGGGTCCAACTCGATGGCACATAACAACAATGCCTAGGATGTCAATCTTTATGTGTTCTACTTTATTTCTGATGACTTGTAATTTTCCTAGATTTATACTAGGAACATGCAATGTTCTGATTATTAACAGATGCTTGCAGTTATATCTTCTCATTTTGAGTGTGCCAAATCATCAGCAAATGAAGATTCTGAAAGCTTTACTCCATCCATGTCATTAAGATCAACTCTCCTTTGAGGAGGCAGCTCTTCCCCAGTCGTATTCTGAGTGCCTTCCAACCTGAGGGGCTCATCTTCCAGCACTGTATCAGACAGTGTTCTAATGCTATTCATAACGTTTCACTGGCTAATTTTTTTAGATGTAGATCACCAAGTCCTTCTTCCTAGTCTGTTTTAGTCTGGAAGTTCCACTGAAACCTGTCCATCATGAGTGATGCTGCTAGTATTTGAAATAACAATGGCATAGCTTCCAGCATCACAGCAACATGCAAGCCACCATAGTATGACAAACTTGACAGACCAGTGGTCACCACTCTTAAAGGAGATATTCATGAAGGAGGTAAAGTAATGCAAAACTGTAACCATACTACATGGCAGTAATTATTCAATTTTCTTTACTGTACACAATTTTTAGAATTTCTAACATAGCTTCAGAAATAAAGTTAGAAAGGAAAAGCACTGCAAAGTCTGTGTATGTGTATGTCTGTATGTATTCCTGCTTGTAGGAAGCAAAATATCTTCAAATGATATATTTTAGTAGTAGATCAAGCCTTTTAAAAAGTTGATATGAAATTCAATGTATCTACAATCAAGATATTATAACATTTCTCCCCATAATATGGTAAAATCTACAAACTGGATAAATATTTTTTAAATATTAATATTTCGTTTAAAGCATTCTCACAAAAAGCCTACTCATCTTCTTATGCCACTTTTTATTGAAAACCCTAGATTAAGGCTATCATACATCAATGAACATAACTAATTTATGTTAAAAAGAAACAAAAATAGGGAAGAAGGAAATATGACACACACATATAATAAGATAACCTTAAAGTCCATATGTATGTATAAACAGAATATTCTGGAGTATCTTTCCTATCACCCCCTTTCCTCTAACATGGAAACTCACAATTCCCCCTGGAAAAGACAGACTGCAAAAGGTAACATTTTAGGAATTCTCTGCAGCAAGTTCCAGATGAAAGAGATGTGTTAGTAGTAGAAAGCCTACAAAAATTATGTCAAGAGTGTTAATTGCAATAAGCGGCAAGATGGCGGACTAGGCAGAAAGACTGCACAGACCTTCTTCAACAAAGAAAAGGGAAACCAATTAACACAGACACAGAAGATAATCCTGGACCCTTGAGCCTTAAAGGGAAGGATACAGAAGTGGACTAAACCCCAACTAGCAGAAGAATTTAGGTGAAAACACCAAAAAAGGAGACATATGGAGCTGCGGTCTGGCAGCGATCCTAACGGCACAGACAGCTTGGAGATTCCCAAGTGCTGGTAGGACTTAAGAATTAACCTAAAACTCAGCCCTGCTAGCCAGGGACTGCACGGAGGACTGCTCCGGTGGCTGGGGAATAAATGAAGAAGGTGAAGAGAAAGGCAGCCCAAGCTGTGGACTTTTGCCAGTCCGGACGGCACCACCATTTTGAAGGTCTAAAAGCGGCTTGACTATTTTGGATATTTAAAGAGACAGTGCTCTCGCACATTCCCAGGGCTTAAGAACACGTTCTGCTTTCCAGCAATCCCAAGGACCCTGCAGACCTGCAAGACTGAAAAGGTACAACATTCCTCTTATTACTCTTATACCCTACAGCCGCTTGGTGAACGGTCATCTCCCACTCCCACCTACTTTCTGGGCCCACAGGAACTCTATCACAGTCTGTGTGCCCAGACGGAGACTGGGTGCCCTGCCATGTCCTCCACTGATTTTCCTTTTTTTTTTCCTCTATTTTTATTTTTTTCTTTTATGCTTTCTTTCTTCTGGTGATTAGGATGCTTGTATTTGTCTGTTTTAAAACAACTATTATTATTAATATTTCTGTCCTTTTTACTATTATTCTTAATCTTCCCCTCCCAAGTCCTAGTTTTCAGCATTTTTTCTTTTCCCTGTTCCTGGTTGAAATTTTTTTTTTTAAGTTTTTTTCCCCCCTTTTTTCTTGTGATCAACCCCATTCCTTTTTTTTCTTTTTGCATTTTTTCCATTTTTTTCCTTCTTATTCTCCTTCTCTACTTTTTTTCTCTAAATGCCCTATCCCCAGATATTGCAGGTTTTCTTGTTTTTTCTTCTTCTTTTTCCCTTTTTTCTTTTTTTTGGTTACTCTTCCTGTGTGATTACATGGTGTGTTTTCTGTCCCTGTGCTTTTAGGTTTTTGAAGATTATTCAATTGTAACTTGTGTCTAATTGAGTGGGGGACAACAACAGTCCCCATAAGACACAACTAGACCCACACCTCCTGTGACTTCACTTACTGAGCGAGAGCCACTACTCCTTCTCCACCAATGGGCCAACAATAAAAAAACACCAAGAAGAGCTTGAATGACCCTTGACTGCTCTTCACAAACAGTTAACAGAAATCTAAATACAGCAACGCCACGATGCCTCAGAGACAACAGACCATCATAGTCCACACAAAGAAGCAGGATAAAGTGGTAGAAACAAGGGAGCAGGATACAGACCCAGAACA
>NW_006921832.1:2638354-2645275 GCF_000298275.1 Orycteropus afer afer
GTGAAGAGAAGGGCAATGTACCAAATGTGAGTGACCAATATGTCTGCATTGAGAATAAGAAAGACATACAGAGGTACATGGGAGGTACAGACAACCAATATGAACCCTTTTGCACATACAGTACTGCACTGTCAGTGAAGGCAAACATGGGTATATGGGTGGATAGATGGGTGGACAGGCTAAATGGTTAAGTATGTCTATGAAATGGGGAGTGTATTCAAGAACATATATAGGGTTGGAAGACAATGGTCCTATAAGTTTATGTGAATGATCAGAAATCCCAGGTGTATAGTAGAGTTAAAACCAAAAGTCATGGCAACAATTAGTCCTAGCGACTGGTACACCATCCGATCTGCAGCCTATACAACTATGAGACCAAAAGAACTAGATGGTGCCCGGCTACCACTGTTTTCCACTTGTAAGATCCTTGATAGAGAGGGAGAACAATGTAGAACAAAACTCAAAATCATTTGGAGAAATAAAAAAGGGGGGGATCAGGTTTGCTGATCGGATAGAGCCTGGTGGAACCACTGACACTATGGCCCCTAGCTGCCCTTCAGGTCTAGAATTGAACCCACACCTGTGGTTTCCAGCCAAACAAAATACAGGCATATGAGTTGAACATTTACCTCAAGTGGATACACTCCTTGGAGAGAACAATCATGGGAGAAAGATGGGCTGCTTATGCACAGGGAGACAGCTCAGGAGGCAGGAGTGTATGGAGGGATGGACACTGGGAAGAGGTAATTATGGGGAGGAAGTAGGAGTGGAGCTGTTGCATTGTGGTAAACTGTGGTCAATGTCATGACACGAAGTATATGTAAACTGCTGTATGGAAAGTGAATTTGCTCTGTAAATCTTCACCCAAATCACCAAAAAAAAAAAAAAAATGTTAATTGCTAAGGCAGTAAATATTTTTTTTTAATGATGGAAGAACATTTAAAAAGTTAACTCATCATTTAGAATCGCTAGGTTCTACTACTGTAGAAGGCTATATTCTTATTTTGGGATAATTTATATTGCAGACTAAAACAATACTAGAAAGAAAGGCCTGGTGATTTACGTCCAAAACTTAGCTAATGAAATGAGTCACAACAGAACACTGTCAGATACAGTGCTGGAAGATGAGCCACAGAGGTTGACAGGCACACAAAATACACAATAGACACAACAAGGGGCTCAAGCCTACTAACACTCATAAAAATGGCATAGGACCAGGCAATATTTCAGTCTGCTGTACATGGGAATACCATGAGTCAGAGCAACTAACAACAACAAAAGCAGGACACGTTCTTGTTTTTCCTTTTTAAACTGAATTAAATAAAACAGACTAATTTGATTACATAATATGAAATTTTCAGTATTGTTTTAAAAATATTTATTATTAAAATAAATGTATTACTGGGATAACATTTCAAATACAAATTATTTATTAAACATACCAACATACTCTTGAAGAAAATACCCAGAATTAGTACTCATTTTAATTAACTAAGTAACGAAATTCTGTTTACTCAACGCAACCACTGCCATGGAGTCAGATCCTACTCATAGTGACCCCTCCTTGGGTTTCTGAGCCGGTATCGCTACTGAAGTTGATTGCCCAACTTCCTTCCAAGGAGTGGCTGGTGGGGTTGAACCACCAGCCTTCTGATTAGCAGTCAAATCCCTTAGGCACTACGCCACCAACCATAGATGCATAGTGAAATGGTATGTATCTATTCCATAGCACCCTCTTGAACTGGGTAAGGCTGACCTCCCAAACAAGTATCTGTTACAGAGCTTTATAACTGAAGCAAACATTTACAAAATGCTTAGAAATTCACAATGTATCTTACCATATACCATTATTTTCAAAGCTGAAATAACCCAATGGATGGAGAAGATTTATTCAATAAAATGTAAGGGCCTTGAACTTCCAGTCTAAATAAAACAGCACTGATCTACTTTTCCCTACACTTCCTCATTAATTACAACTATAAACTATTAAAATAACACACCAGACAACCAAAGGACCACTCTGTAAGGTGCTCAAGTAGCTACAGACAGAACATTTGTTTTAAATATTTATTTTATAATAAATATCTATTTATAAGAAGGCAGAGAACTGCATTAGGACCCCAGAACTGGAGAAACAACACAGAGTCAGAGCCTTTTATGTCCCCACATCCATCAGAAGGTTACCCAGACCTGGCATCTCCTGACTACCAACCTAGCTACAACAGCCTAGAAAAACATATTCCTTCCAGAGATCCAACAGGAGTCCCTGTGGCAGCATCAAACAAGGGGAATCCACTGGGAGCCCCACCAACAGTAAGAGCCAAGGGAAGCACGCTCCTTATCCTCTTGGCCTGACTCTTCTTTCCCATCAAGAGATACCAAAGCAAGTGGGCAGACCCACTAAGAGGGACCTAGCCACCACAAACAGATCAATTTGGGAAGTCTCTTAATTCCCAAGAGCCAAGACTATCCTCCACAGACCAGCTAGCAGCAAGGCATGGGATATAGGGTACAGGAGACCATAGGGATTCTAAGACACCAGAAAGCCCAGCCTGGGGAAACCCAGCAATACCAGCAACATTAGATAAATCAAGTCAACAAAAAATGCCAAGGCCATGAAAATTAAACTGCTATTGGAATTGCAGCCCACAAAAGTGGGCCAAAACCCATGTGCTAAACCAAAACACACTGATTGTCTACTAAAATTGTCTACTAAAGATTTAAGTAGAACTCAGAGTCTGCTAACATAATAAGCAAAATATCCACACAACAGAAAATATTCCAAAAAAATCACAACATCGATGAGAGAAGACAGTTAACTGAAGTCAACAGAAAGATAAAGGTGTTGCAATTATTTGACAAGCATTTTAAAGCAGCTATCATAAAAATGTTTCAACAATTACAAATTCTCCTGAATCGAATAAAAAAATAGAAAGCCTCAGCAAAGAAATGGAAGTTAAACAAAAAGAAGAGGAGGAGGTAAAAGTAAATTATAGGATCCAAAACACAATAATAGAAATAAAAATTTTTAAAATTTGTTCAATGGGTTTAATAAATGAGATGAGAAAGAATAATTGATCTTGAACACCAAAAACTAGAATTCACTCAATATGAACAACATATTAAAAAACAGACTGGAAAAAAAAAAATGAACTAAGTCTTAAGAAACTCATGGGACAGATAACAAAAGAACCAATGTTTGTATCACTAGAGTTTGAGAAAAAGGAGTCAGGCTGAAAAATATTTGATGAAATAATGGCTGAAAACTTCAGAAACTTGGCAAATGAAACAAACTTACATATCCAAAAACTGATGAACCCCAAAAAGGATAAACCCAAACAACTCCACACAAGGCACATGCTAATCAAACTTTCAAAAACTAAAACAACAGAAGCAAAAGACAAAGAAAGGTTCTTGAAAGCAGCCAGAGGTGAAACATTGCCTGCAGGAGAACACTTGTTGTTGTTGTTATGTGCTATCTCATAGAGACCCCTCCTTGGGTTTCCAAGGTAGTATCACTATGGAGGTAGATTGCCCAACCTTCCTTCTGAGGAGTGGCTGGTGGGTTTGAACTGCCAGCCTTCTGGTTAGCAGTCAAGTGCCTTAGGCAGGAGAACACTAGTGTGTTCAAATCTGGAAACATAAGTCAAATTATAAATTAATGAATTTAAATCTGGAAACATAAAGGCCAAAAGGAAATGGCACAGTATTTTTCAAATACTCAAGAAAAAGAATTGTCAACTACTAATACTATAGCCATTTAAACTATCCTTCAGAAATAAGGAAGAAATAAAAAACATTGTCGAAAGAAGAAAAACTAAATAAATGTGTTGCTACCAGACCTACCCTTGAAAAATAGTTAAAGAAAAGTTTCCAAACAGAAAGGAAACAACAAAAGAAAGAATCTTAGAGTATCAGGAAAAAAGAAGGAACAATAAAAATTTAAGTACATACAACAGATTATTTAATTTTATTAATTATATTTGATGACTGAAACAAAAGTTGTAACATCACCTAATACTCAAAACAATTAAAAGTGAACATGGTAAAGAGACCTAAATGGAAGTGAGATTTCCACACTTCAGCAAAAGTGGTAAAATATCGATACCAGTAGACGTTATAAGCCACATATACACACAGAGCACCCACTACAAAAACTCTACAAGAAGTAAGACTCAAAAACACTATGAATAATTCAAGAGGGAATCCTAAAATATGCTCAAGAAACCTGCATAAAGGCAAGAAAATGAAAATTAGATGAAATAAACAGAAAAGAAATAATAAAACGGCAGGCTTAAATGCTAATGTATCAGTGATTACCACGAACTTAAATGGCCTAAATAAACGCTCAAAAGACAGACTGGCAGGGTGGATTAAAAATACATGACCTAACAGTATGTTGCTTACAATAAACTTCAAACTCCACAAAACAGGTAAGCTGAAAGTAAAAGTAAAATGAAGGAAAAGATAAAATCTTTGAAAAAGTAGAAATAACTGTATTAATAGCATAATCAACCAATAGGGTTTAAATGACATATAAAGAGCACACA
Organism: Orycteropus afer afer; assembly: GCF_000298275.1. Classification (NCBI taxonomy): domain Eukaryota; kingdom Metazoa; phylum Chordata; class Mammalia; order Tubulidentata; family Orycteropodidae; genus Orycteropus; species Orycteropus afer. The sequence continues at coordinate 2,642,905 of NW_006921832.1, forward strand.
ACTAACAACAGCAGGACATACATTTTTCCAAGTGTTCATGGAACATTCTCCAAGATAAACCATATCCTGGGCCATAAAACAAACCTCAAGAATTTTAAAATTTGAAATCATGCAGACTAGAACTCAGTAACAGGAAAATCTCTAAAACACATGGAAATAAAACACACTTCTAAATAATCCATGAGCCAAACACATAGTCTGAAAGAAAATTTTTTTTAAATATATAAAAATGCTTACACTTAACATTGTACTTAATGATGGAAAGCTGCTTTTCCCCTAAGACTGGAAACAAGGCAAGGATATATTCTTGTGTAAGGCAAATGTATGGTCTCATACTCTTACTCAGCCTAATGCTGGAAGTTCTAGCCAGTGCTAGAAACTAAAGCAAGAAAGGGGACACAAGGCATGTGGATAGTAAAAGAAGAAATAAAACTGTCTTTATTTACAGATAACATGATTGTCTATGTAGAAAACCAAGCAATCTATATAAAAATAAGAAAACCTCCTAGAACTAATTAGTGAGTTAAGCAAGGATGCAGGACACAAGACAAACATAAAAGTTAATTTTTATATACAATGAGTACATGGATAACAAAATGTAATACCATTTGCAATTGTTCTATATAAGAAAACAGAAATACTCAGGTGCAAATCTAACAAAACATGTACAGGGCTTGTACACTAAAAATTACAAGAAGTTGATGAAAGAATCAAAGAAGAGCTACATAAATGAACAGATATATGTGTTCACAGACTGGATAATTGAACATAATAAAAATGTTAATTCTCTTCAAACTGACATTAAAAAAAAAAAACTTCACTACCACTGAGTCAATTCTGAATCATAGCGACCCCCACTGGCTTTCCAAGGCTATAAATCTTCACAGAAGTAGATGGGCCTATCTTCCTTCTGCAGAGTAGCTGGTGAGTTATGAACCGCTGACCTTCTGGTTAACAGACAATGCCTGATCCACTACACTACCAGACAAGTTAATGCAAATCCTATTAAAATCCCAGTAACATTTTTTTGTTGTTGATAAGACTATTTCAAATTTTATGGAGAAAGGCAAAGGAAATAAAATAGTTACAACAATTTTGAAAAGAAGAATAAAGTGGGAGGGATTAATCTATCTGATTTCAAGACTTACTAGATAACTACAGTAATCAAAACAATGTGATATTGGCAGAGGGATAGGCACAAACAAACTGTGGTACATCCACACTGCAGAATACCACTCAGCGATACTGAGACATGAACTATGGATAAGCGCCAACAACGTGGGTGAATCTCCAGAGAATTACTTAAGTGGAAAAAAAGACAATGACAAAAGATTACATACTGTACAAAAGATTACATATTTAAAGTGACAAAACTGTAGAAATGAACCAATTAGTGGATGACGGGGCTAAGAGGGCACAGGATGGAGGGAAGGGAGTGTAGCTACAAAAGGGCACCATGAGGGATCCTTTGTGGTGACGGAATGTTCTGTATCTTGACTGTATCCTGGCTGTATCCTGGCTGTAATACTGTGCTACAGTGCAACAGGATGTTGTTACCACTGGGGAAAAAGGGTACAAGTTACAGGGATCTCTCTATATTATTTCTAACAACTGCATGTGAATCTCCAATTGCCTCAAGATAAAAAACTGAATTAAGAAAATACATAGCAATGAAAACATAGCACATAAAAATATGTGAGATGTTGTACTTAGAGGGAAATTCGTAGAACTCAAATGCTTACATTAGAAACAAGAATGATCTGAAATAAATAATTTAAGTGCCTACTTCAAGAAACTAGAAAAAAGAACATCTAAAGCAAGTAGAATCAAATAATTAAATTAATAAAGATAAAATAAAAATCAATGAGACTGAAAGTAGAAAAATAGAGAAAATCAATTTAAAAGATGAATGAAACAAAAAAAAATTTCATATTTTAGCATGACTGACAAAAATAAAAAGAAACAAATCACCAATTTCAAAAATGAAATGTAACTAAAGATTCTGCAGCAATTAAAAAGATAATCTTAGAGGAAAACATAGGGTTAATGCTTCTGGACTTACTTTTTAACAATGGATTCTTAGAAATCACATCAAAAACAAGAGACAAAAAAAAAAAAAGATAAACTGAACTTCATCAAAATTAAAAACTTTTGTGCATCAAAAGACCTTATCAAAAAAAGGAAAAGATAACCTACAGATGAGGAGAAAATCTGGAGGAATACATCTGATAAGGGTTTAATATTCAAAATATATAAGGAACTCCAACAACTAAACAGAAAGACAAACAATCCAATCAAAAAGTGGGCAAAAGAATTGTGGTAAACTGTGGTCAATGACATGAGACAAAGTATATGTGAACTGCTGTATGGA
>NW_006921832.1:2645774-2661830 GCF_000298275.1 Orycteropus afer afer
TATTGTTGTTTTGTTGTTGTTGTTATGTGTTGTCGAGTCAGACCTGACTCATAGCGACCCCTCCTTGGGTTTCCGAGGCAGTATCACAGAGGAAGTAGATTGCCCCATCTTCCTTCCGAGGAGTGGCTGGTGGGTCTGAACCGCCAGCCTTCTGGTTAGCAGGCAAGTGCCTTAGCCACTATGCTACCAGAGCAACAACAATAACATATACAATGATATATATTACTCAGTCATAAAGAAATATAAACTCTTGATACATGCTACCACATGGATGATTCTTGAAAACATTATACTGAGTGAAAAAAGTCACAAAAGGACAAGTATTTTAGGATCCCAGTTATATGAAATATTTAGAATTAGCAAGTGTATAGAGATCAGAGTTTATTAGTGGTTAGTAGGTGGCAGGTGGGAGCTCTGGGGCGTAATGCCTACGGCATATGACTGCTAACCAGAAGGCTGGCGGTTCAAACCCACCAGCCACTCCTCGGAAGGAAAGTTGGGCAATCTACTTCCGTAGTGATACTGCCTCGGAAACCCAAGGAGGGTCGCTACAAGTCGCAGTCGACTCGGCAGCAGTGAGTTAGCTTTGAGGGGGCAGGAGGAACAAAGGGGAAAGTGGAACTCATTGCTTAGGCAACAATGAGCTTCTGTTTACGGAGAAATATTTGGAAATGGATATTGATACCAGAACAACATGATGAATATAATTAATGTCATTGAATTGTACCTGCAAAAAATGTTGAACTAGCAAATGTTTTGTTACGCATGTATTTACCACATTTTAAAAAATAAAACACCTACTAGAGTTAATAAACAAGCTAAGCAAGGTTGCATACTACAAAATCAATATGTAAAATTAAATTGTATTTCTTAACTAAACAATGAACCATCTGAAAATGAAATTTAAAAAACAGTTCCATTTAAAATAGCATCAAGGGGATAGATTAGGACTCTCATACATTACTGATGGCACTGTAAAATGATAAAACCACTGTGGAAACAGTATGCCAATTCCTTAAAAAGTTAGAATTAGAAATACCCTTTGACCCAGCCATTCCATTACTAGACATATATCCTAAAGAAGTGAAGAGCCAGGACAAGAACTGATATATGCATACCCATGTTCATCGCAGCACTATTTACAACAGTAAAAAGATGGAAACAACCTAGGTGCCCATCAACTGAAGAATGGATAACCAAGCTATGGTACATACACACAATGGAATACTATGCAACCCTAAAGAGTAACGTAGAATCTGCAAAACACCGTATAACATGGATGAACTTGGAAGACATTATGCTGAGTGAAAAAAATCACAGAAGGGCAAATATTGTATTAGTCGGTTATTGAAAAAAGTCAAGAAAAGGTTTATATATGGAAGGAAATTTTCTTTGTTGGTTACCAGGAGTGGGAGGGGAGGGGAAGGAACACTTAAATAGGTAGAGACAAGTATTGATTTAAGTGAAAAGAAGTGCAATGTGCTAAATGTGAGTGATCAACACAGTGGCATGGAGGAAGAGGAAGACATAGAGAAGTGCATGGGAGGTACAGACAACAAAGATGAACCATTTTACACATAGAGTACTGTGTCATCAGTGAAGGCAAATGTGGATATACAGGTGGATAGGTAGGTGGACAGGCTGAAGGATTAGATATGTCTATGCAGGGAAGGGGAGCTCTGGTAGCATAATGGCTAAGGCACTTGACTGCTAACCAGAAGGCTGGCGGTTCAAACCCACCAGCCACTCCTCAGAAGGAAGGTTGGGCAATCCTACGTCCGTAGTGATACTGCCTCGGAAACCCAAGGAGGGGTCGCTATGAGTCAGGGCTGACTCGACGGCACATAACAACAACAACAACAACAATGCAGGGAAGAGTGTGCCCAAGACCATGTATAGGGTTGGCAGACAATGTATCTAGAAGTATATCGGTATGTTCTGTAAGAATTCCCAGGTATATAGTAGAGCTGACAAGGGACAAGGTTGTAGTCACTTCTTGGCCACAGCCAGCTACCCCGAGGGAGCAAGCAGTTGGACCTGTGGGCTCTGGACCATAGTCACAGGGGACATCAAGCTCAACTGGCATAACATACTACACAAAAACATGGTTCCACATCCTATTTTAGCTAGTAGTGACTGGGATCTTGCAAACGGCCATCTAGATGGCTTGCAAACAGCCATCTAGATGCAGCAATGGGTCTCTCCTCATCCAGAGCAAAGAAGAATGAAGAAAACCAAAGACGCATGGAAACAATTAGTCCAAGGGACTGGTACAGCATGTGACCCTCAACCTATACAACTATGAGACTAGAAAAACTAGATGGTACCCAGCTACCACTGTCAACCACTCGGAAAGGGATCTCTGTAGGAGATCCTAGATAGAATGGGAGAACAATATGGAACAAAACTCCAAATCATTAAAAAAAAGAAAAAGGAACCAGGTTTGCTGGTCTGATAGAGCCTGATGAAACCCAAGACTATGGCCCCTAGCTGCCCTTCAGGTCTGGAATTGAACCCGCTCCTGTGGCTTCCAGACAAACAAAAGACAGGCTATGAGCTGAACATTTACATTAGGTAGATACACTCCTTTGAGAGATCAATCATGGAAGATTAGAAGGGCTGTGTGTGCACAGGGAGACAGCTCAGGTGACAGGAATGCATGTGAGGGAAGGACACAGGGAAGACGTAACTATGGGGAGCAAGTGGGAGGGGAGCTGTTGCACTGTGGGAAATTACAGTCAATGTCATGAGACAAAGTATATGTGAGCTGCTATATGGAAAGAGAATTTGCTCTGTAAACTTTCACCCAAATCACATTATAAAATTAAAAAAAAAAACTAAAATAGCATCAAAAAGAATGAAATACCTAGAAATAAATTTAACAAAAGAGATGAAATACTTGTACACTGGAAACTATAAAACATCACTGAAAGATATTAAAGAAGACCTATTTACATAGAAGAGGAACCCTGATAGTACAGTTGTTAAGCACTTGGCTGCTAACCAAAAGGTTGGCAGTTCAAACCCACCAGCAGCTACACAGGAGAAAGATGTGGCAATATGCTTCAGTAAAGATTACAGCCTTGAAAACCCTATGGGGTAGTCTACTTTGTCCCAAGGGGCTACTAAGGGTCAGAATCAACTCAATGGCAATCAGTATACAAACGGAAAGACATCCAGTGTTCATGGATCAGGAAACTTAATACTGTTAAAATCACAATTATCTCCAAAATTGATGTACAGATCCAACATAATCCATATAAAAATCCTAGCTGCTGTTTTTGCACAAATTGACAAAATGATCCTAAAATTCGTATGAAACTGCTAGAGATACAGAATACCCAAAACAATCTTGAAAGAACAAAGTTGGAGGATGCACACTTTCCAGTTTCAAAAAAGCTTTTACCAGAAAGCTAGATAAATCAAGACAATGCAGTCCTGGCATAAGAATGTTGTTGTTGTTAGTTGCAGTTGAGTCAATTCCAACTTATGGTGACTACACGTGTGCAGTATAGAACTGCTCCTGCTCCAGGTTTTTAAGCCTGTAATCTTTCAAAAGCAGATTGCCTGGCCTGTCTTCCAAGGTGCTTCTGGGTAGGTTCGAATAGCCAGTCAGCTAATATCAGAGCACTTAACTGCTGTTTTGATTCTCTAGTGCTAATAGGCATACCATAAATATATGGCTTTAACAAACAGGCATTTACTGTCTTACAGTTTAGAAGGCTAGAAGTCTAGGTTCTAAGTGCCAGTTCTAAGGTCTGGGTGAAGGCCCCTCGACCTTGGGCTTCAGCTCTGCCTCTTGCTCCCAGCCAACTGGAGCTGGAGCCTTCTCTTAGGTAGCTGCCAGCTGCTGAGGCTGACAAACCCCAGCTCGACAAGTAAAATGACACAGTCCCAAGATTATAAAGCAACACGGTAGGCCGCTAGTTCAAGTCCAGAAGCACTCCCATGATTGGCAGGCTTAATGAATGAAGACTCAGCTACATGCAGGATCTAAGCATGCAAAAAAGCTACAGACCATTCCCAAAGCTTCTCCTTATAATGGAAGCAGACCACATCCCTAAGGCAGCTACTCAGCTGCTCATAGCAGATTCCACCATGGAGCTGATTACCAGTCTCATCATGGGGAATAACTATATCCAGCTGCCCAGCCACTCAAAACCAGGCCCAGCCAAGTTGACACACAACTACCACAACCATTTGCAACATACACATCAAGGAACAGAACTGACAATCCGTAAGTAAACTGTTACATTAAGTCAATTGATCTTTTATTTTACAAAGGTGACAAAACAATACAATGGAGAAAATGAGTGTTTTTCAACAAATGGTGCTGACAACAGGATATCCACATGCACAAAAGTGTAGTTATACCTCTACCTCACCTCATACGTAGAAATTAACTCCATAGGGATCAAAGGAGGGAACAAAGTAAAAATAATAAATAAATAAATAAAAGGATCAAAGACCTAAAAGAGCTAAGAAAATGGAGAAATAAATCTTCTTGACCCTAGATAAGGTGATGTCTTCTGAGACTAAAAGCACAAAAAAGAAAGGAAAAAAATACATGTCTAATTTCATCAACTTGAAAGGAAGATGGAGCAATCTATTCCATAGTGATACTGTGTCGGAAACCCAAGAAGGGGTCGCTATGAGTCGGATCCAACTAGACGACAGTGAATTAACTTCACCAAAATTAAAAATTTTGTTCATCAAAGAGCAGTATCAAGAAAGTAAAGACAATCCACAGAATGGGAGAAAGTAATTGCAAACGTTATAAGGGACTGGTATCTACAATATACAAATAACTGTTTACAACACAAACATGTTGTTGGTGGTGGTGTTAGGTGCCATCAAGTCGGCTCTGACGCATAGCAACCCTACAATACAACAGAACGAAACACTGCACGGTCCTGTGCCAGCCTCATAATATTTGCTATACCTGAGCTCATCATTGCAGCCACTGTTTCAATCCATCTTGCTGAGGGCTTTCCCCTTTTTCGTCTACTTTACCAAGCATGATATCATTCTCCAGGGAATGGTCCCTTCTAACAGCATGATCAGAGTAGGTCAGACGAAGTCTGGCCATTCTTGTTTCCAAAGAGCATTCCGGCTGCACTTCTTCCAGGACAGACTTGTTTGTTCTTTTGGCAGTCCATGGTAGTTTCAGTATTCTTCGCCAACACCACAACTCAAAAGCATCAACTCTTCTTCAGTCTTCCTTATTCATTGTCCAGCTCTCACAGGTGTATGATGCGACTGAAAATACCACGGCTTAGGTTAGATGCACATTAGTCTTCAAAGAGACATCTTTGCTCTCCAGCATGTTAAAGAGGTCTTTGGCAACAGATTTGCCCAGTGCTATATGTTGTCTGATGTCTTGACTACTGCTTCCATTGGTGTTGACTGTGGAACCGAGTAATATAAAATCTTTGACAACTTCAATCTTTCCTCCATTTATCGTGATGCTGCTTATTGGTCCAGTTGTGAGGATTTTCATTTTCTCTATGTTGAGGTGTAATCCATACTGTAGACTGTAGTCTTTAATCTTCATCAGTAAGTGCTTCAAGTCATCCTCATTTTCACCAACCAAAGTTGTATCATCTGCATATCACAGGCTGTTAATGAGTCTTCCTCTAATCTCGATGCCGCACTCTTCTTCATGTAGTCCAGCTTCTCAGATTATTTGTTCAGAATACAGATTGAATAAGTATGGTAAAAGGAAACAGCCCTGACAAACACTCCCTTCCTGATTTTAAACCAGGCAGTATTCCCTTGTTCTTTCAAATGACAGCCTCCTAGTCTACGTACAGGTTCCTCATGAGCACAATTAAATGTTATGGAATTCCCATTCTTCTCAATGTTATCCATAACAACGCAAACAAAAAGAGCAAATAACCCAATTAAAGAACTAGCATGGGATCTTTAGAGGTATTTCTCCAAAGAAGATATATAAATGGCCAATAAGCACGTGAAAAAAAAAAATGCTTAACATCATTAGTCATCAGGGAAATGCATATGACACCCCAGATGTCATCTTTCAGCCAAATAATAAGTTGGCCTATAAAATAAACACCACCACCCATAAGGAATATGCTCCATAGAACAATCAACTATATCAGACCAAATGGGCAACATTTGCCCAAAAGCAAAGATGAGAAGGCAAGGAGGGACAGGGAAATTAGAGGGACAAAATCAGAGAGGGCAGGGTAGAATTAAGAAGAGGGCTGACACACTGCAATGACAGCAACCAATGTCATGGAATAATCTGTGTAAGAACTGTAGAATGGGAAAATAATTTGTTGTGTAGGCTTTCACCTAAAACACAATAAAATGTTAAAACATTAAAAAAAAAGAGAGAGAGAGAGAGAGAAAGGGCTAGACACTAAGACAGCTAGAATCAAAAAGACAAATAATACCTATTGTCTTAGTTCTCTGGTGCCGCAGTAGAAAATACCACAAGTGGATGGCTTTAACAAACAGATTTATTCCTAGTAAGAGGCTAGAAGTCTAAGTTCAAAGTGCCCTCAACCTTGGGCTTCAGCTCTGCCTCTTGCGTCTGACCCACTGAAACTGGAGGTGTCTCTTCACTCAGGCAGCTGTTGGCTGCTGAGGCTGATAAACCCAAAGTTGACAAGAAAAAGGGCACAGTCCCAAGATTATTAAGCAACACGACAGGCCACTAATTCAAGTCCAGAAACAGTCCCAAGATCAGCAAGCAACACGGCAGACTGCTGAATGAAGACTCGACTACATGCAGAGTCCAAGTGTGCCAAAAAGCTTAGAGACCTTTCTCAAAGCACATTCTCATTACTGGAAAAAGACCACATCCCTAAGGCAGCTACTCAACTGCTCACAGATTTCACCATAGAACTGATTACCAGTCTTTTCATGGGGAATAACTGTATCCAGCTGCCCAACCACTCAAAACCAGGCCCAGCAAAGTTGACACATAACCATAACAATGACACCAAGTGCTCATGAGGATGAAGAGAAATGAGAATCCTTATAAACTGTTGGTGAGGGGAAAAAAACACATGTCCAACAACTCATAACCGGGTAAACAAAATGTGGTAAAGCCATACAATGAAGTATTATGCAGCCATAAAAAGGAATGAAGTAATGGCACAAGCTACAGCATGCACGAACCTTCAGAACATTATGCTAAGCAGAAGTCAATAACAAAATGCCACATATTATATATCATCCCATTTTTAGGAAATGTCCAGAACTGACAAACCCACAGAGATAGAAAGCATTTTAACTGTTGGTTACCAAGGGCTGGAAGGAGAGGGGAATGGAGAGTGACAGAAAATGGAAATGGAGTTTCTTTTCGTGCTGATTAAAATGTAACTTCCACAAAATGACTGGGTGGGACTTTGCAAATGTGAGGTTCTTGTGGCCCACCAAGGAGATCAGATATCTTAATAATATAAATAAAGTACATGGCACCCCTGTGGGAGTAGGACCACACAAATAAGGTATATGAATGACTAGGCTTAACATAAGCCATCCCTTGCAAATCAAAACAACAATGAGATACCATGTTGCCCCAGCACTAGTAGCAAAGTTCAACAAGAAAGAAAATAACAAAAGCTGGTGAGGATGCAGACAGTGTGGGACTCTCATACACTGCTGTGGGACTGTAAAATGGTACAACCACTGTAGAAAGCAGTATGGCAATTCCTTTAAAAGTTGGAATTAGAAATACCATTTGACCCAGCCATTCCATTACTAGGTATATATCCTAAAGAAGTGACAGCCATGACAAGAACAGACATATGCATACCCATATTCATCGCAGCACTGTAGCCAAACCATGGAAACAGCCAAGGTAACTATCAACTGAGGAATGGGTTAACTATGGTACATACACGCAATGGAGTATTATGCAACCCTAAAGAATTAACACAGAATCTGCAAAACAGTGCATAACGTGGATGAACTTGGAGGACATTATGCTAAGTGAAATAAGTCAATCACAGAAGGACAAATACTGTACTAGTCCATTATTGTAAAAGTCAAGGAAAGGTTTATCAATGGATGGAAATTTTCTTTGTTGGTTACCAAGGGTATGAGGGGAGGGGAGGGAACACTGTTAGATAGGCAGAGATAAGTATTGATTTGGGTGAAGAGAAGGGCAATGTACCAAATGTGAGTGATCAACAGGGTGGCACTGAGAAAGAAGAAGACATAGAGAGGTACATGGGAGGTGCAGACAACAAAGATGAACCCTTTTGCACATACAGTACTGCATTGTCAGTGAAGGCAGACATGAGGATATGGGTGGAGAGATGGATGGACAGGCTGAACTATTAGGTATGTCTATGTAGTGGGGAGTGTACCCAAGACCATGTATTGGCTTGGCAGACAATGGTCCTATAAGTGTATTTGTATGATCTGTAAGAATTCCCAGGTGTATCATAGAGCTGACAAGGGACAAGGTGATAGTCACTTCTTGGTTACAGACAGCTACCCAGAGGGACCAAGTAGTTGAACCAGCGGCTCAGGACCAGGGTCGCAGGGGACATCAAGCTCAATCAGTGTAACATACTACACAAAATATTGTTTCACCTCCTACTTTGGTGAGTAGCGACTGTGATCTTAAAAGCTTGCAAGAAGCCATCTAGATGCAATGATGGGTCTCTGATCGTCCAGAACAAAGAAGAATGTAGAAAACCAAAGATTCATGGAAACAATTAGTCCTAGCGACTGGTACACCATGCGATCCACAGCCTATACGACTATGAGACCAGAAGAACTAGATGATGCCTGGCTACCACTGTCAACCACTCAGAGGGGAATCTATGTAGAAGATCCTGGATAGAGAGGGAGAACAATGTGGAAGAAAACTCAAAATTATTTTTGGGGAAAAAAAAGGGACCAGGTTTGCTAGTCTGATGAGCCTGGTGGAACCACTGAGACTATGGCCCCTAGCTGCCCTTCAGGTCTGGAATTGAACCCACACCTGTGGCTTCCAGCCAAGTAAAAGACAGGGATATGAATTGAACATTTACCTGAGACAGATACACTCCTTGGAAAGAACAAACATGGAAGAAATAAGGGCTGTTTATGCAAAGGGAGACAGCTCAGGAGGCAGGAGTGCATGGAGGGATGGACACAGGGAACAGGTAACTATTGGAAGAAAGTGGGTGGAGAGCTGTTGCATTGGGGTAAATTGTAGTCAGTGTCATGAGACAAAGTGTATGTGAACTGTTGCATGGAAAGTGAATTTGCTCTGTAAATTTTCACCCAAATCACAATTAAATAAATAAACAAACAAACAAACAAACCATCCCAGAGGCATGAAGGGGAGGAAAGGGGAGAATCTCACTACCATCAAGAAAGAAGAACTGGTACATGAGTCCTTTGGACCCACAATCCTTGCACTGAACCTCCTCAATCCAGGAAACAGAGAGCTGTGACCCCAGAGACGGCATGAAGCAGCAGCAGAGGCAGCGGAACCAACATAGAGTCACTGTACCAAAAAGACCTGGTCAATCTTCATCCATTTCAGGAGGTGGCATATGATCAACAACCAATGGTACTGAAGGAAGAAGTCAAAGCTGCACTGAAGGAACTGGTGAAGAACAAGGCTCCAGAAATTGATGGAATAACCATTGTGATGTTTCAACACAAATGGATGCCCCACTGGAGGCACTCACTTTGTTATGCCAAGAGATTTGGAAGGCAGCTACCTGGCCAACAGACCAGAAGAGATCCATATTTGTACCCATTCCAAAGAAAGGTGATCCCATGGAATGCAGAAATTATCAAACAATATCATTAATATTGCATGCAAGTAAAATTTTACTGAAGATAATTCAAAAATGGTTGCAGAAGTATACTGACAGAGAACTTCCAGAATGCAAGCCGGATTCAGAAGAGGTTGCAGAACAAGGGATATCACTGCAGATGTCAAATGGATCTTGGCTCAAAGAAAACACTAGAAAGATGTTTACTTATGTTTTATTGACTATGCAAAAGCATTTGGTTGTGTGGATCATAACAAATTATGGGTAACATTGAAAAGAACAGGAATTCCAGAACAGTTAATTGTACTCATGAGGAAGCTGCACATAGACCAGAGGACACTGTTATTCAAAGGCTATCATTCAAACAGAAAAAGAGAACATTGCATGGTTTAAAATCAAGAAGGGAGTGTATCAGGGTTCTATCCTTTCCTCATACTTATTCAATCTGTATGTTTAGCAAATAATCCGAGAAGCTGGACTACATGAAGAAGGATGTGGCATCAGGATTGGAGGAAGAATCATTAACAACCTGCCATACGCTAATGACACAACTTTGCTTGCTGAAAGTGAGGATGACTTGAAGCACTTACTGATGAAGACTGAAGAATGCAGTCTGCAGTATGGATTACATCTGAATATAAGGAAAACAAAAACCCTCACAACTGGACCTATAAGCAGCATCACAATAAATGAAGAAAACATGAAGTTGTCAAAGACTTCACACTGCTTGGTTCTACAATCGACGCCAATGGAAGCAGCAGTCAGGACATAAGAAACATATTGTTGTTATGTGCTGTCAAGTCAGACCTGACTCATAGCGACCCCTCCTTGGGTTTCTGAGGCAGTATCGCTATGAAAGTAGATTGCCCAACCTTCCTTCTGAGGAGTTCAAACCCACCAGGCCTTCTGGTTGATGTTAGACACTACGCTACCTGAGGTCCCAGACGACATAAGGCATTCAGCAAACTGGCTGCAAAGGACCTTACTTCAAGTACTAAAGAGCAAAGATGCCTCCCTGACAACTAAGGTTCACCTGACACAAGCCATGGTGTTTTCGAGCTCTGGTAGCATAGTGGCTAAAGCACCTGACTGCTAACCAGAAGGCTGGCAGTTCAAACCCACCAGCCACTCCTCGGAAGGAAGGTTGGGGCAATCCTACTTCCGTAGTGATACTGCCTCGGAAACCCAAGGAGGGGTCGCTATGAGTTGGGGCCAACTCAACGGCACATAACAACAACAACAACTCATGGTCATGTGAGAGCTGGACAATGAATAAGGAAGACCAAAGAAAAGCTGATGCTTTTGAGTTGTAGTGCTGAGAAGAATTCTGAGAGTACCATGGACTGCTAAACGATCTAACAAATCTGTCCTGGAGAAAGTGCAGCCAGAATGCGCCTTGGACCTGAGAATGGTCTGACATAGTCTCACATTTTTTGGTCATGTTCTAAAAGGGGACCATTCCCTGAAGAACAATGTCATGCTTGGTAAGGTGGATGGTCAGCAAAAGAGGGGAAGGCCCTCAACGAGATGGACTGACACTGGCTGCAGCGATGGGCTCAAGTATAGCAAGGATCGTGGAGGTGACGTGGGACTGGGCAGTATTTCATTCTGCTGTGCTTAGTCAGGGTTGCTATAAGTCAGAGATGACTTGATGGCACCTAATACCACCACCACCATCATACTGGGTTCTTTCATAAATTCTTCTCCTCCATTTCTCTTAAACTGATTCCAATCCGGCTTTCTTTTTTTACCCCCATTTGCCTATCCATACCTGTCTACCTATGTATCTACCCATAGATTAGTGCTTGCTGTTACTGTTAATGCAAATACTGTCTGTAATATTTGCCTTTATTGCCTGTACATCTTGTGTACCTCTCCATGTCTTCCTTTTCCTTAGTGATACTGTGCAAGTCACACCCTTTTGTTATATTACTTTTCCCTTCACCCCTAACAAACCTGTCTCTTAATTATCCATCTATTTCCTCTCCCACCTTCTCCCCTCCCATCCCTGGTAACCAACAAAGAAAATTTTCTTTCTTGTATAAAGCTTTCCTTGCCTTTTAACAATATAGAATCATATACTATTTGTCCTTCTGTCATTGACTTGTTTCACTCAGCATATCTTCCAAGTTTATCCATGTTCTCAGGTGATTCACTGATTCATTAATTTTTTAGTGCTTAACAGTAGTCCATTGTGTGAATATACCATAGCTTGGTTATCCATTCATCTGTTAATGGGCACTTATGCTGTTTCCATCTCTTTGCTATTGCAAACAATGCTTCAATAAACATGGGTATGTATCTATTTGTGTTCCAGATTTCATCCCTGTTGGATATATTCCTAGTAATGCTATTGCTGGATCAAACGGTGTTTCTATTTCCCACTTTTTAAGGAAGCATCATACCATTTTCCACAGTGGTTGAACCATTTAACAGTCCCATCAGCAATGTATGAGAGTTTTAATCTCTCCACACCTTCGCCAGCATTTGCTGTTTTCTGTCCTGTAGAACTTCACTATTATTCCTGGAGTGAGATGATATGTCATTGTTGTTTTGGTTTGCATCTCTCTAACGGCTGAGGAGCTCTGGTAGCGTAGTGCCTAAGGCACTTGACTGCTAACCAAAAGGCTGGCAGTTCAAACCCACCAGCCACTCCTCAGAAGGAAGGTTGGGTAATCTACTTCCATAGTGATACTGCCTCGGAAACCCAAGGAAGGGTGACTATGAGTCAAGTCCTACTCGATGGCAAATAACAACAACAACAATGGCTAATGACTGCAAGCATTTCTTCATTTCCTTCATGTGTTTGTTGGCTGCCTGAATATCTTCTTTGGTGAAGTGTCTGTTCACATCCTTTGCCCATTTTTTAATTAGATTGTCTTTCTGATGTTGAGGTGTTGAAGTTTTCTATAAATTTGAGAGAGAAGTTCCTTGTCAGATATGTCACTGCCACATATTTTTCTGCAATCTGTAAGTTCTCCTTTTACTCTTTTGGAGAAATCTTCTGATTCACATAAGAATTTAATTCTTAGAATGGCCCATGCTTTGTCTAACCATGCTTTCATACTCTTTCCTCCAAAGACTTACTAACAAATGACATGCAACTTGTTTAATCCAATTGACAGTTTAAAAAAAGAAAAAAAAAGAAAGCATTGTAGTAAAACATATATTTAATTTGTCATTTTTACTATTTTTTAAGTATACAATTCAGTGGCATAAATTTTATTCACAATATTATGCAATCACCACCATTGTCTAATTCCAAAAGTTTTCATCACCAGAAACAGCTCTGTACTCATGAAACAAAATGTGTACAAATTGTTGAATGGAAAACCAATTTGCTCTGTAAACTTTCCTTCAAATCAAAATAAAAAGTTTAAAAAAGAAAAAGAAACTTTGTACTCACTGAACAATACCTCCCTATTCCTCCCTACCCTAAACACTGCTGACCACTAATTGACATTCTGTCTATAGCTACGCATTTGCCTAATTCCAGATATTTCATGCAATATTTCTATTTTTGTGTCTGATATATTTCACTTAGCATCATGTTTTCAAGGTTCATTCATGTTGTAGAGTGTATCAAAGTTTCATTTCACTTTATGGTTGAATAATATTTCATTGTATGGATATACTTCATACTTCATATATAAGGATATACTCATCCTTTCTATCTGTTTATGGACACTAGAGTTGTTTCCACCTTTTGCTGTGAATAATGCTGAAGTGAACACTGATGTCTAATTATCTGCACCTCAGCTTTCAAGTCTTTAGCATATATATCCAAAAATGGAATTGCTGAGTCATATGGTCATTCTATTGTTTTACTTTTTCAGGAACCATTAAATTATTTTCCACAATGGCTATACCATTTTACACTCCCACCAGCAATGTATAAGAGTTCTAATTTCTCTACATCCTCACCAACATTTATTTCCCATTCTTCTGATAACAGCCATCCTAGTAGGGGTGAAGAAGTATCTCATGGCTTTGATGGGAACTCTAATGGCATAGTGCCAAAGGCATCTGACTGCTAACCAGAAGGCTGATAGCTCAAACCCACCAGCCACTCCTTGGAAGGAAGACTGGGCAATATACTTCCATAGAGATAGAGCCTCCGTAGAGATACCCAAGAGGGGTAGCTATGAGTTGCAACTGACTACACGGCAGTGAGTTTCGGGGTTTTGTTTTTTTTTAATGACCAATAAATAAGATGAACAATGACTAAGGAAGACTGAAGAAGAACTGATACATTTCAATTGTGGTGTTGGAGAAGAATACTGAATGCACTACGCACTGCCAAAAGAACAAACAAATCTGTCTTCGAAAAAGTACAGCCAGAAAGCTCTTTACAAGTGAGAATGGGAGGCCTTCCACACGAGTTCCCCAGCACGCCTTATCACTTACTCAGGCTATGGCAGCGAGTTCTGGTAAGATGGCGGACTAGGCAGAAAGACTGCACAGACCCTCTTCAACAAAGAAAAGGGAAACCAATTAACACAGACACAGAAGATAATCCTGGACCCCTGAGCCCTGAAGGGAAGGATATACAAGTGGACTAAACCCCAACTAGCAGAAGAATTTGCACGAAAATACCAAAAAAGGAGACATACAGAGCTGCGGTCTGGCAGAAACCCCGAAGGATCCTGATGGCACAGACAGCTTGGAGAATGCCGAGTGGTGGTAGCACTAAGAATTAACCTAAAAATCAGCCCTGCTAGCCAAGGACTGCATGGAAGACTGCTCTGGTGGCTGGGGAATAAACGGAGAAGGTGAAGGGAAAGGCAGGCTGAGCTGTGGACTTTTGCCTGTCTGGAGGGCGCCACCATTTTGAATGTTTACAAGCGGCTTGATAATTTTGGATATTTAAAGAGACAGCCTTCTCACAGATTCCAGGGGCTTAAGAACAGGTTCTGCTTGCCAATAACCCCAAGGACACTCCGGACCTGCACAACTGAAAAGGTGCAACATTCCTTTTATTACTCTTATACCCCACACCCACTTAGTGAACAGAGGTAGGACCATCCCCCACTCCCACCCACCTTCTGAGCCCGCAGGAACTCCAGCACAGTCTGTGTGCTCAGACAGAGCCTGGGTGCCCTGCCCTGTCCACCAACAATTTTTATTTTCTCTTTTTTTTATTTATATTTTTTTTCCCTTTTCACTTTCTTTTATCTGGTGTTTAGTTTACTTGTATTTGTCTGTTTTAAAACTACTATCATTATTAATACTTTTGTCTTTTTTACTATTATTGTTTTTCTTCCCCTCCCAGGTCCTAGTTTTCAGCTATTTTTCTTTTCCCTGTTCCTGGTTGAAAAAAAAATATTACTTTTTTTAATTTAATTTTTTCTCCCCTTTCTTCTCATGGTTAACCCGTCCCTTGTTTTTCTTTTTGCATTTTTTCCCATTTTTTTCTTCATTATTCTCCTTCTCTACCTTTTTTCTCTTAGTGCCCTATCCCCAGATATTGTAGGTTTTCTTGGTTTTTTTTTTTTCTTCTTCTTTTTCCCTTTTCTCTTTTTTTGGTCACTGTTCCTGTGTGATTACATGGTGTGTGTTTTGTCCATGTGCTTTTAGTTTTTAATTGTTATTCAATTGTAATTTTTGTCAGACTGAGTGGCAGACAGCAACAGTCCCCATAAGACACAACTGCATCCATACCTCCCGCAATTTCACTTACTGAGCGAGAGCCAGTACCTCCTCCGCCAATGGGCCAACAATAAAAAACCACTAAGAAGAGCGTGAATCACCCTTGGCTGCTCTTCACAAACAGTTAACAAAGATCTAACTACAAAAACCCCACGATGTCTCGGAAACCGCAGACCATCACAGTCCACACAAAAAAGCAGGCTAAAGTGGTAGAAACAAGGGAGCAGGATACCAACCCAGAACACATCCCTGAGGAAGAAGCAGGATTGGAACTCTATGATAAGGAATTCAAAAGAATTATATTTAGGTATCTTCAAAGGATTGAGAGACAGACCAAAGAAAACACAGAAAAAACCCTAGAAGGATTATGGAAGAAAATACAAGAACAAAATAACAAAATCAATTAAAAATTAGAAATGACTCTAAATCTACAGATAGAAATCCAGAAGATTAATACTAAATTGTCTTAAATAGATAACACATTGGAAGAACAAAGAAGTAGAACTGATGCAATGGAAGACAGAATTAATGAGATTGAAGACAAATACATGAATATTTTCTTGGAAAGGGAACAATCAGAAAAAAAACCAGAAAAAAAAAAAAATGAAGAAACCCTAAGGTTCATGGGGATACCATCAAAAGGAATAACTTA
>NW_006921832.1:2669000-2669979 GCF_000298275.1 Orycteropus afer afer
AGACTATGGCCCTTAGCTGCCCTTCAGGTCTGGAATTGAACCCACACCTGTGGTTTCCAGCCAAACAAAAGACAGGCATATGAGTTGAACATTTATTTACCTGAGGTAGATACACTCCTTGGAGAGAACAATCATGGGAGGAAGAAAGGCTGCTTATGCACAGGAAGACATGGGGCAGGAGTGCATGGAGGGATGGACACAGGGAAGAGGTAGCTGTGGGGAGGAAATGGGAAGGGAGCTGTTGCATTATGGTAAATTGTGGTCACTGTCATGAGACAAAGTGTGTGTGAACTGCTGTATAGAAAGTGAATTTGCTCTGCAAATTTTTACCCAAATCACAATTTAAAAAAAAAAAGTGAGAATGGCCAGACTTTATCTCTTGTACTTTTATCATGCTTTTAGGAGGGACCAGTCCCTGGCAAAGAATATTGTGGTAGTTCAGTTTGTATATCAACTTGGGTGGGCCTGGTTGAGTGGCTGGGTGGCTGGTGGTAGTTATTCCCCATGATGAGACTGGCAATCAACTCTATGACAGGATCTACACAAGCAGCTGAGTAGCTGCCTTTGGGATGTGGTCTGCTTCCTGTATATAAGAAGTCGTCTTGGGGATAGTCTCTAGCTTATGGCACCTTGAACCCTGCATGTAGCTGTGTCATTGTTCAGCAGCCTGCCATGCTCTGCCAACCCTGGGACTTACAATAGACTTGAAATAATGGCCTGCCGTGTGATTTGGTAATATTGGGACTGTGCCTTTTTACTTGTCAACCTTGGGCTTGTCAGCCTCAGCAGCCAGCAGCTGTCTCAGTGAAGAAAGGCCTCTAGCTTCAGTGGGCCGGGAGCTGGAGGCAGAACTGAAGCCCAAGGCTGAGTGAGGTGCTTTCACTCAGCCCCTAGAGCCTGGCACTTTGAATTTGGACTTAAAGCCTCCAAACTGTAAGAGAATAAACTCCTGTTTGTTAAGGCCATCCCATTTGTGGTA
>NW_006921832.1:2670974-2695142 GCF_000298275.1 Orycteropus afer afer
AAAGGACTGGAGGGAGGCAACATGTCTGGCCTGGCAGTAATAGGCCTTGGGTTACTGCTGGTAATCCTGTCTTCCTCTTGTGGGATTAGAGGAGGTCAGAATATGTGGCCTCCTTGCCGTTTTTGCAGTTCTTTGCCCATTTTTTAAACTGGATTGTTTTTTTTTGTTTTTGCCCATTGATTTTTGACAAAGAGAAAAAAAGCAACTCAATAGTCTTTTTAACAAACAGTGCTGGAACTACTGGACAACCATAGGCAAAAAAAAAAAAAAAATTAAATCTCGACCTAAACCTCACAAATGTGTACAAACGTTAATTCTAAATGGATCATCATTCAAATGGAAAGCTAAAGATTCTGTTAAGGAGATTGAAAACATAAGCTACAAACAGAGAAGAAATGTTTGAAAACCAAATATATAATGAAGTTATAATGAAGTCTTTTCTCTAGAGTGTAGAAAGAACTCTTAGAATGCAAAAGTTAAAAAAAAAAAAACAATTAGAAAATGAGCAAAAAACATCAGCATATTTGCCCGAGAGGCAAATAAGCACATGAAAAGATATTCAAGATCCTTAGTCAATTAAAAATACTATTAATGAAATAGTGCCGAGTTGATTCTTACTCATAGTGACCCTACCGGACAGGGTAGAACTGCCCCTGTAGGGTTTCCAAAGTTGTCAATCTTTACAGAAGCTGCCTTATCTTTCTCCCATGTAGTGGCTGGTGGGTTCAAACCGCTGACCATTTGGTTAGCAGCTATGCTTTCACCACTATGACACCAAAACTCCCTCATTGGTCATTCCAAACCCAACCCACTGTCATCAAGTTGATTCCGATTCACAGTGACCCTCACAGGGTTTCCAAGGCTATGAACCTTTTGGGAAACAGACTGCCTCATCTTCCTGCAGAGTAGCCAGTTGGTATGAACTGCTGACCTTCTGGTTAACAGCCAAATGCCTTAACACTCACTGTACCACCAGAGCTCCTTCATTAGTCATTTGTTGTTGTTGTTGTTGTTGTTATGTGCCATCGAGTCGGCCCGACTCATAGCAACCCCTCGTTGGGTTTCCGAGGCAATATCACTACAGAAGTAGGAATGCCCAACCTTCCTTCTGAGGAGTGGCTGGTGGGTTTGAACCACCAGCCTTCTGGTGAGCAGTCAAGTGCCTTAGGCACTATGCTACCAGAGCTCCACATTAGTCATTAGGAAACCACAAATTAAAATTACAATGTCACTACACATCTATTAAAACAGCATAAGTAAAAAAAAAAAAAGAGAGAGAGAGAGAATACCAAGTGCTGGCAAGATGCAGAGAAACTGGATCCCTCATACGTTGCTGACAAGAATGTAAAATGGCAAAGCCACCTTGGAAAATAGTTTGAAAGTTTCTTATAAAACTAAATGTATGCTTGCCATACAACCTAGCAATTGTACTCTTGGGCATTTATCTCAGAGAAATGAAAACTTATATTTACAAAAAATCGTGTACATAAATGTTCATAGCAGCTTTAGGCTTAGCAGAAAATACTGGAAACAACCCAAGGGACTTAAACAACTCAGGTTATGTACTGTATTTACATACCATTCTTAAAAAGACAAAACTATAGAGAGGGAGAACAGATTAGTGGTTGCCAGAGGACAAGCCGAGGATATTGAGGTGCAAATATAAACAAGTAGAAAGAGGAAGTTCCTCTGTAGTTAGTGCTGAACAGTCCTGTATCTTTACTGTGGTGATGTTAATATGAATTTATACATGTACAAAATTACAAAGACTCATATACATATACGTATATGAATGCAAGCTTGAAAAAACGACAACGAAGTTGTGTACTCTAGTTAACAGCAATATACTGTCAATTACCAAGTTTTGATGCCTTACTAGAGCTCTATCCCCTTGGGGGTAACTGTGTAAATGATACAAGAAGTCACAGTATTTTTTAACTTTCTGTGAGTCTATTAATTATTTCAAAATAAAAAGGTAAAAAATCATGAGAGGGCAGAAAGTGGGTAGAAGTACAGATGATATAAGGACTTGGTGTTAATTGCTGCTAACTGTTGAAGCTAGGCCATGGGTACCTAGGGATTCATAATATTATTCTATTTTTTAATCTCTTTAAATGTTTTCATAATAAAAGGTCCATAAAAATATAGGAAAACTAAATATAAAGATATTAACAGCAGCTTCTTCTGTTGATTTTTTCTTTTTGGTAGTATGCATCTTTAAAATCTTTCTAGAAAATAAATAGAAGTTTCTTACATAAACCAAATTTAAAGAAATCTTTACTCAGTCTTGTGTCCTCACTTGTTTACTCATTTAAAAAACAGTAACACTACAGAAAACTTAAAAACATAAAAAGCAGCCCATTGATACTTCTTTCCCTGATAACGTACTTTTTTTTTTTTTTAAATTGTGATTTGGGTGAAGATTTACAGAGCAAATTCATTTCCATACAGCAGTTCACATATACTTTGTCTCATGTCATTGACCACATTTTACCACAATGCAACAGATCCCGTCCCATTTCCTCCCCATAGTTACCTCTTCCCAGTGTCCATGCCTCCATACACTCCTGCCCCCTGAGCTGTCTCCCTGTGCATAAGCAGCCCTTCTTTTTCCCATGATTGTTCTCTCCAAGGAGTGTATCTACTTGAGGTAAATGTTCAACTCATATGCCTGTATTTTGTTTGACTGGAAGCCACAGGTGTGGGTTCAATTCCAGACCTGAAGGGCAGCTAGGGGCTAGGGGCCATAGTCTCAGTGGTTCCACCAGACTCTATCAGACCAGCAAACTTGGTCCCCACCTTTTTTTTTTTTTTTTCCTCCAAATGATTTTGAGGTTTGTTCCACATTGTTCTCCCTCTCAATCAAGGATCTCCTACATACATCCCCTTCCAAGGGGATGACAGTGGTAGCAGGGCACCATCTAGTTCTTCTGGTCTCATAGCTGTATAGGCTGCAGATCAGATGGTGTACCAGTCACTAGGACTAATTGTTTCCATTAATTTTGGTTTTCTTCATTCTTCTTTGCTCTGGACGAGGAGAGACCCATCGTTGCATCTAGATGGCAGCTTGCTAGCTTTTAAGATCCCAGTCACTACTCGCCAAAGTAGGAGGTAAAACAATGTTTTGTATAGTATGTTATGCCAATTGAGTGATAATATACTTTTTAAGAATTTCAAAATATTTCATCTAAATATTCAATATATCTTTTACCTGAAAGTTCAAAAAATCAGCCACTGGGGGGGAAAAAAAGCAACTACAGAGCCCAATACTACTCTGAACACACACTGGCATATCCATGAGTTAGCATCAACTCAATGGCAAACAGTACTGGTAATTTTTTCTTATGGGGCACTAGCCTGTACATTATAGGATGTTTTGTATCGACCCATTGGATGCCAGTAAACTTTCCAGTATGGCAACCAAAAATGTCTCCAGACATTACCAAAACCATTCCTGGGTGAGAACCACTTTATTCCATTAAAAATCTCCACGGTTCTTTGACAATGGGGTAGAGGAAGAAAAGTGGTTTTTGGTTTTGTGATATAGGAGAAAAGGCATTAAAAAGAGTATAACAAAACAGAAAGGTTCAACTGCAACTCATACATTATATAAAAGGAAAAAGAATTCTTTTGCATGAAATCTACTGAAAAACATCTAAACCAAATACTGCTGTGTGTGGCTAGTGTAGTAATGATGAGAGTAACAGTATGTAGTTGATGGATAAATCTACAGCATCCATACCATATAAACCTCTTCAATAAAATAAGGTCCTAAACATTTTAGCAGAGATTAATTAAGTTAAATTAATGTAATTCCCCTTCCCTTAGCAATTGTGAGGAAGCTAAACATTCTCAAATTACCTGCTATTCTCTTACCACTGAAAATACTCACATGAAAACACATCCACCCAATTAAATATCATAAGCATCTGTTATTAATCAACTATAAACGTGCTACAAAACCCATTAACAGTAACATTTTGAGGAATCCTCTAGTCCTTTATATTTTCAAAGGCAAGCCAAAAAAAAAAAAAAAAAAAAAGAAATCCAGTGTGGAGAAACATTTAAACATTACAACAGAAAATTTGACATTCACACATTCATTTTCTAGCTGATTATAAAATCAACTCAGCCATATTTTCCATCAAACAGACAAATACCCAGTTTCCTTAGTCTATTCTTGGATAGGTCACCAGACTGGGAATAAGATACCCATATTCTATTCCCAACTGCAAAACAGACTCCTAATCTCAAACGAATTATTGGAGATTATGAACCTTAACTCAGGTTAAGGTTCTACGCCCATATCACACTGACAATACTGAAAACCTGCCCAGAAACAAGCATAGAGAAACCCAGGACCTCCTCCTGCACCCAAAGGACAACTGCCAGCGTATTTTTAGACTTATAAAATATAAAAATCTGAATAGGATTTTATTTATAGCAACATTTTAACATACTTGAAATTTCGAAACTGCGTGGTGCCTTTACCATTGCCCTATATAAATAAGAACCGCTCCTTTTTTAATCACACCATGCCCAATTTTTCAAAATGCTATATGCAGTCTTAACAAGGATAATTATGATGTAAGACAAAACAAAAAAGCTGTTTTAAATTCATGCTTCTGGGGAAGGTTCAATTTTTGCATTTCCTAACTAGCTTTTAGTCTACTACCCAAGTAGTTCTTTCCTGGAACTGTAAAAACTGCTTTGCAAAGTCTAGAGAGTAAAAATTTGCCCAATAGCCTAATTCTGGAAAGGCCTTAAGAGTGTTCTTACCACTGAACACGCAGGTTTTACTAGCGCAACCAACACAGAATACAGGTGTACATTTCTTACTCTTGATACCAAGTAAAAAATATATATATATCTAGTAAACCAAGTCACCCGTCTGACCTTTTCGCACACCATATAACTGTGAATGCAATGCAGTCCAACACAAGTTTGAAAAAAACAGAGTTAGGAGAGAAGGTGTGGGTGGGTGTCAATTAACGTGTGGCGGCCCTCGCTGTCTGGCAGACACTTGTTAGCCGCCGAGAACCCACTCACAAAGTTTTCCATCTCGCTGCGGGAAGGAGCACTGACTCTGCGCCAGTACAAACCGACCCGGAAGACGAAGTATCCGAGAGGCCCGGCGGCGGCCCCGGGCCCCACCACCCGCCGAGGCCGGGTGCCCCCTTCGCCCGCGCAGCCGCAGGCGCACCAGCCACTCAGGCAGGAAAAGTCCCAGCTTCTCCGCAGCCTCTCTCTGCACACGGGCAGGCGCGCGTGCGCGCACACTAAACTCTCACACACACAACAAAAGAAAGCCGTGGAAGCTGCGTGTGGGGGTTTGCCTGGGGTGCTCGGAAAACTCTTCCTCCCTCAGTCCCCACCGCGCGGGCCCAAGGCCTCCTCACTTACTGAAGCGCTCCCCGAGGGGCCCGTGAGTACGCGCGGGTCTTGGCACCTCGAGGCCCGCCGGGTCAGCTCGCCTCCGCCGCGCTCGCAGGAGGCGGAGGCGGCGGCAGCGGCTTTCGGCCCACCACCCGCGCGGCTTAGCGTCGTTGCTCTGCCGCAAACGAGTGGACCGCCGGCAAAATCCCGCTCTTGCAGCTGGCGCGACGGGGCCCGGACTCCAAAAGCCCATCAGGACTCCCTACTTCCCGTCCTTCTTAAGAAACAAGACTATTTTGCTTAATAACCCTTAGTAAAATAAGAAAACCCACCCCTACAAACGATGGCCGTTAAGCCTTGTCCCTTATTGAACCAGTAATATAAGCTAGTTTGCAACACACTACTCCACAATTGTCTTAAAACCTATTTTCAGCTATCAAACAGCCTTCAGAAATCTCTACCACTAACCTCTTCAATCCGTCTTCATTTTTTCACACCTTAATTTACTTATTTTAGTTCCCCCAGCCTTCCTGTTTTTAACCTTCCTGTTTTTAAGGGGTGCGTTTCTCCCAACGCAGATGGTTTTCTAACTCATCTTTCCAATTTACTCTTTAAATTTAATAGTAACAAGCTTCGTAAATTCCTTTCATGACATCTCCACTTACTCAAAACCTCTCAACTTCTGTAATTCCAACCAAATCAATTCATAAATTTCTCAAACACTGCATTTTGTCTTTATTCCCTCAAAGCTAACCCTTTCCAACTTAACAAAGAATCTTGCCCCAAATTTCCCTCAAATTTTGTGAACCTATTCCAGAAATTCCAGCTGAAATGCTCCTAAGAAGCAAGAATGGCCAGACTTCATCTCACCTACTAGAAGGGACCAATCCCTAGAGAAAGATACCATGCTTGGTAAAATCAGTGAACATGGGAAAGGCCCTCAATGAGATGGATTGATACAGTGACTGCAACGATGGGCATAGCAAGGACTGTGACGCAGGACCCGGCAGTATTTCATTCTGTTGTACATAAGGTTGCTATGAGTCAGAACCGACTCAATGGCACCGAACAACAACAACAACAACATTCCAGAAAGCCACAATAATCACTGAAAAATCCATTTCCTAACTATGCTCCCTAGTAACTTGACAATGATCTTTGAAAATATTCTCTAACAATTCATTTGAGTCACTCCAATTTATTTCCCTGAAGGCTCTAATTATAGAACCTAATCAAATTAACAAATTCCCTCTACTAGTCTATGTATCCACACATACAGATGTTTGTATGTAGACAGAGAGACATACACAAGACTGCAGAACACCAAGTGTGTATTTTATTCTAATCCCTTGGGTATTTGGCTCTTCTCAAATTTAAAAGGAAAACTCCATGCCAACCTAGATTTTCAGACATCCAACCCCCACCCCATGAAGTCACCTAAAACATACCTTGTCATTTCTCCTATAACCCTTTCCCAACATCCTCTTTAAGGTATCCATCATTCTAACTCACAATCCACCCAAATATTCAGAATAAACCATCACTCCCCAAGGCCCAGGTATGAACAAAGGAGGTCCTGGAAACAATTCTAGACCGAATCAGGCAGGGCTGCTGCCTACTGTAGCCAAGTTTTTTTTTGAGTTGGGCAGTGACATCCCTGGGCACTCGTAGACCTTCAAAGCTCTGGGTCTCCATAGGTCCCTCATTATTAAATTTTGTGTATGACTAGATGTGGAAGAAAAAAAGAAAAGTGACAAATGCTCCAGGGCCAGATGCTGGAACTAATCCTAAAGCAAAGCTGCACAAGGATGGAATACGAATACCATGAATTCTGTGCCTTGTCGTTTTGTTTTACTTGACACTTCATATTTCCAACCTGAATATGCCCTCTCCCTGAAACATGGCCTAACATCGTAAATCTTTTTGGATTCCGGATTTGAACAGGGAAAGCAAGGAAGTAGTTTTTGCTCAGAGGCTGACAGGGTTAATAGTCATATGAGGAATATAATGAAAATGTGAAGGGTTTGAAGGACATAGCATTGGTTCTTTAACGGTTTAAAATGTCAGTTGTGGGGTTCACACCAAAGCACTAATGGAGAATCTTTAAAACCACAGTTAGGTAAGCAGTTAGAATCTAGTCTTCGACAGTATAAGGGAAAAGGTGACAGAAAACAAAGTTTGACAAAAATGAATACTAAAATGAATGCTATGGCAGAACCAGGCAAGCAAAAGATTGAGTGAAGACACAAAGTTAAAGGCCAAAGAGTAAAGAAGCCCAGAGGAATTAACAATTGAAAAATGGGCAGAAGACATGAATAGAAACTTCATCAAGGAGGATATTCAGGTGGCCAGCTAATACATGAAAAGATGTTCACAATTATTGGCCATCAGAGAGCTGTAAATCAAAACAACAATGAGATATACCGTCTCACTACAGCACTGATGGCTAGGTTCAATGAGACAGAAAATAACAAATGCTGGTGGGGATATGGAGAGATTGGGACTCTCATACACTGCTTGTGTGACTGTGAAGTGACACAACCACTGTGGAAAGCATTATGGCGATTCCTCAGAAAGTTGGAATTGGAGATAACATTTGACCCAACAATCCCATTACTAGGTATATATCCTTGAGGTGAGAGCCAGGATAGAAACAGATGTGTGCACACTCATGTTCATCACAGCACTATTTACAATAGCAAAAAGATGGAAACAACCTACGTGCCCACCAGCAGAAGAGTGGATGACCAAACAATGGTACATACACATACTGGAATGCTATGCAGCACTAAAGAATAATGTAGAGTCTGCAAAACGCCACATAACATGGATGAACTCGGAGGACATTATGCTGAACGAAATAAGTCAATCACAGAAGGACAAATATAGTATTAGTTCATTGTCGTGGAGGGTCAAGGAAAGGTTTATATATGGAGGGAAACTTTCTTTGTTGGTTGTCAGGGGTGGGAGGGGAGGGGAGGGAACACTGAAAAAAAAAATGCATTGACCCATGTCACTTTAGTTTTGTGTGCTTCACTGTACATAAATTATATTTCAATAAAATGCATTAAAAAAAAGAGTAAAGGAGCTTGGTCTAGGTCTTAAATATCATCAATGAATTATGAAACCAAGTGTATGGAACATGATGATGATGTCAAATCCTGAGACTAGAAAGTTCAAGATTTTTTTTTTTTTAAAAAAAAAAGGGGGGGAAGTGAAGCTTCAATTTTGCCTGTGTCTTGTTTTTGGAATTAGCCAGACAGCTCCTTTAGAGAGATGTTAAATAAACAATAAGAACCAAAAATAAGATAAGAGCGCACATTTAGAACTGCATATCTAGGAGTCACTTGTATACAGGTAATAACTGAAATGAGAAAACACACCAAACCAACTTCCTAAGAAGCTGGTTTCTAAGAAAATATGTGTAAGCTCAGAAATGCCATAGAAAAGACTATTTTCATTACACAGGTAGTCCTCGATTTACAATGTATTCAAGTTACAGTGAACTACACTTATGACTGTCCCTGTTTTTTTGTACACCATATCATTAGTAATATGTAGTACATACAATGTTGCAGTGCATAATTTGCTAATGTTACCATTCTCGTGCCAACCCCAAAAAACAAATAAAAATTGGATTTATAATAAAAGTATAATATAATAACAATGAAAACTGAGAAAAAAAACAAAAAATGAGGTCCAACTTAAGTCAGAACCAATTTACAAGAGTCATTGAAATAGAACCCTGCCATAATCTGGGGACTACCTATACACACACAGAAAAAAAAAAGAAACTATAGAGGCCTTAGAACACCATCTCCTTATTACCCACCCCATTCTCTTCACTTTTCACCTAAGCCTTTTTATATAAACAAATGAACACCATTCAATTTTTGCAAACAGAAAATGTGGTGTGGTTTTGAAACGCCCAAGCCGAAATCAAAGATCTTAGTGTCTATTATTTATGCTATTAAAAAAAAAAAGTTATGCATGATATACTATGTACTACCAACTTTATAACATAGTAGCAAAAACTGTCTGCATTTGCACAAAGAAGGAACAGGCTACTGGCAATAGTTATTTCTGAGTAACTTCCTGTTTCTTTGATAGGTAGCATTATGTTTTCTCTATACTCTCCCTACTACAAACTACTTCCTCTACTCTTAACCTTACTCTTACTCCCATTCAGCTCAACTTCATGTTCTATTGTCAACAAACTGTCCTACATCTTCTGCCTTCCATATTAATACTCCTGTCATCTTTTTGTCTTTAGTGTTTCATTTTTAATCCACAAATATCTCAACTGAATTTATTTCTCTATATTACATATGGATGGTTATGATTTTGCATTACTATGAAAAGAACTGATGAATGTAACAAATCCATCTACTTTTCCCAATCCCCATACCCCAATAACAATTAAGATGATTATCCTCTCCTGCCTGGATTGTTGCAATCACCTCATCTTATTTCAAGCTTAGTTTGTCTTGGACAAACTACTGCTCTCAGGATTTAGCTATCATTCTCCTACTTCTTCAGCTGAATAAAGCTTCTTGCTCCCCATGGTTACTACTCTCTGTTCTCCAATGACTAAAACCCTTTGCAGTTCACATTGCTCACTTAAATCATTATTTCTGCAACATCTCCCAAGCTCCAGAATACCCTTTCCCTTCCTTCTCCAGGGACTTCAGTCCTACTTTGTTCCATATTCAGCCATTATTCTCAAGTGACTTCTACCTTGAGGCAAAGAACTTTCTACACCCTGACCCTCCTCAACTAAAATCTTCATTTGCACTTAAGCCACCCACACATATACACTGCAAACAGCTGAAATGCTGTACTACTAAGACTGTAAAATCAGAGACCCATTCTTTGCTTGTTTTTTAAACCACAATCACTTTATCTTCCAGTTCCACACCTGCTCTTCACCTCCTTTTGGCTTCATTTGCCTCCTTACACAGTTTAAACCTGTCCATCAGCCATATTAATACTGCCCTCTGCAGAATATCATGGCCTTCCTCCACTTATACTTACCATACACCTCCCCAATAATGGATAGCTTCACCATCTGTTTTCTCCACACCCACACATTGCTTGTTAAGCACCACCAGAAAGCCATGAAATCATCCACAAAGGATTTATTCTAAATACAACTCTCTATCTCATTGGCTGATCCAAATTATTTGCATATTTAAATCCCTAATCCCATCAAATACGCAATCCCATCCACAAAATTCCCTGAAATCATACCTTCTCCACCTGTGATCGTTATCTTCCTTAAAGCTTCTAAATTGCTCAATCTTCATCATCTGTTCATTCTGACCTCCAGTGTTGAAGTTATTCTTCCTCCTTAAAGTAAACTTAATACAATTTCTACATTCATTGTTTCCATATTCTCTCAACTCACTCAGTCCTTTACCCCCATACAATGTGGTTTCTGAATTGTTCTCCTGAAGAGCGTGAAAAAAAGTCTATGTACCAAACCCTATGATCCATCTTCCCAGTCCTTATCCTCTTTGGCAATGACACTTAAACTACTTCCCCTGGTTTATGTTGCTGTACCATGCAATCTACTCTCGCCCCTCTGGTTGCTTCTTCTGTCTTTAATGACTACTCTTCTTCTTCTTAGCCCAAATTGCGGCTATCTCCCCAAGTTCTTCAAGCTTCTCTACTTCTCTGTACCTCAGGGTCTCATCCCTTAGCATTGCTTCTACATTTTCGTTCTTCAAATGGATGCCTTCCTACAGGTCTCAAAAAAAAAAAAAGAATAATCTTCAAACCATCACCCTCTGCTACAGGTGACTTTATTCCTGAAGAATTAGAACATGTAATTTCTTTGTAACTAGATTATTCAACTATTGTTCTGACACCTCAACTATCACACCAAACAATTTCCTATTCGTCAGTCCCCAACCAAGTTCAGGATTAGTAGCGTCAATTACCAACTCTAGCTAAGTATTCCCAAATCTATATTAGACCTCTTTCCTCAGCTGCAATACGCTATGTTTTAACTCTACTGGATACTGGTGCCTCCCCACACAATGGTCAATGGTCTTAAAACCAAGGTGGGCATTCTTCCCCACCAAAACAGTTCTGCTACCTGATCCAATACTTCGTGGGAATGGTATCACCATTCTCCCACTCAGTATAAAAATCCTCATCTTCCTTACCTTTGCTCTTCCTCCACTGCTTCCCAAAAGTCCATTTGCCATCAAGCCCTTCAATTCTTTCTTTGAGGACATCTACTCCTTTCTTTTCATTTCCACTACTACCATTCCAACTTCACACTTCTAACTTTGTCCTAGTCACCAGATTCTCTTCATGACAAAAAGAAAGGCCACCACTCAAAAATCATCAATGGCTCCCCACTGGCTACTGAATCAAGCTGAAAGTCCTTAGAATTCCAAAAGTAAGAAACTACCCAATTTTCCAAAAATCATGGAATGGACTATACACAACATGGATAAATTTCACATATTTTATGTTGAGGGAAAAAAAACAACCAGACATGAAAGTATGATTCCACTTATTTGATGCTCAAAAACAGGCAAAACTACTTAGTGAGAATAGAGATAAGAACAGGAGTCACTTTTAAGTGGTAGGCATCAACTTGTAGGTGACACATGAGGGAGTCTTCTGGGGTGTTGGAAATGTCCTACATACTGATCTGAATGGAGATTATGCAAATGTACACCTACAAAAATTAATTAACCTGTATTTTTAAGATCTGTGCACTTTTACTACATATATCACAAAAAAAAATATCTAAAAACAACTTGAGTTTGGATTTTGGTATTTGTTCACTTACTTTCTAGCTTTATTTCCCTCCATTCCTCAACTTAAACCCTAAATTCCAGTTAATCTAAAACAACAATCCCTAAACATCCCTAGAACTTTTGTCACTGTCACTCATATCATTGTGCATTCTTCTTGGAATGCCGGTCCTCACCATAATCCTATTTACCCTTTAAGATCTAAACTGCATGGCAATTCCTCTAAGGAGTCATTCATGATCAAGCATGCAACAGTACTATGTCACAGATAGATGCGTAAACATTTTGTCCCTGGATAAACTCTTGAAGAACATGCCTGTCATATATAAACATATCCTGGACAGACAATGCTAAGTGAAATAAGTCAAGCATATGAGAATAAATATTGTATGATCCTTCTTTAATAAGAAAAGAATAGATAAACATAGAAGGGACAATATTCATTGGTGGTTACCAGGAAGGGGGCCAGGTGGAAAAAGCACACTTTATACAGTAGAAACTAATTACTACTGGTGACGGGAAAAGTGGCACCAATTGTGAAATGCAGTGAGCTCAACACAGCCAAAGTAATAATGAGCATCTGAGCACATATGGATGGGTATAGGCAACTTGGTATACAGGTAGGTACTGAGGTGTACATACATGGGAGAGAACACATGGAAGTTATCTAGAAACCAAAAAAACTAAACCCACTGCCATCAAGTTAACTCTGACACACAGCAATCCTATAGGACAGAGCAGAACTGCCCCACAAGGTTTCCAAGGCTGTAAATCTTTATGGAAAGAGACTGCCTCATATTTTTTCCATGAAGCAACTGATAGATTTGAACTGCCAAACATCTGGTTAGCAGCCAAATGCTTTAACCACTGCAGCACTAGAGAGCATTTAAGTTATCTATGCTGCTGTTGCTAGGTGCCATCAAGTCAGTTCTGACGCATAGTGATCCTACGTACAACAGAGCAAAACACTGCCCAATCCTGTGCCATCCTCACAATTTTTGCTATGCCTGAGCCCATTGTCGTAGCCACTGTGTCAATCCATCTCATTAAAAGTCTTCCCCTTTTTCAGTGATGCTCTACTTTAGCAAGTGTAATATCCTTCTCCAGGGACTGGTACCTCTGACAACATGACCAAAGTACATGAGACAAAGTCTGATCATTCTCACTTCTAAGGAGCATTCTGGTTGCATTACTTCAAGACAAATTTGTTCATTCTTCTGTGTCAATATTCTCCACCAACATCACAATTCAAATGCATCAGTTCTTCTTCAGTTTTCATCTCCCTTATTCACTGGCAAGCTCTGACACACATACGAGGCTACTGAAAATACCATGGCTTGGGTCAGACACATTTTAATTTTCAAAGTGACATCTTTGCTCTTTAACACTTGTAAGAAGTCTTTTGCAGCAAATCTGCCCAGTGCAACACATCTGATTTCTTTACTGCTGCTTCCATGGGTGTTGATTGTGGATCCAAGTAAAATGAAATCCCTAACAACATCAATGTCTTCTCTGTTTATTGTGATGGTCCAGTTGTGAGGACTTTTTTTCTTTATGTTGAGGTGTAATCCATACTGTAGGCTGTAGTCTTTGATCTTCATCCAAAAGTGCCTCAAGTCTTCTTCACTTTAAGCAAGCAAGGTTGTGTTGTCCGCACATAAACTAAACTCACTGCCATCGAGTCAGATCCAACTCATAGTGACCCCTCCTTGGGTTTCCAAGGCATTATCACTATGGAAGTAGACAGCCCAAACTTCCTTCTGAGGAGTGGTTGTTAATGAGCCTGCCTCCAACCCTAATGTCGTGTTCTTCTTCACATAGTCACCTTCTCAAATTATTTGCTCAGTACACAAATTTAAGTGTGGTGAAAGGATACAACCTTGACACACACCTTTCCTGATTTTAAACCATGCAGTATCCCCTTGTTCCGTTCAAATGACTGCCTCTTGGTCTATGTATAGATTCCTCACAAGCACCATTAAGTGTTCTGGAATTTCCATTCTTCACAATGTTATCTATAATTTGTTAATGATCCACACAGTCAAATGCTTTTGCCTAATCAATAAAACACAGGTAAATATCTTTCTGGTATTCTCTGCTTTTTATGTTGTTGTTGTTAGGTGCTGTCGAGTTGGCTCCAACTCATAGCGACACTACATACAAGAGGACAAAACACTGCCCGGTCCTGTGCCAGCCTCACAATACTTGCTATACCTGAGCCAATCATTGCAGCCACTGTGTTACTCCATCTCACTGAGGGTCTTCCCTTTTTTCATTGACCCTCCACTTTACCAAGCATGATATCCTTCTCTAGGGAATGGTCCATTCTCACAACATGACCAAAGTAGGTCAAACAAAGTCTGGCCATTCTCATCTCCAAGCATTCTGGCTGCACGTATTCCAGGATTTGTTGTTGTTTGCCATCAAGTCGGCCCCAACTCATAGCGACCCCTCCTTGGGTTTCCGAGGCAGTATCACTACAGAAGTAAGATTGCCCAACCTTCCTTCCAAGGAGTGGCTGGTGGGTTTGAACCGCCCGCCTTCTGGTGAACAGTCAAGTGCCTTAGGCACTATGCTACCAGAGCTCCTATTCCAGGATAGATTTGTTAATTCTTCTGGCACTCCATGGTTCTTTCAGTATTCTTCACCAACACCGCAACTCAAAAGCATCAACTCTTCTTCATATGTGTGTGTAAGCACATATATTCATTGAAGACATAAACACAGATACTCCTCAGACAAAACTAAATACCTTCCAACATTAGTTTTCTGGGTTTAAAAGCTTATGACCATAGTTTCATG
This sequence comes from Orycteropus afer afer, assembly GCF_000298275.1. Classification (NCBI taxonomy): domain Eukaryota; kingdom Metazoa; phylum Chordata; class Mammalia; order Tubulidentata; family Orycteropodidae; genus Orycteropus; species Orycteropus afer. The sequence continues at coordinate 2,685,926 of NW_006921832.1, forward strand.
GGACAAGTTAGTCAACCGGCATAACACAGTTCACAAAAATCGTGTTCTGCATTCTAGTGAAGTGAGTAGCAGTGGGGTCTTAAAAGCTTGTGAGCAGCCATCTAAGACACAACTACAGTCTCAAGTGGCCAGAAGCAAAACTGTAAGAAGGTAACTGTGGTAGTGAAGGTTATGCGTCAGCATGGCTGGGCCTGGTTTTGAGTGGCTGGGCAGCTGAATGTAGTTATTCCCCATGATGACACTGGTAATCAACTCCATGGGAATCTACTGTGAGCAGCTGAGTAGCTGCCTCAGGGATGTGGTCTGCTTCCACTACATAAGAAGCAGCTTTGAGAAGTATCTCTAGCTTTTTGGTATCCTTGGACCCTGCATGTAGCCAAGTCTTCATTCAGTAGCCTGTCATGTTGTCTGGCAATGTTAGGGCTGTGTCATTTTACTTGATGACTTTGGCTTTGTCAGTCTGAGCAGCCAGCAGCTGCCCAAGTTAAGAGATACCTCCAGCTCCAGTGGGGTGGGGGGAGCAAGAAGCAGAGCTGAAGCTCAAGGACAAGGGGCCTTCATTCAGCCCCTAGAGCTGGCACTTTGAACTCAGACTTCCAGCCTCCTAAACTGTTGTTGTTGTTATTTGCCGTCAAGTCGGCCCCGACTCATAGCGACCCCTCCTTGGGTTTCCGAGGCAGTATCACTACGGAAGTAGGATTGCCCAACCTTCCTTCCAAGGAGTGGTTGGTGGGTTTGAACCGCCAGCCTTCTGGTTAGCAGTCAAGCGCCTTAGGCACTATGCTACCAGAGATCCTGCCTCCTAAACTATAACAGAATAAATCCCTGTTTGTTCAAACTATCCACTTGTGGTATTTCTGTGAGAGCAGCACTGGATAACCAAAATAGTAACCGATAGCACAAAGAAGAAACAAGTCTACAAGACGCACATCTCATCTACCTGAGATAAGAAGAACTTGATGGTGCATGACTACCCCCACTGACAGTTCTGACAAGGACCACAATAGTTGGTCCCAGACAGAATGGGAGAAAATAGGGAGCAGAACCTAAATTCTTATTTAAAAAAAAATTTAAAGCCAGACAAAGTGGAACAGTAGAGAACAGAGGACTCCCTGAGACTACAGCCCTGAGAAATTCTTTAAACCTAGAACTAAGCTTATTCCGAGATCACCTTCTAGCAATATAGCAGACTGGCACACAACATAAAGGATATTACCTATAAGATCAGACCCCTACTTAAAAATCTGTACGAAACCAAAAGGACATTGATTTTTCAAAAGAAAAGAAGAGAATATAAGAGGGCAAGGAAAACTAGAGTACTGGAAAGGGAGCAGACAAGTAAAGAGAATGTTGACACATTACAATAAATGTAACTAATGTCACTCAAGGGAGCTCTGGTGGCGTAGTGCCTAAGGCATCTGACTGCTAAGCAGAAGGCTGGCGGTTCAAACCCACCTGCCACTCCTTGGAAGGAAGATTGGGCAATCTACTTCTGTAGAGATATTGCCTCAGAAATCTAAGGAGGGGTCACTGTGAGTAGAAATGACTCGATGCAGTGAGTTTTTAGAGTTTGAATGTCACTCAACAATTTGTGGAAATTGTCAAATGAGAACTAATATGTAGTATAAACTTTCACCAAAAACAAAGTATTATTTTCAAAAAAGGAAAAAAGCATTCTCCACACTGTCTACCATGGAACCTTACACACAGTGGTGTCGTTAGTTGCAGTAGAGTTGGTCCAACTCATAGTAATACTATATATAACAGAACAAAACAGTTTGCAGTTTTGTACTGTGCTTACAATCTTTGGTATGTTTAAACCCACTGTTGCAGCTATTGTGTCAATTCATCTCACTGAGCGGTTCTCGTGTACGAACCCTCTAATTTACCAAACATGATGTCCTTTTCTAGCAACTGGTTTTTCTCAATGACGCGTCCAAAGCAAGATGTAGTCTCACCACCCTTACTTCTAAGGAGCATTCTGGCTATACTTCTTCCAAAACTGATTTGCACACAGTAAGTACAGGCAGTCCCTGGGTTATGCAGAAATCAGTTCCTAAGCAAGCCTTTAAGTCAAATTTGTAGGTTAAATTGGAACAGGTATATACAATTCCTATTTAGCATTGTTGTTGTTGTTGTTGTTGTTTGCCGTCGAGTCGGCCCCGACTCATAGCGACCCCGCCTTGGGTTTCCGAGGCAGTATCACTATGGAAGTAGGGTTGCCCAACCTTCCTTCCGAGGATTACTTTAGTGCAAAAAAAGGCTTGAACCCTTTTCGTTGATTTAAAAGCTGCATGTGCAGCAAGTTAAAGTGACTGTGATGAAGACTTTGCGGCAAATGGGTTGGTTCAATCAATTCAAAGTGAGGATAAATTTATGTAACATTAAAGGACGTACGAGTTGTCTGTAAGTTGGAACTTTCTAACTCAGGGACTCACTGTATACAAAAACATTCTCTGAATCAATAAATTCTAGGAGTCCATCAAAAGCATCCTTCATTCAAACTTCTCTTATATTCATCCATCAATGTCACCACTCTCAAATCACTCCAGGGTTTATATAGCTTATCATTCCACAAATAATGAAGGAAGATGGGGCAATCTACTTCCATAGTGATACTGCCTTGGAAACCCAAGGAGGGGTCGCTATGAGTTGGGTCCGACTCAACAGCATGTAACCACACACACAAGAAACTATAAATTACCTACTTTGTGTCCCTACACACCCAAACATGTCATTTTATTTCAGCTACTGACTTTTGACTCACTTCACAGCTTTAAATTTCCAGCTATCTTCCTCCTTCTATATCCAATCATATCCCACTCCCTCATTTCTAATCCTACTGATAATCAAACTAATTCAGCTTCAGCTTTAGCCGTTTTTTAACTGGTCTCCTCACCTCCAAGCTTACTCTCCCACCACCTGGCCTCGATTTATCCCATATGCCACAGCTATCATCAGATTAAATTATCTGATAGATAGTACTTGGTGCACTTCTCCATTCAAAAAACTTTAATAGCCACACATTAATGATACATGTTAACACACTTTAGTTCTATGTTAACATACTTAATTCTCAAATCCTCACAATAACCCTTGCAAGGAAGGTAGAATGATTTCCAGATGAAAAAAATGAGACCCAAAAAGGAAATAACTCTCTACAAAAAAAAATACTTGGTAAATCAAAGGGCAAAAACTAAAACTCACCTCTGTTTGCTTACTAAATACAATACTACATAATATGAAATACAAACTACTTAGTTTAGTTTTCAAGGCCATCCATTTTCTACCCATCCACTTGTATTATATTATGCTTTACTCATAAACACTCTGTATTCCAAACTTTTAAGTTACGATCAATTATTTAGTTGGTCATGAAATCAGTTTAATGGGTTACAACTCTTTTTTTCTTCATCCAGGTTTTTGTGAGTTAAACAATATAGAATGGAAAACATTCAAGTGACCCCAACAAAGGGCCACACTCTCTGGATTCTGGGTAGAGGCCCTGTGGCCCTGGGCTTCAGCTCCACCATCCAGATCCTCAGAGGTGGCAACTCTGCTCCTTTAGCTTTGGGCAGCCCCACTTCTCCTAGTCCAACTGAATGGCAATGTAGCCCCTTCAGCCTCAGCAGCCTCCATTCTTCTGCCCTTTGGGCATGGCAGCCCCACCTCCTCAGCTTTGGGCAGTGGATCCAGTCACATTCCCCTGGCACTCATGAATGGAAACTCCATACTCCAGCACTAAGTTAGTGAAAATCTGACTCTTTGAAACATAGAAAGCTGCAGTCCCACCCTTTGAGACTCCAGAAGTCCTGGTACTACACTTTGAGACCGAGGCAGCTCTGCTTCCCATACTCTGTCTCTTCAGCTCTGCTTCCTGACCTTTCGGCCTCTCAGGCCTCTTCCCTGCTTAGGCAACTGTTATAAAGCTCTTTAGCTCTACCAGTAAGTACCTAGAGGCACCCCACTGCACAAGTAAGCCTTGGCCCAAGGTGCTCAACTCTCTTACTCCGTGAGTTGTCTCCTGCTTCATGGATTGTCTCCCACTGGTCTCTTGGTTCTGGTGCCAACATCTCTTTGCTGCTGCTTCTCGCCATCTACGCCACCTCTAGTGTTACAGCTCTCCTCACTTCCTTCTGAGCCCTCACTAGAATTGCCTTTGATATCGTTGTGCCTAAGGCATTTGACTGCTAACCAGAAGGTTGGCAGTTCAAACCCACCAGCCACTCTGCAAAAGCAAGACTGGGCAATTTACTTCCATAAAGATTCACTCCTTCAGAAACGCAAAGGGGGTCGCTGTGAGTCAGAACCAACTCAATGGCAGTAAGTTTCATTTTTGGGGTTTTTTTCCAATCCTTAATTCCACCAATAGTCTCTTCAAAGCAATCTAGGCTTTTACTATTAGGCACCTTAAAAATTCTTCCAGCCTCTACTTACTACTCAATTCCAAAACAGCTTCCACATTAAAATGTGGTATCTGTTAAAGCATCATCCCACTCCAAATTGTCTTAGTTATCTAGTGCTGCTATAATAAAAATACCACAAGTGGATGGCTTTAATAAACAAATTTATTCTCTCAGTTTAGGAAGCTAGAAGTCCAAATTCAGGGTGCCAGATCTAGGGGAAGGCTTTCTCTGTTGACTCTGGGAAAAGATCCTTGTCTCCTTTCAATATCTGTGGGCTCAGCATCCCCTATAGATCTCCACGTGTCTTGGCATCAATGTTCCCCACATCAATCTTCTCAGGACAGGGGACCCTGAGTCCAACGGACACACTCTGCCCGCTGGCTCTTCTTTCTTGGTGGTACTGAAGTCCCTCCTTCTCTGCTAACTTCTCTCTCATCTCTTTAAGATAAAAGGTGATTCAGGCCACACCTCAGGGAAACTGCCTTTACATCAGATCAGGGCTATGACCTAAGTAAGGGTGTTTGCATCCTACAATGATCCCCTTACAACTGACTGGCTGATCACATCACAGGGAGTGATCACATCATGGCATAACTGCCAAATTACATCAGTACATAACTGCCAAATCACTGAGAATCATGGCCCAGCCAAGATGACACATATTTTGGGGGGACGTAATTCAATCCATGACAAGTATGCATTTTTTTGTGAAACTTCATTTTACACATACACACATTTACATATGTGTATATTAAGTAAAAGTGTCTTGGTGGTGCAATGGTTAAACACTTAACTGCTACCTGAAGGGTCTAGGGTTCAAATCCACCTGTTATTCTGAGAGAGAAAAATGTGGCAATATGCTTCCATAAAGATTTACCACCTTGGAAACTCTATGGGACAGAGAGTCAGAATCGACTTGAGGCAATGGCTTTATATTAGGTGAAGATATGACATATACTTCTTACTGTGGATCACAGTTAAAAAAAAAAAAAAAATTGTAAATAACTCATCATTCCTAATATATCCCTGGCTTCTCAACTCCAAGTCTTTGCTTATGCTACTCCCTTAAACTGGAATGCTTTTTCCAATTATGTTTCAATTCTATCCATTCCTTCAAAGACTAACTAAAATGCCACTTCTTCCTTGAAGCAGTCCCAGGTTTCGCCCAATTCAATGTATTTTTCTACCTTTTAATTTTATTAAGGTTTAGCATTTTATGATACATTCGTGATCAAGGTGTGTTATTTGTGTAGAAGTCCAGCTACCCTATTAGAACACAAATCCTAAAAGATGATGCATGGCATCATGTATTCCCGACTGCATCTTACAGTGCTTCTGCACATAATAAACATACAACATCTGTTGAATACGGAAAACTCATAGTCATTTTCTGAAACCATTATAAATCAATACCATTAACTAATTTCTACTACATTCCAAACTTCTGTTACTCTGACCCTTCAAATAGTCTCACCTTCTTCCTTTCTAACAGACTTTGTAAATAATCCTCTTTATCTTCAATCTTTTCTTGCCTTCCTCTAAACATAACCTGTTGTATTTCAATAATCTTTTCTTTACTTCAAAATCATCCTATCATATATCACCTTTCTTCTCCATATGCATATCTTCCACTTCACTCCTCATTCACTAACATTCACAGTGATGGATTTTATAGTCTTTAAACACATTTTTCTTTCTTCCTTAATTTTCTAACTAAGCTTCCTCAATTACTCCATTTCATCTGTAGTAGACATATTTTTGTTAGCCCCATTAAGTCCTTTGTAGAACAAGGCAGTTTGTGAGTAAATAAATGAAGAAAAAGGAAATACACACACACACACACACACATATTTCAGATCCCTTGAATTATGTTGGATATCTCCTAATTCATTCACTTAGTCAAGAAACATGTGTCTTCTGGACACATGCCCTCAGTTCTCTATCTATTCTATTCTGTAATTCAGACAGTTTTGAGAAAAGCATACAGGACAATGTCAGGGTGATATAGAAGCCAAGTTGATTCAAATTTTTCACTAACAGAGACCAAGCAATCTGTGGGGTATAGGCTCAGAAAAGAGCAAACTAAAAGCTACACTAGACATTGATGGAAATAAACCCCACAAGTGTTCCAGGGGACTCAAAATTTACCCAGCAAATGTGAATTTGAAATCAAACAAGCCAGCAGGAGTAGCTAAAATGAAATAGGCAGAAAGCACTCAGACAAAAATAGATCCACACTTTAGGTTCATTCTAGGCTGGAAGAGAAATTTGGAGCCATTTAGTTCCTCTCCTGAGGTCCATCAGGAATCGTTTCAAATATCTAGCTAAAGTATGGTATTTAAATCCTTTTCCCAAACTTTAGCCAATATTCATTTCTCCACTCTCTTAACTCACTTACTGTCTGCAAAACTCATTTGGGAACTTAATCATAAACTATCTTGTTCAAGGTAATGAAACTGTTTTGTTTACAAATATATCTAGAATTTATTTACATATTCAGCATGGTCCTCTTCAAAATTGTTATCTTGGGAGCCTACCATTTATTCAATTTAACTCATTCCATCCACCCAACCATCTGATGTATTCAACCAATATCTATCTAATGCCCACTACATGTGAAGGTACCACCACTGCTCAAAATATTTCCAATGTCTTCTTTGGGAGTAACTTCCAAAGTCAGTTAGTAAATCAACCAACAAAATCATTCTCATTTCTTATGACTATGAATTTAAACCCAAACTATTCTTTAATTGCTCTAGAACTTTATTTACTTCAGAACTTAACTTTGACTGATTTTCTGCATTTCTGAAAATCAAATCTTTCCAAGGATACAGATTTGTCACCAATGAGACTATTCAAAATAAGAGCATGCCTTTATTTTTAAGTGTGCTATCAAGGTGGGATTATGAACTCAGAGAGGGATGTTCTTCTACTCATCTTTATTGATCCCCTCCTCCAACAGCATACACTAGGTATTGAATGAGTAGGAAAATTGTATAAAACTGTGTTAAAGGTTTGGAAGGTAATTCAGAAAAGGCATTCCAAATATATTCTGAACATTGGCAGCATGAATGAATAATAGATACTAGAAAATGACTATTAAAATATCAAAATTCTCATCTGGAGGTATAATTTTGTTTTTTAAGTATCAATTTTCTCAAAATCTTACGCCATTACTAAATTATTTCACAATTTCTCTCCTAAAAGAATGTAAGTATTATAAATTACTTGTGGGAATAAACTTTATCTAACACTTTATTAGGAGCTCTGGTAGTGTAGTGGCTAAAGCACTTGACTGCTAACCAGAAGGCTGGCGGTTCAAACCCACCAGCCACTCCTCGGAAGGAAGGTTGGGCAATCCTACTTCCGTAGTGATACTGCCTCGGAAACCCAAGGAGGGGTCGCTATGAGTTGGGGACAACTCGAGGGCACATAACAACAACAACAACAACACTTTATTATCTGTAAATGAATTAAATCAGACAGATCCTTAAAACAGCTAAAAATTTCTAAGAGGCACTATATGCCTGAGGTAAGAAAACCCAAATCTGCTCCAGATCTCATTTACTCCAGATCAAACTAGCTTCAGATTAGAACCTTTGGGCCCGATGACCCCTTCCATGTGTCTGCAGGATTGCTGCAACTCCATTCTAATCCACTCTGTCTTCTTTCCTTAAATGGGGCTCTGGTAGCATACTGCCTAAGGCATTTGACTGCTAACCATAAGGTTAGTGGTTCAAACCCACCAGCCACTCCTGGAAGGAAGACTGGGCAATCTACTTCTGCAGAGATACCGCCTCAAAACTCAAGGAGGGGTCACTATGAGTCAGATCCGATTTAATGGCAGTGAGTTTAGTTTTTTTGTTTGTTTGTTTTCTAGTCAGATATCCCTCTAGTCTTTCATTCCCACAAACACACACACATACAAAGAAACACACAAATTTGTTTACACAAATATCCACATACCAAAAACCAAACTCACTGCCATCAAGTCAATTCCAACTCACAGCAACCCCCTTTGGGTTTCCGAGGTGGTAAATCTTTATGGAAGTAGACTGTCCAGTCTTTCTTCCATGGAGTGGCTGGTAGGTTTGAACCACCAACCTTCTGGTTAGCAGTCAAATGCCTTAGGCACTACACCACCAGAGCTCCTTTTAAAATATTCACGTAGTGCTCAGCAATTTCACACAGTCCACTATTATTATTATTACTACTAACAGTGCACACTACTCTCTAGCAGTCACTCAACAGGTATTTTATTCATTAAGCATGTAAGAATCAAGCTGTTTTGAGTCTCCCCACAGATTAAAAAGTCTCAGCTCCACAGAAGGTTATAATCTAGTTACCATTCTCAAAAAAAAGAGAAAAACTCCTATAGACAAATACAAGAATTAGCAGTATAGAATCTACATGAGTGCTGTCATTATTCAAAATGAGCAAGACTCTCAAGAGGTGGGGTTACTTAATTAAACCTTCAAACAAGGAGGAGAGCAAGGTCTTTCCATTTTCTCAGTATCAGTCACTTACTCAGTGATGTTGCACCTCATCCATTAAATTTCAAATACACCAATATTTTATGACTCTATACTAATATATTCCTTCCGAGGAGTGGCTGGTGGGTTTGAACAACCAGCTGTCTGGTTAGCAGGCAAGTGTCTTAGCCACTATGCTACCAGAGCCACTCCTCGGAAGGAAGGTTGGGCAATCCTACTTCCGTAGTCATACTGCCTTGGAAACCCAAGGAGGGGTCGCTATGAGTCGGGGCTGACTCGACGGCACATAACAACAACAACACAACAACAACAACAACA
>NW_006921832.1:2695242-2704871 GCF_000298275.1 Orycteropus afer afer
TGCCTTGGAAACCCAAGGAGGGGTCGCTATGAGTCGGGGCTGACTCGACGGCACATAACAACAACAACACAACAACAACAACAACATACTAATATATGAAGGCTGGTGGTTCAAACCCACCAGCCACTCCTCAGAAGGTAAGTTGAGCAATCTATTTCCGTGGTGATACTGCCTTGGAAACCCAAGGAGGGGTTGCTATGAGTCAGGTCCAACTCGATGGCAGTAAGTTTGGGTTTTTTTTTAAAAAAAAAAAAATACTAATATATGAGCAGCATATATTTATTCCAATATATCCCCAACATATCAGTGATTTAAATATGCTAATTTCCTTACAACTGTCACAAATCTGTCTCATCACTGTAATTTAAATCTCCTTCACATCAACTATATCCAAATGTCCTCAGAATTCCTTACAGTTTCTTCAGGCTGCCACAAAATTATCACTATCTTCATCATACCCAAGGAGCTCTAGTGGCACAGTGGTTAAAAGCATTTGGCTGCTACCCAAAAAGTTGGCAGTTCAAACCCACCAGTCGCTCCATGGGAGAAAGACGCAGCATTCTGCTTCTGCAAAGATTTACAGCATTTGAAACCCTAAGGGACCAGGTTTGCTAGTCTGATAGAGCCTGGTGAGACCCCTGAGACTACAGCCCCTAGCTACCCATCAGGTCTGGAACTGAACTCACTCCTGTGCCTTCCAGCCAAACAGACAGGCATATGGGCTGAACATACATCAGACAGATATACTACTTGGGAGTGGTATATGCACAAGGAGACACCTGGAAGTGGGGGAGGCTGGAGCACACAAAAGGGAAGGACACAGGGAAAAGGTAACTATGGGGAGGAAGTGGGAAGAGAGCTGTTACATAGTGGGGAATTGCAGTCAATGTCATGAAACAAAATGTGTATGAACTGCTGTATGGAAAATGAATTTGCTCTGTAAACTTTCACCCAAATCACAAAAATTTAAAAAAAAAAAACACCATGGGGTAATGCTACTCTGTCCTATAGGGTATCTGTGAGTCCGAATCGACTTGATGGCAGTGGGTTTGGTTTGGTCATCATACCCTGTCTCCTGTTCTCCTCTCTTTCTTATCACAATTTCCCATTGCTTCCCAAAAAAGAAACAATCATGCCCACACCAATCTATTTCTTCCTGAAAACAAGAATTGCCAGTGGAAAGAACACTCAAGGACCACTTTAACCCACTCTCAGATTCCCCACCAAAACTCGCCAGAAGTCTATTGAAGAACATTGCAGTCAACCTGGTAACTAATTCCAACATGAACAATTACCATTTTCAAGCAATTCCCCCTCATCTCTAACCAGCAACCCTTATGCTGCAAAGATGTTGTTTCCTACAACACAGCCATTCTTACAGGTCCATCCATCAAACTTCCCTTTATCATGTAACCCACTTTTTCCTATTTGATTCAAGGCACTCTCTACTTTAGGAAAGCCCTTCCTAGCCTAAATTCTCATCCAATATAGCGGTAAAGTCAAGTGATACAGCCTAAGGTTGCTGGAATCTGAAATCAAGATGTAAGTATTATATTTAAAGACATAAAAGACATCCAATAAGAGAACTAAAATAGTAACTATCAAAGACTGGAAAGGGAAAGAAGAAAGGAGATAATGTCAGTGCTTCAAATCCTTTTTATTCATGGTAAGAAGTCAAAAGATAATGTCATTTCAATAAACCAAAAATGATAGTATGTATATATTACTTAGAGACATGGATGATAAGAAGTACAAAAATCAATACTGAGAAGCAGTGGCCTCTAGAGAATGGGACTGCAGTAGACAGGTGGGCTATCAGTATTCATTACAAGCCCTCTCAGAACAATTATTTTTTAGCTACATAAATGCCTTATTTTCATAGTAATTTAAAAAGGGCGGAAAGGTACATACTATTTATAAAGCCATTAAATTTACAAAATTAAAAACTTTGATAATATCCAAAGCTAGTGAGGGGAAGGGAAGGAAAACAGGCCTTCTTATACTGGAGATGACAATAAAAATGGGCAGATCAATACTAACAAAGCCCTGAAAAAGAATGTGTGTATCTAAGTGTCTTGATTTAGAAAGTTTTCCAAAAGTAACAATCCTGGATTATAACTCTAAGAATCTTTTAATAAGAAAGCCCCTCTTCATTCTATTTTAAAGAATCCTTTAGATATTCACTGATATTTGCTAAATGCCTGAATTTTCCCTTTCCTCTCCCAAATCTCTTCCTATCTTCTCCATTAATCCCTCTCCCCTCTACTTGCATAAAAAGATTTTTCATGCTCAACACGCTTGCTACTCTCCTCAAAAGAAACATTACGATGTAATGTGTATGTAATCTTTCCTAATAAAATGTGAATCATTTTCAGGTAAATTTAAGAACATGGTTTTAGCCAGAGTTCCCTCTTGAAGGTCTGGTCCAGAAGGAGCTCAAGAAATCCAATAGAGCTTGGTTCATTTCCTCATATGGAGATGTTAATTTTTTCTCCAAACTGGCTCTAGAATCATCCAGTCTCTTCAGGTTCTCCTAGACCTCAAGATAACAAAAACTAGTCCTGACCTCCCTGCAACCTAAGACCAAAACACATATTCTAACTAGTCCATTCTGCAGGCCCACACTTGCTTGCTGATGCATTCTCTTCAATACCACCAGGCCTCAGTGAGAGAGTGCATCAGGAACTGAGTGACAAAAGATCTCCTACCAGCCTTGGAGTTATGGAACCACTCTGCCCAACTAGAATAACTTGAGCTACAAACAGAGCCTCCAAAAAGGGCCACCATGCACAGACCTAGGCCGATAACCTGACACCAGTTCCCTGGGACCAGATTAGCCGGGCAATGAAGAAGAAAACCACCAAGCCATCCTAGCATCTGTCAGAATAGTGTTCATCAGCCTATGATAAGTGAACACCACTTCAAATTTGCTAAAATCTCAACTCTTGGCCCAGAGAATCCCTGCAGGTCCTTGCAGGGTTTTCAAAGGTCTAAAATGTCTCAGGTCAAACTATACACTAAGGTCTAATTCTCAGTGACCCCAATCAGAGCTGGGACCCACACTTACCAGATGTCATCTACAGAAGAGCCCAGACAGGTTCGGAACTATGCTCCTGGCCCATATGGAATAACTCTTTAGTCCTTGGGCCAACATTTATTAACTGTATCACATCTGTCTAGTCTGTCATGCTTTTCCTTCATCTTCTCAAATATTTAGTACTCCCTTTTGCTTCAAACGCTATCCTTTCTATTCATGGAAACTCCTTATATCCCGTCTTCCTTTCCTTAGAAACGCTTCAGTCCTTTCCATAACGAAATACCTAATGTATCTGCACAATAAACATCCCCCAGAATCCTCAAGACTCCTCCACCCCCTGCATTCCTCCACCTATCCGGCATCTTTCCCTCCGGCTTCTCTCTCCGTTCACACTCCCACTATGTTTCCTGCAAGAATTCCCTTTTCTCCAACCCCTGCCCTTCCCTTCTCTCAAAGAGCACACTCAGGCAGCAACACTGACTGAGGCCTGCGGTGCATAAAGCACTGCACCAGGCACGGTGGACAGAGACCTGGTGTCTCCTTAGTCTTTTCACACACACACCCAGCACCCTCCGGCTTCCCCGTGCAAACATCCTACTTGCTTCCCTACCTCTGACACCTCCCTCAGGCCTCGAAGGCCGCCTTCTCTCCTCCGCCACCCCCGTCATTATTCCTCTTCAACCCCCCAACTCACTATCCTCGCCCTGCTTCCTCCCGTCCCACAGTCAGCCCCTGCGTTCCACTCGGCCTCGGCCGGTGCCCTGGCCACCCCCAGCCTCGCCACGGCTCGCTCCCCCCGGGGTCAGGCCGTTACCGCCGCGCGCTCCCCCCGCGCGCCGCCCCCTCCCCCTCCCCCGCCCTCCCCTGGGCCCGGGCCTGCCAGGCCGAGCGCTTTACCGCGGGCAGGCGCCGAGTCGCGCGGTCACCGACTGCAGGCGGCGACAGCTCCAGCCTTCCTAGGGGCCTTGAGAGGAGGGGAAGGGGGGAGGGGGAAGAACTTTTGCGGTGGCAGCTTCAGCAACAGCTCCCACCCCTGCTCCTTTCTCCTCTTCCTCCCCCTCCTCCTCCTCTTCCTCCTTCTCTTCCTCCTCCCAGAGCAGTAGAGACGCAGACATGCCAAGGCTAGAGCGCCGCCGCGGTCGCCGCCACTGCCAGCGCAGTGCATTGTGGGAAGTCCCGCACACGGGAAGCGCTCTGCGGCGCCAGATCTCTCCTGGCCCGGGGACCTGGCTAGGAAAACCCAGCGTGGCTTCAACTCTGGCGCCTGCGTGTCACCGCCCCAGCGTGGCTGGTAAAGCTGGCCCTAAGCCGCGAGTCCACCAGGCCCGACCTGGGAGGAAAGCGATATGAAAGATTGGAAGTGAGGAAATCTTTTGAAGAGGGGTACCACCTTCAACTTCAATGCCAAAACCCTAAGAAGAGGTCGACTTTGGGGTCACAAGCGTTTCCGGCCCAGGGAACTGGAAGGGACCGGGACCTAGGTGAAAGGTTATCTGCCAGATTTCTTGGCTTTTTCGTTTATCACTCCTCTCCCCTTCTCCCTTCCCCTTCAATCTGTGGCCTTTACCACCCCGAATGCCACCTTTTCTGGAAGCTGTGGCCCTTCGCCCTTGAAAGTAGCAAACCCCATTAGTATCTGCAAACTGAGTTGCATGGTGTGAGCATTTAGAAGGAGCAGGAGATCCGGCGGTCCTGGACCCTGTGTTACATGTCATTTTCAGCTTACCTTACCTAAGGCCCCACCTTAAGTCTGTATGGCAAAGATTTGGTAATAATCTATAGGGCTGGAATTGCACAGTTATGTGCCATCACTTAGGGGCCCTTCAAGCGACTTTAGCCAAATAGTGACCCTAATAAACTAAATGCCCTACCGTCAGGTCGAGTCGGACTCATGGAGACCCCCCTATAGGATAGAGTAAAACTCCCCCATAGGGTTTCCTAGGTTGTCATCTTTAGGGAAGCTGACTGCCACCTTCTTCCCTAAGAGCGGCTGGTGAGTTATAACTGCTGACCTTTCGTTTAGCAGCTGAACGCTTAACCAGTGCACCCCTAGGGCTCCTTAATGACCTTAATAAAACCCACTGCCAAAGAGTCAATTCCGACTCACAGCGACACTATAGAATAGAGTAGAACTGCCCCATAGGGTTTCCAAGACTAAATCTTTATAGAAACAGACTGACTCATCTTTCTCTGAGTGGCAAGTGAGTTCCAACCCTGGACCTTTTGGTAGCAGCTGAATACATTAACCATTACACCACCATGCCACCAGAGCTCCTTAATAGTTAGACCTTTATGGGATCTTCATTCAGCTAATATTTGATTCACCAGTCACTCCTCGGGAAGAAGACTGGGCAATCTACTTCCCTAGAGATATAGCCTCAGAAACGCAAGGCCTCACTGGCTATGAGTGGGATTGACTCCACGCAATGAGTTTGGTTTTTTTGTTTTTTGTTTTTTGGTTTTTTTTTTGAGGTGCTTGTGCATACTGCTGTGGTTTACAATTACTCATCTTCCCATCTCACCCTAGGGCAAGGTCAGCCATAACATAAAAGATGCTCAGTGAATGTTGAGTGATTAAAAGCATGGGGAGTTTACCATGGAAATGGGATGAAGCACCTTCATTAGGCTTTGTTCATAATAATCTGAGGATTTTATTTAGTGCCTCTCTGTAATGCTTAAACATAACCTTTGATGGAAAGGAAAAAAGGAAAGGCATTACAATATCTGTATAACCATTTCTGGACTTCTCCTTCTCTTGTCCACACTCACCTTGCCAATTGAATGTTCATTTGAATAGTGCTTTTTGGCAAAAGTCCAAATTCTAGCATTATGCACTTGTGATGGCACTGAATTAGATTAGTGTCTGCAAGGTTAATGTTCCCCCAGGCATTAACCTTAGTAAATCGTGATGCCTATTTAGAAATAGCTGAGGCCCAGAAGTTCTGCTTAATTTAGACACAGGTAACTAAGAAGAACAAGGATAAGCCACAGCCACACGGACAACTCTCCATGTGCTTTCTCCATTAAAAAATATAAATTTTAATCAGATGACAGTGCATATTCTGAATGCTAATTGCAACATAAACAGTGATACAAGCTAGAGCAAGGGACAGTTATCTGGAGGACAGCCTTCTGGCAACATCTAGTATCTGCAATGGCATCAAATTCAGATGGCAAAATAAAAAACACCTCTGACAGCAGAGAAGCAAACTCTGAAGTGTTAGACAATGGGAAAAATAATAATTGAAAGAGGTAACAGCCTAAAATTGACTAAAATAGATTGGTTTGCCATTAGGAATAGATGTAGTTCTCTTCTCAGCACATAACTAAGAATCAATAATTTGAAATGGACAGAATAAAGAATGGGATAGCTATAGGGTTGGTGACAGCTGAAGTGATGGTGAAAAGTTAAATTTCTGGAGATATTTCTCAGCACCAGTTTGATTCTCCATATTCCTCTTGACCCTCTTCGTCAACATCAGGCTTAGGCATTCAGCCTACCTTCCTTTCCTTTTTGGGACTTTAAGTTTTGTTTTCATTTTTATTTTGAAATAATAGTCTCATAGAATGTTGCAAAATAATACAAAGGGTCCCATGTACTCTTCACCAGCTTCCCCCAATAGTCTCTCCTAAAGTTGTAGTAAAACATCAAAACCAGGAAATTGGCATTGGTATATATTGTTGTTGTTGTTATGTGCCGTTGAGTCGCCTCCGATTCATAGCGACCCTATGCACAGCAGAACGAAACACTGCCCAGTCCTGCCCCAGCTCCGCAATCCCTGCTATACTTGACCCCATAGCCACAGCCACTGTGTCAATCTATCTCATTGAGGGCCTTCCCCTCTTTCGTCGACCCTCCACCTTACCAAGCATGACATCCTTCTCCAGGGAATGGTCCCTTCTGACAACATGATCAAAGTAGTTGAGACAAAGTCTGGCCATTCTCACTTCCAAGGAGCATTCCCACTGCACTTCTTCCAAGACAGATTTGTTAGTTTTAGCAGTCCATGGTACTTTCAACGTTCTTCGCCAGCACCACATCTCAAAATCATCAATTCTTCTTTGGTCTTCTTTATTCGTTATCTATCTCTCACATGCATATGAGGCGATTGAAAATATCATGCCTTGTTTCAGGTGCACCTTAGTCTTCAAGGAGACATCTGTACCTCAGCACTGGAAAGAGGTCCCTTGCAGCCAGCTTGCCCAGTGCTATATACATCGTCTGATATCCTGACTGCTGCTTCCATTGGCGTTGACTATAGAACCAAGCAATTTGAAAGTTGTAGTAAAACATCAAAACCAGGAAATTGACATTAGTATATACACTGCTATTAACTAAACTATAAACTTAATCAGTTTTCACCATTTTCAAATCTGCATTCATTTGTATATGTGTGTGTGTGCAGTTCAATGCAATTTTATACCATGTTTAGATCACCACACACAAAAAAAAATCTCCCTTGTGCTACCTCTGTATTAGCAGACTTTCTCCCCTCTGGACTCCCTGCCCCATTCTTGTTCCTGTTGTTGTTGTTGTTATGTGCCATCGAGTTGGACCTGACTCACAGCAACCCCTCCTTGGGTTTCCGAGGCAGTATCACTACGGAAGTAGATTGCCCCATCTTCCTTCCGAGGAGTGGCTAATGGGTTTGAACCGCCAGCCTTCTGGTTAGCAGTCAAGTGCCTTAGGCACTATGCTACCAGAGCTCCCTTAGAATAAAATGGCTGTGAACATTTGTGTACAGATTTTTGTGTGCATGTGAGTTTTCATTTCTCTGGGATAAATGCTCAAAACCAAAACTCACTGCCATTGAGTGGATTCCAACTCATAGCGACCCCTCCTTGGATTTCCGAGGCAGTATCACTACAGAAGTAGATTGCCTCATCTTCCTTCCAAGGAGCAGCTTATGGGTTTGAACTGCCATCCTTCTGGTTAGTAGTCAAATGCCTTAGGCACTACACCACCAGAGGGTATGATTTATTAGTTATATGGTAAGTACATGTTTAGTTTTTCAAGAAACTACCAAACTTTTTCCCACAGTGGCTATATCATTTTACATCCCTACCAGAACTGTATGAAAAAACCAGTTTCAGTGATAGAAGAGCCCTGGTGGCACAGTGGTTAAGCTTACAGCTGCTAACCAAAAGGTTGATAGTTTGAACCCACTAGCCACTCCATGGGGAAAGATGTGATATTCTGCTTTGGTACAGATTTACAGCCTTAGGAACTGTGTTAGACTGAGTTCTCTAGAGAAACAAAACCAGTAAAACTTATATAGATAGAGACAGAAAGAAAAATTTGTCTTAGGAAAATGGCTCACACACTTATAGAAGCTGGCAAGTCCAAAGTTCTTGGATCAAACGTCAAGCTGGAGGCTTTTCCTGACTCACAGCTACAGGGGCTGAGGAGCTCAAGGTTGGCTGGCAGTATACTGGCTGTTGACTCTGGTGAATGACGACTCCAAGATCTCCAGGCCGAATGGTGGATTGTTTGTTCACAGACAGTTGTAGGCAGCACAACAGAACCCGATCCACAGAAGAGTGTCTCTTTTCCCAGGATGTCCATAAATATACGGGAAGCAGGCCACACCCCTGGGGAAACTCCCTTTCAGCAGATCGGCTGTTCAAAACATATAAATCTGATCCCATCATTGGAACAACCCACATCACAGTTGCTTAAACCACACAGAATTGTGGTCCAGCCAAGTTGACACACAGCTCCAACTATCACAGGAACCCTATGGGGCAGCTCTGCTTGGCCCTATAGAGTTGCCATTAATCCGGATCAACTCAACAGGAACAGGTTTTCAGTGATGGTGTGAACAGTAAATGCACTCGGCTGCTAATTGAAAGATTGGAGGTTTCAGGTCCATCCAGAGGTACCTCAAAAGAAAGTTCTGGTGATCTAATTCCAAAAAATTAGCCACTGAAAATCCTGTGCAGCAGAGTTCCACCAAGATGGAGGACTAGGCAGAAGGATTGCACAGACCCTCTTCAACAAAGAAGAGGGAAACCAATTAACACAGACACAGAAGATAATCTTGGACCCCTGAGCCTTTAAGGGAAGGATACAAAAGTGGACTAAACCCCAACTAGCAGAAGAATTTGCGTGAAAATACCAAAAAAGGAGACACACAGAGCTGCGGGCTGGCAGCAGACTGAGCGACCCTGACGGCACAGATGACACGGCTTGGAGAGTCCCGAGTGGTGGTAGGACCTAAGAATTAACCTAAAAATCACCCTGCTAGCCAGGGACTGCATGGACTGTGCACGGTGGCTGGGGAACAAATGGAGAAGGTGAAGAGAAAGGTGGGCTGAGCTGTGGACTTTTGCCGGTCTGGAGGGTGCCGCTATTTTGTAGTTTTAAAAAGCAGCTTGACTATTTTGGATATTCAAAGAGACGGCTCTCTCGCCGATTTCTGGGGCTTAAGAACACTCTGCTTTCCACCAACCCCAAGGACACTCAGGGCCTGCAAGACTGAAAAGGTATGACATTCTTCTTGTTACTACACCCTACACCGTCTTGGTGAACGGAGGTGTGGCCATCTCCACTCCCACCTACCTTCTGGGCCCACAGGAACTCCATCACAGT
>NW_006921832.1:2708638-2727406 GCF_000298275.1 Orycteropus afer afer
GCCACGAGAGCTCCCAACAAGCGCACAGACCCCTTTTATTAAAGAATTGCATAGCATCTCACTGTAGAGAAGTGATGTAAACTAAGCTAAGCTACCCAGGGCGCAGTCCATAGGTGGCAAATTTAAATGTGCCAAAAGCCAAGCAGATGACATGAATAGGTAAAGCAGGTCAGATATGAAACACTTGGTAGAGGAAGAGATTGGAGAACCAGAGAGCCGAAGCCTTTCAAAAGGGCATCGCCACTACTCATTTCCAGCTGATAGTTTCAAGCGGAAATAGGCATATTGGAAAATGAAATAAAAAATCCGAGCTTTTAGGTGAACTCCCCCAACTATTAAATGGTGGCAACTAATTCCATTTCTTTAAAACAAGAAAGCTTTGCAACCAACAGATGCTTTTTGGTCCAGATACAGCCTCTACAGAACCAAACCAAACTCACTTCCAACGAATCATATCTGACTCATAGCAACCCCTCCTTGGGTTTCCGAGGCAGTATCTCCATGGAAGTAGATAGTCCAGTCTTCCTTCTGAGGAGTGGCTGGTGGGTTTGAACCACCAGCCTTCTGGTTAGCAGTCAGATACCTTAGGCACTATGTCACCAGAGCTCCCAATACAACCAGTTTATCTTATCTAATGTGGCCTAATACATAAAGGGCCAGAACCACCACCTTGGTGGAGATTTTCAGTACTCCCATGATCTCTTTCCTCTCCTCTGGCTCTGGAATGGGTTCTCAGATTTGACCCCCTGGCTTCTTTAGAAGAGGAATGCACTTCCATCTCTTGCTCCCAAAGATTTTACCAAGTCTTTGGACGCTCCTATACTAACCATCATTTTTTAAGGTCCTTGAAATAGTCTGGCAGGAGTATGTGGAAGTATTATACCTGGGTGACTGCCTGCAGTACCAGCCATTTGTTAAGGCTAATTTGACCTTAATGAGAAACTTTGCCTTTTATTGCCTTGCTCTAATCTCATAGCCTTGATAGAGACTGGCCCACAGAAGCCTGTTAGCACTCCTACTGTACCCAGGAAAACTTAGCTTTTCCTGTTCCTAGGGGCCCTCTCTCCCAACTGAGTTTGAGCTTCAGATCTAAAGAGTACTTCCAAGTCACTGATACATTAGAAAACGTATTCATCTCTGTTGTTGTTAGGTGATATCCAGTTGATACAGACTCATAGCAAGCCTGTGTACGACAGAAGGAAACACTGTCCAATCCTGTGCCATCCTTACCACTGTTGCTGTATTTGAGACCATTGTTGCAGCCACTGTGCCAATCTGTCACATTGAGGACCTTCCTCTTTTTCACTGACCCTCTACTTTACAAAGCATGATGTCTTTCTCCAGGGACTGGTCCCTACTTGTAATATGTTCAAAATACATGAGATAGTCTCACCATCCTTGCTTCCAAGGAGCATTCTGACTATATTTCAAAGACAGATTTGTTTGTTCTTCTGGCAGTCCATGGTACATTTAATATTTGACAACACCATACTTCATATGCATCAATTCTTCAGTCTTCTTTATCAATTATCCAGCTCTCACATGCATATGAGGCTATTGAAAATACCATGGCTTGCACCTTAGTCTTCAAAGTGACATCTTTTCTTTTTAACAGTTTAAAGAGATCTTTTGCAGCAGATTTTTCTGATACAATACGCTTTTGATTTCTTGACAGCTGGTTCCATTGGTGTTGATTGTAGATCCAAGTAAAATTAAATCTTTGTTAAGGCTAATTTGACCTTAATGAGAAACTTGGCTTTTTATTGCCTTGCTCTAATCTCATAGCCTTGATAGAGACTAACTTCAGCCTTTTCTCCATTGTCATGATGTTGCTTATCAGTCCAGTTGTGAAGATTTTTGTTTTCGTTATGTTTAAGTGAAGGCTGTAGTCTTTGATCCTTGTCAGTAAGTGCTTCAAGTCATCTTCACTTTCAGCAAGCAAGGTTGTCATCTGTGTATCACAGGTGATTAATTAGTCTTCCTCCAATCCTGATGCCTTGTTTTTATTAATTAGCTACTCTCTCCTAATTAGGATGCAGAGTTTAGATGAAGTCTTGGTCTGGGAGAAGAAATAACATTTCACCTCTCAGAACATCTAAAGCCGAAAAACAAACCTATTGCGTTAGCTCAATTCCAACTCATAGAGACCCTATTCAACAGAGGAGAACTGCCTTATAGGGTTTTCAAGACTTTAATCTTTATGGAAGTAGGTTGGCACATTTCTACCATGGAGCAGCTAGTGAGTTCAAACTGCCAACCTTTCTGTTAGAAGCTGAGTGCTTAACCACTGTGCCATTAGGACTCCTTAAGGGAGGTACTGGGTTATACTAAAGTTCATCAGGCATGGCCTAGGAAGATAAAGGGCAAAACATGAGTGAAATGTTAAGATACACAAGAACATTAAAAATGAATGAAAATGAGGCTTTGGAGTAGGAATGATGTCAATGGAAAAGTTAAATTAATAAGGCAGCATTGTGAGGATAATCTCTGTTGTGGACCCAGAGGTTACACACTCTGCAGCTATACCCTTCGGAGTTTTAATCCTAACTCTGTCATTTATTAGCTTTGCAACCTTAGCTGCTTAACTTCACTGTATGATCAAGTGTCCATCTGTAAAATGAGGTTAATAATACTTTCCTCTTAAAGTTGTTACAAAGATTAGGTAAGTTAATTTTAAAGTATTTAGAGTAATAGCTAGCACATAGATAATATTCTATGTGGTGTTAATATTTTAAAGAATTTAAATGGTGCTGAAATGGTATTAAAATAAATTTCCTAAAAATGAAATTCAATAGGAGGGGACAAAGTCAATTCCTACAAATGGATTGGGGAAAAGGAAAGGGCAGAAACTATACAAGTACACAAAAAGAATAGGGGAAATAGGATTTTTGTGGGAAAAATATCTTGCAGAATGTTTAGCGTGGGGAATAAAAAAGGGTAATGATAGCTAGATGGTGCTAGGAAAAAAAGTAAACAAGTTACAGGAAAAAAAGTATTAACTTTATTCAGAAAATTTATTTCTGAGTATAATCTTTGCCTGAACAGTTTTATAAGGCTGATGAAATTGGTCTATTGCAAAAATGCTTGCTACTTTCCATCTAGTAAATGTCAGTGAATCAAGTGCCAACCTCTTCTTTCCCAAGGTTTAAGCAGAACGGAGACAAATTAACTGATCTTATATATATTAAAGCTGTGGGTTTCCATAAAATGGAAATAATGGCCATTGGAAATTTTTATCATCCTAGAGCTCTCAAAGATTTTACACATTTGCTCGTTGCCAAGATAGTGCCATATAATGCAGAAATGAAGTTTTTCTTGTTCATTTTACTATATATAGTTTTAATTAAAAAAGCACACCAGAATTCTTGACTTGCTGAGGTATATTAAAACCACCCTGTTGCTAAATAATTGTAGAGATCAACACAAAGGAGGGCTAGTTTTTGTTTTTTTAAAAAGACCACCTACTAATAATGTTAGGTTTAAATATTTACTGAAAGCATATGTGCACTATACTGTGTTCATTGCTGGGGTTCAGAGACGGCCAAGGCATGGTCTATGCACATGAGAAACTCTTCAAATAATGGGACAGACACATAGAAAGTGAGATCATTTCAACATAATGTTCTTGTTGTTAATTGCCATTGAACCAATTCTGACTCGTGGCAATCCCATGTGTACTGAGCAGAACTGCTCCATAGGGTTTCAAAGCTGTGACTTTTTGAAAGAGATTGCCAGGCCTGTCTTCAGAAGCATCTCTGTGTAGGTTTGAATCACCAACCTTTTGGCTAGCAGTCCAGCACTTAATGGTTTCAACATACTATGCTGTGATAAAATAGAGGTATGTAGAGGGTTTCCCTCTCTTATGAAGCCTGTAGGCTAAACACATCATTTGGATACCAAAACAATGCTTTACATCTTGTTTAAACATATAAAAACTTACATATGAAATTCTATTCCAAAATAAAACATTTTGAAGGACTGCCTTTCACATTTAGAAAAGCATTTATCTCCTGATAATTAAAAATGGGTAAGCTTTGAAACAAGTCTTCCAAAACACACACACACACATACAAATCTTGATGTGGTTGAATAGTTCTCCATATGACATGAACAAAATCTGAACAACAAAGTTGAACAAATATAAGTTGAAAATGAGGTGAAAGTAATCTACAGCAGTGGTCAGTGTAGTGAAAGGAAATGACAACATCAGTGATAAAGTAAATGGTTTTCTTATGGAAGGAGGATGTTTTACCTTTTCATTTGCTAAGTGATTTTTCATAAAGCTAACCATTTAATACTTTCCCAGAGAAGATTATATAAGCTACATACATGCCTTTATGGGAGAGGGGGGAGTAGAGGTAGACAGCTCAACTCAGTAAATTTGTTTTTTTGTTTGGTTTATGGGAAAGTAAGTTTCAGTGTTACTGCTAAATTCAGTTCCCATTTAGCCTCAATGCCCATATCATCTAAGTCTCTGCATGCATCCTCCCTCAGGCCTCTAGGCTGACATTTATAACATCCAAATAAGTCTCCAATAAGGAGAACCGTAGGTCATCAAGGGGCACAGTGGTAGTTCAGTGGTAGAATTCTCATCTTTCATGTGGGAGGCACCACCACTCCTCTGTCAGTTTGCCATAGTGTGGTAGCTTGTATGTTGCTATGATGCTGGAGGCTATGCCCCTGGATTCAAATACCAACAGGGTCACCCATGGTGGATAGATTTCAGTAGAGCTTCCAGACTAAGACTGGGAAGAAGGAAGGGACCGTCAATTTGTGAAAAAAAATTGGCCAGTGAAAACCTTATGAATAGCAATAAAGCACTGTCTGATATATTAGTGGAAAACTTTATGAATAGCTGTGAAACATTGTCTGATATAGTGCCAGAAGATGAGCCCCTAAGGTTAGAAGGCACTCAAAATATGACTGAGGAAGAGCTGCCTCCTCAAAGTAGAGATGACCTTAATGATGCAGATGGAGTAAAACTTTAAGGACCTCCATTTGCTGATGGGCTATGACTCAAACTGGGAAGAAAAGATTAAAACATCCATTAATAATCAGAACATGGAATGTACAAAGTATGAATCTGGAAAATTGGAAGTTGTCAAAAATGAAATGGAAAGAATAAAGATCAATATTCTAGGCATTGATGAGCAAAAATGGACTAGTATTGGCCATTTTGAATCAGATAATTATATGGTCTTATATGCTAGGAATGATAAATTGAAGAGGAATGGTGTCACATTCATCATCAAAAACATTTCAAGATCTATCTGAAGTTCAGTGCTGTCAGTGATAGGATACTTTCCATACACCTACAAGGAAGAACAGTTAGTACTACTACCATTCAATTTTATACACCAACCACTAAAGCCAAAGATGAAAAAAATTGAAGATTTGTACCAACTTCTGTAGTCTGAAGTTGACAAAATGTGCAATCAAGATGTATTGATTATTACTGGTGATTGGAATGCAAAAGTTGGAAACAAAGAAGAAGCAGTTGGAAAATATGGCCTTGGTGATAGAAATGGCACTGGAGATCACATGATAGAATTTTGCAAGACCAACAATGTATACATTGCAAATACTTTTTTCAAAAACATAAATAGCAACTATACACGTGGAGCTTGCTAAATGGAATACATAGGAATCAGATCAATTGCATCTGTGGAAAATGTGATGGGGAAGCTCAATATCATCAGTCAAAACAAGACCAGGAGCTGACTGTGGAACAGACCCTCAATTACTCATATGCAAGTTCAAGTTGAAGCTGAAGAAAATTAAAACAAGTCCATGAGAGCCAAAATACAACCTTAATTATATCCCACCTGAATTTAGAGACCATCTGAAGAATAGATTTGAGGCACTGAACAACAGTGACCAAAGACCAGACAAGTTGTAGGATGACATCAAGAACATCATCCATCTTGGAAGGGATGTAGGAGATCCTGGATAGAGAGGGAAAACAATGTGGAACAAAATTCAAAATCATTTGGAGGGAAAAAAAAAAGAGAAGGTGAGGACCAGGTTTGCTGGTCCAATAGAGCCTGGTGGAACCACTGAGACTATGGCCCCTAGCTGCCCTTCAGGTCTGGAATTGAACCCACACCTGTGGTTGCCAGCCAAACAATGTACAGGCATGTGAGTTAAACATTTACCTCAAGTAGACACACGCCCTAGAGAGAACAATCATGGGAGAAGGAAGGGCTGCTTATGCACAGAGAGACAGCTCAGGGCACAGGAGAGTATGGAGGGATGGTCACTGGGAAGAGGTAACTGTGGGGAGGAAGTGGGAGGGGAGCTGTTGCATTGTGGTAAACTGTGGTCAATGACATGAGACAAAGTATATGTGAACTGCTGTATGGAAAGTAAATTTGCTCTGTAAATCTTCACCCAAATAAAAATAGATAAATTAAAATAAATAAATAAATTGAATTATTAAAAAAAAAAAAAAAGAACATCATCCATGAAGAAAGCAAAAGGTCACTAAAAACACAGGAAAAGAAGAAAAGACCAAAATGGATGTCAGAAGAGACTCTGAAACTTACTCTTGAACAGAGAGCAGCTAAAGTGAATGGAAGAAATGATGAAATAAAAATGCAGAACAGGAGATTTAAAAGGGTGGCTTGAGAAGACAAAGTGAAGTATTATGGAATGTGCAAAGACCTGGAAAGTTGGAAAACCAAAAAGAAATAACACGCTCAGCATTTCTCAAGCTGAAATAATTGAAGAAAAAAAAAATCAAACCTTGAATTGCCATATTGAAGGATTCTATGGGCAAAATATTGAATGATGCAGGAAGCATCAAGAGAAGATGGAAGGAATACAGAGTCAATGTACAAAAAGAAATGGCTGATGTTCAACCATTTTAGGAGGTAGCATATGATCAAGAACCAATGATATTGACGGAAGAAGTCCAATCTGCACTGAAAGAATTGGCATAAAAACAAGGCTCCAGGAATTGATTGACTACTTATTGAGATTTTTCTACAAATGAATGTAGCGCTGGAGGCACTTACTCATTTATGCCAAGAAATTTGGAAGACAGCTACCTGGCCAACTGACTTTAAGAGATCCATATTTGTAGCCATTCCAAAGAAAAGTGATCCAACAGAATGTGGAAATGATTGAACAATATCATTAATATCACAAACAGGTAAAATTTTGCTGAAGATAATTTTTAAAAAGTTTCAGCAGTATACTTAGAGGAAAGTTCCTGAAATGTAAGCTGGATTCAGAAAAGGATGTGGAACGAGGAATATCATTGCTGTGTCAGATGGATCTTAGCTGAAAGCAAAGAATATCAGAAAGATTTTTACCTGTATTTTATTGACTATGCAAAGTC
This sequence comes from Orycteropus afer afer, assembly GCF_000298275.1. Lineage (NCBI taxonomy): Eukaryota > Metazoa > Chordata > Mammalia > Tubulidentata > Orycteropodidae > Orycteropus > Orycteropus afer. The sequence goes on from NW_006921832.1 coordinate 2,715,981, forward strand.
ATTTGACTCTGTGGATCATAACAAATTATGGATAATATTGTGAAGGATAGGAATTCCAGAACATTTAATTGCACTCATGAGGAACCTGTACATAGATCAAGAGACCGTCATCACATGAACAGAACAAGAGGATACTGCATGGTTTAAAATCAGGAAAGGTGTGCACCAAAGTTGTATCCTTTCACCATACTTATTTAATCTGTATACTGAGCTAATAATCTGAAAAACTGGACTATATGAAGAAGAATGCGGCATCAGGATTGGACACAGACTCATTGACAACCTACAGTATGTAGATGACACAACCTTGCTTGCTGAAAGTGAAGATGAAGTAGTTACTGATGAAGATCAAAGACTGCAATCTTCAGTATGGATTACATCTCAACATAAAGAAAACAAAAATCCTCACAACTGGACCAATAAGCAACATCACAATAAAAGGAGAAAAGATTGAAGTTGTCAGGGATTTCATTGTACTTGGATCCACAATCAATATCCAATGAAGCAGCAGTCAAGAAATCAGAAGTTGCATTGCACTGGGCAAATCTGCTGCAAAAGACCTCTTTAAAGTATTAAGAAGCAAAAGTGTCACTTTGAAGACTCAGGGGCACCTAACCCAAGCTCTGGTAGCGTAGTGCCTAAGACATTTGACTCCTAACCAGAAGGCTCGTGGTTCAAACCCACCAGCCACTCCTCGGAAGGAAGGTTGGGCAGTCTACTTCAGTAGTGATACTGCCTCGGAAACCCAAGGAGGGGTCACTATGAGTCAGATCCAACTTGACGGCAGTGGGTTTGGTTTATTTTTTAACCCACGTGGTATTCACAGTTGCCTCTTATGCATGTGAAAGCTGGACAATGAATAAAGAAGACTGAAAAAGAGTTGATGCCTTTGAATTGTGGTGTTCGTGAAGAATATGGAAGATACGATAGACTACCAGAAGAATGAACAAATCCATCTTGGACAAAGTGCAGCCAGAATGCTCCTTACAGGTGAGACTGGCCATACCTCGTCTCACCTAATTGGGTCATGTTGTCAGAAGGGACAAGTCCTTGGAGAAGTATATCATGCTTGGTAAAGTAGAGGGTCAGCGAAAAAGAGGAAGACCCTCAGCAAGGTGGATTGACACAGTGGCTGCAGTGATGGGCTCAAGTATAGCAAGGATTGTGAGGATGGTGCAGGACTGGGCAGCGTTCCGTTCTGTTGTACATTGGGTTGCTGTGAGTCAGCATGAACTCAATGGCACCTAACAACAACAACATGTGGGAGATAGGGGTTCCACTCCTGGCCAGTGTACCTCATGCACAGCCACCACCCTTCAGTGGAGGCTTGGGTGTTGCTATGATGCTGAGCAGGTTTCAGTGGAGCTCCCAGATTGCAGTGGACTAGGAAGAAAGGTCTGGCAATTTACTTCCAAAAGTCAACCAATGAAAACCCTATGAATCACAAAGGTCTCATCTATAACCAATCACAGGAATAGCAAAAGGCTAGGCAGTTTTCATTCCAATATGTGTGGAGTTGCTATGAGTCAGAGACTGACTAGAAGGCAGCCAACAACACAATAACAATAAGTCTTTTAAAAATGGTTAATATGTGGACCATTTTGTTTTAAAGCTAGAATAGTGTGCAGTATGTTTTTTTTAATGTTTTGGTGTTTATAAAATTAACATCAGTTATTTATAAGCTTCATTTATCCCCAATACTACATTCCCAAAGATGCCAGATAGTAGATCGATTACAGAAAAGGGAATAAATGTCCCTCTTCTCAATCTTCCTGTTCGCCTGCAGCCACAGCCATGAAGGTCAAGCTGCGCGATTGCAGCATTGGACATGGGAGGTACTACACCAGGACCAAGGGGAAGATTTGTCAATTTCTTAATGCAAATCTTAATGCAAAATGTGAGTTGACATTCATTTCCAAGAGGAACCTTGACAGATGAAGTGGACCATCCTCTACAGAAAGCAGGAAAAGGGACACTCAGAAGAAATCCAAAAGAAAAGAACACACTCTTCACCACCCCTTTTCCCTCCTTCCCATCCAAAGCAGAGAAGCATGAAGGAAATCAAAGATTCATGGAAACAATTAGTTCAAAGGACTAATGGACCACATGAACCACAGCCTCCACTAGTCTGAGACCAGAAGAATCAGATGGTACCCAACCACTCTGAAAGGGAGCACAATAGAAAGTCTTGGATAGAGTGTAAGAAAAATGTGGAACAAAACTTTAAAAAGGCCAGGCTTAAAAAAAAAAAAAAATCTGGCTTACTGGTCTGACAGAGACTGATGGAACTCCTTAGACTAGCCATTAGTTACCCTTCAAGCCTGGAACTCACCCGAGTGGTTCAACTTGAACAATAACACCAGGGAGATAGGCATCCCTTAGAACAATAAACCATATAAGATCAAAAGGGCAACATTTGCCCAGGGATAAAGCTCAGAAGGCAGGAAGAGTAGGCAAGAAGAATGAATGGAAACAGTAAACACAGGGAGGAAGTGGGGAGTCCTGCTACATTGTGGGGATTGCAATCAATGTCAGGAAACAAAATGTGTATAAACTGTTGAATGGAAAACCAATTTGTTCTGTAAACTTTCACTCAAATCACAATAAAAACTTTAAGAACCCACCATCCAGTCAAATTCCAGAGGGTCATCACTGGTGTCTCTTGCTAATATCATGGCCGAGGGGAATCAGAAAACTGAAGTTATAAAGGCTCAAGCAGAACAGGCTATCAGGTTTCACAGGGAAGCAAAAAAGATAAACAAGCATCTAAAAAGACAGCAATGGCTGCTGCTAAGGCTCCCATAAAGGCAACACCTAAACAAGAGATTGTGAAGCCTTTGAAAGTTCCTGCTCTCCAGGTCCCCAGGTTTTTTTCTCCTGTGGAGGCTTTGGTGTGTTTGAACCACCAACCTTTCAGTTAGCAGCCCAGTACATAATCGTTTGTATCACCAGGACTCTTTATTGTGCACTATTAGGGAGCTCTATCGAGGCTTTGTGAGACTGAAAGTTTTTATTTGCACAGCATTAATCAAGCCAGACTTTCCTCCCTAAAAACTTCCACATGTACAAGTTGCTGGTCTATTGCTGTCTACTTATTTTAATTAAATTATTTATTCTTTGTTGTTTTGTCACCAAGGATATAACTTCTCCTTTCCAAAGAGAAATCAGATAGATTCTTGCCTTTTATTTGTAAAAAGAAAAAGAAAGAAAGTTCCTGCTCTCCAAGTTGGTGGAAAATGCTAAGTTGGCAGATGAGACTCTTAAGTAAAAATCCAACTGAAAAAAAAAGAAAGAATTTTAGTAGAATTTAGTGACTGTAAAGTTTTTATTATATATCTCTATGCACACATTGTTGTAAGAAATATTGTCACTACACACACATCTTTTTTTTTAACTATCAGCAACAATTTACTGAATGAGGCACTGTACAGAGATGAATCTTATCACTCAGGAAGTGTGCAAATTCATTTAAGATGAGACATAACCATACAAAATGTTTAATAAAATACAGGCACTTAGAGAGCTATAACCCAGTGTATTGGGACACATTCTGAAGTCAGGTGCTTGAAATACATATTGTTAAAACATAAAAAAGAAACAAATAAGCTTTTAAAAACAACTCTTCTTGAAGTGGTAACCTGATAATATAGCAACCCCTTGCCCAGTAACCCCTTATCTTACCCTCTTCTCAACTTCTTCTTACCCCTCCTCTTTCTTGGCTGAGTTAAAATAACCACTTGTTCTGAATGGTGTCCATACAAAGTAAAGTATAAAGTAAGTCCCTCCATGTAACTTCATCAATTCAGGTTTCACTTCAGCCCATATTTTTCCTTATACTGATCAAACCAAGCAGTTACTAACTGTGTCTCCTCTTAACTTTGGGCCGTGGTCAGTCATTAATACAACACAATTTCAAAAGGAATACAGAGGCCTGGAGGTGATCAGAAGGGGAGGGGGCAATGCTTTTCCATTATTCTCAAGCCTCTACTATAGCATTTTTCACAGTATTATAATTACGGGTCATTGTCACAATCTGCAGACCAACTTTGAACTCCTTGAAGGCAAGGATAGTCTTTTACTTATAGCATGTAGACATAGTCCCAGAACGCAGTAAGGGGACAGTTCATGCTTGATGAATTAATCATCTCTTGTTCTGAGAAAATTAGCTCCTCTGCTTCAGGCTCTGTCACCTTCATTTCCATCTACTTCAAAAAACATCCATATTTCATAAATATATATATATATACAAACATATATATGTATGTGTGCGTGTGTGTGTGTATGTATGTGTGTGTGTATATATATATATATATATAAAAAAACTTTCAGAGAGATTAGACCTTTGTCGGATGTGTCTTAGTCAAAATATTTTTTCCTAGTCTGTAAATTCTCTTTTTACTCTTTTGAAGAAGTCTTTGATGAGCCTAAGTATTTTATTTTCAGGAGGTCCCATTCATCCAGTTCATCTGCTGTTTGTATCATTTTGATTTTGTTTGGTATTTTATTTATGCCCTATATTAAAGTCCCTAGCATTGTCCCTAAGGAGCTCTGGTGGTGAAGTAGTTAAGGCATTTGGCTGCTAACCTAAAGGTTGGTAGTTTGAATCCACCAGCTGCTCTGTGAGGAAGGATGAGGCAGTCTGCTTCTGTAAAGATTTACAGCCTTGGAAACCCAATGGGGGTCACTATGACTCAGAATCATCTCAATGGCACAGAGTTGTGTTTTGTTTTGTTTTGTTTTTTTCCTTGAGTACTGTCCCTATTTTTTTTTCCATGATTTTTATAGTTTTTGGTTTTATATTTAGGTCTTTGATCCATTTTGAGTTTGTTTTTGTGTAAGGTGTGTGGTTGGGCCCTGTTTTCATTTTTCTCCGGATAGACATCCAGTTTTCCAGCACCTCTTATTAAAGAGACTATCTCTTCCACATTTATTGGCCCTTTGCTGTTCAGCTGTCCATAGGTGGATGGATTAATGTCTGAACAGAATTTTCTCAGTTCAGTTCTGTTGTCATTGTACCAGTCCCAGGCTTTTTTGACTACCATGACTGTATGTTTTGACTACCAACTCCTGAGATCAGATAGTGTGAGGCCTCCTAGTTTGTTCTTCCTCAATAATGCTTTACTTATGCAAGGACTTTTTCCTTTCCATATTAAGTGGGTGATTACTTTCTCCATTTTGTTAAACAATATTTTTGGAATTTGGATCAGGATTCCATGATATCTATAGATTACTTTGGATAGTATTGGCATTTTCACAATGTTAAGTATTCCTATCCATGAACATAGTATGCTTTTCTATTTATGGAGATCTCTTTTGGTTTCTTGCAGTACTGTTTTGTAATTTTCTTTGTATAGGTCTTTTACATTTCTGGTTAGATTTTTCCTAAGTATTTATCTTTTTGAGGACTATTGTAAATAGTCTCCCCACCCCCAAATTTCCTAATCAAAGTTCTCTTTGTTGGTGTGGAGGAATCCAGCTAATTTCTGTAACTCAGTCTTGTACCCTGCTACTTTGCTGAATCCTTCTACTAGTTCCAGTAACATTCTTCTGGAATCTTTGGGACTTTCTATGTATAAGATCATATCATCTGTGAGTAGGGATTATTTTACTTCTTCCCATCTGCAGATAGGAATAGTTTTCCTTCTTCCTTACTGTTCTGGTTACCTAGTGCTGCTCTGACAAGAAATATACCACAAATGGGATGGCCTTAACAAACAGGAGTTTATTCTTACAATTTGGAGGCTTTAAGTCCAACTTCAAAGTGCCAGGCTCTAGGGGCTGGGTGAAAGCCCCTCAACTTTGGAGTCCAGCTCTGCCTCCTGCTCCTGGCCCACTGGAGCTAGAGGCATTTCTTCACTCAGACAGCTGCTGGCTTCTGAGGCTGAGAAGCCCCAATGTTGAAAAATAAAAAGACACAGTCCCCATGTTACCAATCCACATGGCAGGCCATTAACTTAAGTCCATCATAGGTCCCAAGGTCGGCAGAGCATAGCAGGCTGCTGAACAACGACACAGCTACACGCAGGGTCCAAGTGTGCTATAAACTAGAGACCATTCTCAAAGATTCTCCTTATATACAGGAAGCAGACCACATACCCAAAGGCAGCTATTCAGCTGCTCATAGTAGATTTCACCATGGAGTTGATTACCAGTCTCATCATGGGGAATACTACATCCAGCTGCCCAGCCACTCAACCAGGCCTAGCCAAGCTGACATACAAACATAACCATCACAATTACCAATTTGAATGCCATTTGTTTCCTTTTCTTTCCTTGTTACATTAACTATGACTTCTAGTACAATGTTGAATAAGAGTGGTGATAAAGGGCATCCTTGTTCTCAAGTATCTCTCTGTTGAGAATAATGTTAGCTGTTTGTTTTGTGTAAATACCCATCATTATATTGAGTCATTTCTCTTCTTTTCCTATTCTGCTGAGGTTTTTTTTTTTTTTTTTTTTTTTTTTTTTTTTTTTTTTACTTTATCAAATGATTGAGATGATCTTGTGATCATGGGGAATACTACATCCAGCTGCCCAGCCACTCAACCAGGCCTAGCCAAGCTGACATATAAACATAACCATCACAGTTACCAATTTGAATGCCATTTGTTTCCTTTTTGCCGTTTGTTTCACTGGCACAGATCTGGCACCCTTTTATTTATGTGGTGGATTACACAGATTGATTTTCTAATGTTGAATGACTCTTGTATACTTGATATAAGTCCTATTTGTTCGTGATGTATGTTTTTGGTATGTGGTTGAATTCTATTGGCTAAAATTTTGAAATATTTTCCATCTATATTCATAAGGGATATTGGTCTGTAATTTTCTTTTTTGGCTTTGGTATCAGGGTTATGCTGGTTTCATAGAATGAATTCAGTAGTATTCCTTCCTTTTCAACGTTCTGAAGTAGTGATGCGTAGTATCAGTGTTGGGAGCTCTGGTAGCATAGTGCCTAAGGCGCTTGACTGCTAACCAGAAGGCTGGCAGTTCAAACCCACCAGCCACTCCTCGGAAGGAAGATGGGGCAATCTACTTCCGTAGTGATACTGCCTCGGAAACCCAAGGAGGGGTCGCTATGAGTCGGTCCGACTCGAGGGCACATAACAACAACAACAACAAGAAGTATCAGTGTGAGCTCTTCTCTGAATGTTCAGTAGAATTATACAGTGAAGCCATCCATGCCAGGGCTTTTTTTTTTTTATTTTTTTGGTGGGAGGTTTTTCCCCCCCACCACCACCCTTCTTAAGGATTGAATTGTGTCCTCCAAAAAGATATGCTGTAAATCCTAACCTCTCTGCCTGTGGTTACAAGCCCATTTGGCAATGGGTTGTCTTTGTTATATTAATGAAACTGGATTAGTGTAGTATATTTCTTAAGTCGATCTCTTTTGACATATTAAAGAGATTAAATATGCATGCAAAAAAAAAAAGCAGAGATGTGGCAAGATAGATGCCAGGATACATGGAGATCTCCAAGGAACCAGGAAGCAGAAACTGAAGAGACAAGGACCTTCCTCCAGGGCTGACAGAGAAAGGTTTCCCCTTGAGCTGGCACCCTGAATTTGGACTTCTAACTTCCTAAAATATAAGAAAGGAGCTCTGGTAGCATAGTGCCTAAGACATTTGACTGCTAACCAGAAGGCTGGAGGTTCAAACTCACCAGCCACTCCTCAGAAGGAAGATTGAGCAATCTGCTTTTGTTTGTGTGTGTGTGATTTGAGTGAAAATTTACAGAGCAAATTCACTTTCCATACAGCAGTTCACATATACGCTGTCTCATGACATTGACTACAACTTACCACAATGCAACAGCTCCCCTCCCACTTCCTCCCTGGGCAATCTACTTTTATAGTGGTACCACCTCGGACACCCAAGGAGGGGTCACTATGAGTGGGGCGGTAAGTTTGGTTTGGTTTTTGAACTGTAAGAAAATAAACTTCTGTTTGTTAAAACTATTTACTTGTGCTATTTCTGTTATAGCAACACGGAATAACTAAGATACTTCTTCAACTTCTTTTGTTACAGATTGTTCAGTATTTCCTTGCTTTTGTATATGATTTCCTTAAGCTCTTGGAAGGTCATACATACATATCTTTTTAATTTCTTATCAGATAGTTCTATTACCTGTTCTTCCTCAGAAAGTTTTCCTAGTAATTGTCCCACCCATCTGGATATGCTGAATCAAAGCAAAATAAAAAAACTAGAGTGAAACAAACCCACACATAACCAACAAATAAAAACAACAACTTCAATTCAAACAAACAGGATAAGATAGTAGAACCAAGTGACCTTGGAAAGGTTGGGCAACCTACTTCCGTAGTGATACTGCCTCAGAAACCCAAGGAGGAGTTGCTATGATCGGACTCCCCCCTCGAGGGCAGTGAGTTTAGTTGGTTCTACTATCTTATCCTGTTTCTTTGTTTGAATTGAAGTTGTTTGGTGTCTCCAAGACATTTTGAAGTAGTTGTTTTTATTTGTTGGTTATGTGTTGGTTTGTTTCACTCTAGTTTTTTGTTTTGCTTTGATTCACTACATCCAGATGGGTGGGACAGGTTTGCTTCTTTGATTGCTAGCGAGGCAGCCTGGGGCACTAACCAGCTGTCTCTGGGTTGGTGGAATAACTAGTGGGAATGTGGGTGCAGAGTTTTATTTGTAGTGAAGCAGAGCCATGGTTGGGATGAGCAGGTGCTGTACACTGTCTGTCATTGATCCAGTGGTGCTGGAGTTGGTGGTATTTGTCCCTTGGGTAAGGTAGTCTGTGCAGTAGATGTGGCTGACTACTGGAGAGTTAATATCCTCCTCCTATTGGATGGGGCAGGGAGAAAAAAAAAAAGCAAAAACTATAAACAATCTGATAAGAAGAAAAAGAAAAAAATAATAAAAATTAAAAAAGGGAGGGAAAAGAAGAAAAAGCCGAAGGGGTGTATAAAAAGAAAGATGGGTAAAAATGAAAGAAGAAGAAGAGGAAGAGAGAGAAATGAAAGATGAAAAGGAAGAAAGATTGGGAAAAAGAAAAGGAGAAAAATAAGGAAGCTGAGGAGATGGAATTTTTGTCGTTATGATCACCTGGCAGCCCTAGGAGCAGGCAGTTGTGGTGCAAACTGCAGATCCACTGGGGCATGTGCCCATGGACAAGAAAGGAGCCTGGTGTGAGTGGGCACCTCCAAGAGAGAAGGTTGCAAGTATGTGCTTCTTATGCTCAGTGTGAGAAAGACCTGCCAGTTACACAAGTGCAGGAAGGGAGAGCCACAGCCCCTGGGTCTGTTTTGAGTGGGTTACTGACAGTGGCTAGGCTGCAGAGGAGGTAGTTGGGGATCCAGACTGGACTTCCCATAGCCACTGGGTTGATGGTGGCGGAGAGAGGTCTTGCCCCTATTTGCAAGAAAGCTGTATATTTTGAAACAGAGAATGTAGCTTACAAGTCACGATTCACTGGCACAGATCTGGCACCCTTCTAGGCAGGCACAGCCATTTATCCAGCTCCTGCCCAGAGTCTAGTGGAAGGCCACCCTGAGACTAACTTCTCCAACCACCCCAACACAGGTGGGATGTGGCTGGCACAAGTGGGCATGGCTGAGAGAGGAGCCTGCTAGAGGCAACTTGTTGGGGGTAGCTGAGCTGTTGTTGGAGATGGCCAGGAATCCAGGTGGGTAAGAGTGGGGCTTCTCTAGCCATTGGGTTTTGGGGGGCAGAAAGAATCCCTATGCACAAGGGAAGATATGTTTTTGTTAGATTAGAGAGTGTATTTCTCCAGTTCTGATCCACTGGTGTGGGTCTGGTGCCCTTCTGGGTTCACATAGCTGTTTTTCAAGCTCTTGACCAGATTCATTTGAGCCAGAGGCCATCCTGAGCCTAGCTTCTCCAACCGCCCCAACACAGGCTTTTTCCCTCATGGAGATTCTCAGCCCAAATGACTAATGCCTGCTGTTGTTGTTGTTATGTGCCATCGAGTCAGACCTGACTCATAGTGACCCCTCCTTGGGTTTCCAAGGCAGTATCACTATGGAAGTAGATTGCCCCCATCTTCCTTCCGAGGAGTGGCTGGTGGGTTTGAACCACCAGCCTTCTGGTTAGCAGTCAGGTGCCTTAGGCACTACACTACCAGACCTCCTGCTAGTGGTGAGTTATTTCATTCCTTTTCTCAGTTTCCCTCATTACTCTGTAGCCACCTATGCTACTACAAGTCTGACCCAATTCCCTGAATGTTCCTCTCCCAGCTCCTGCACATCTTGTTGTTTTTGTTGTTGTTAGGTGCCCTTGAGTCATCCCCCACTCATAGTGACCCCTATGCACAGCAGAACAAACACCGCCCAGTCCTGCGCCAACTCCAAGATTCTTGCTGTACTTGAGCCCATCCTGCTGCCACCATGTCAATCCATCTTGTTGAGGGCCTTCCCCTCCTTTTGTCGACCCTCTACCTTACCAAGCATGACATCCTTCTCCAGGGAATGGTCCCTTCTGACAACATGACCAAAATGTGAGACGACGTCTGGCCATTCTAACCTCCAAGGAGCATTCTGGCTGCACTTCCTAAGGACAGACCTGTTACTTCCTTTTGCAATCTTCAGTGCTCTCAGCATTCTTTGCTAACACCACAGCTCAAATGCATCAGTCCTTCTTCGGTCTTCCTTATTCATTGTCCAGCTCTCACATGCATATGAGGTGATTGAAAATACTATAGCTTGTGTCAGGCGCATCTTAGTCCTCAAGGAGACATCTTTGCTCTTCAGCACTTGAAAGAAGTCCTTTGCAGCAGATTTGCCAAGTGCTAGACCTCGTCTGATGTCCTGACTACTGCTTCCATTGGTGTTGATTGTAGAACCAAGCAATGTGAAATCTTTGACAACTTCAGTCTTTTCTCCATTCATCGTGATGCTGCTTACAGGACCAGTTGTGAGGATTTTTGTTTTCTTTGAATTGAAATGTAATCCATATCACAGACTGTATTGTTCAATCTTCATCAGTAAGTGCTTCAAGTCTCCTCACTTCCTGCAAGCAAAGTTGTGTCGTCAGCATATCAGATTGTTAATGAGCATTCCTCCAATCCTGATGCCACATTCTTCTTCATATAGTCCAACTTCTTGGATTATTTGCTCAGCATACAGATTGAATAAGTATGGTGAAAGGATACAACCCCGATGCACTCCCTTCTTGATTTTAAACCAGGCAGTGTCCCCTTGTTCTGTTCGAACAGCAGCCTCCTGGTCAATGTACAGGTTCCTCATGAATATAATTAAGTGTTCTGGAATTCCCATTCTTCTCAATGTTATCCATAATTTGTTATGATCCACAAGCCAAATGCTTTTGCCTAGTCAATAAAACACAACTAAACATCTTTCTGGTATTCTTTGCTTTGAGCCAAGATCCATCTGACATCAGCAATGATATCCCTTGTTCCACATCCTCTTCTGAATCCAGCTTGCA
>NW_006921832.1:2727856-2729683 GCF_000298275.1 Orycteropus afer afer
TTTGGTTTTCTAACTCCAGGTCTTTGCACATTTCATTAAGGTAATTGGCTTTGTCTGCTCGAGCTGCTCTTTGAAATCTTCTGTTCAGCTCTTTTATTTTGTCATTTCTTCCATTTGCTTTAGCTACTCTTCACTCAAGGGCAAGTTTCAGAATCTCTTCTGACATCCATTTTGGACTTTTCTTTCTTTCTCATCTTTTTAATGACCTCTTGCTTTCTTCATTGATGATGCTTTTGATGTCATCCCATAATTCTTCTGGTTTTGGCCACTGTTGTTCAATGCATCAAATCTTTTCTTTAGATGGTCTCTAAAGTCAGGAGGAATATATTCAAGGTCATATATGGCTCTCATGGACTTGTTTTAATTGTCTTCAACTTCAAGTTGAACTTGCATGTGAGCAGTTGATGGTCTGTTCCACAATCAGCTCCTGGCCTTGGCTGAAGATATTGAGCTTTTCCATCACCTCTTTGCCACAGATGTAGTCAATCTGATTCCTGTGTACTCCATCTGGTGAAGTCCACGTGTATAGCTGCTGTTTGTGTTGAAAAAAGATACTTGCAATGAATAAGTCATTGCTCTTGAAAAATTCTATCATGTGATCTCCAGCATTATTTCTGTCACCAGGGCCAAATTTTCCAACTACCAATGACTCTTCTTTGTTTCCAGCTTTTGCATTCCAATCACCAGTGATAATCAACACATCTTGATTGCACATTTGGTCAAGTTCAGACTGCAGAAGTTGATAAAATTTTTCAATTTCCTCATCTTTGGCTTTGGTGGTTGGTGCATAAATTTGAATAATAGTAGTATTAATGAGTCTTACTTGTAGGTGTATGGATATTATCCTATCACTGACAGCATTGTACTTCAGGACAGATCTTGAAACATCTTTTGTGATGATGAATGCCACACCGTTCCTCTTTGTCATTCCCAGCATAGTAGATTATATGGTCATCTAATTCAGAATGGCCAAAAACAGTCCATTTCAGCTTACTAATGCCTAGGATATCAATCTTTATGTGTTCCATTTCATTTTTGACAACTTCTAATTTTCCTAGATCCATACTTCGTACATTCCATGTTCTGATTATTAATGGATGTTTGTAGCTGTTTCTCCTCAATTTGAGTCATGCCATTTCAGCACTTGACTGCTAACCAGAAGGCTGGTGGTTCAAACCCACCAGCCACTCCTGGGAAGGAAGGTTGGGCAATCTACTTCCGTAGTGATACTGCCTCAGAAATCCAAGGAGTGGTCGCTATGAGTCGGGTCTGACTCAACAGTACATAACAACAAACACCATGTCAGCACATGGAGGTCCTGAAAGACTTACTTTATCATTAAGGTTGGTTCTACTCTGAGCAGGCAGTTCTTTCCCAGTCCTATTTTGAGTGCCTTCCAACCCAAGGGGCTCATCCTCCTGCTCTGTGTCCTTCAGTGTTTCCAAGCTATTCATAAAGTTGCCCAGTAATTTATCAGACTGTATTTCTCTGATATTCATAAGGTTTTCTCTGGCCTTTTTCTTCCTCTTTTTTTTTTTTTTTTTTTTTAATTGTGATTTGGGTGAAAGTTTACAGAGCAAATTCACTTTGCGTATAGCAGTCCACATGCACTTTGTCTCATGACGTTGACCACAAGTTACCACAATGCAATAGCTTCCCACTTCCTCCCAATAGTTACCTCTTCCCTGTGTCCTTACCTCCATGCATTCCTGCCCCCTGAGCTGTCTCCCTGTGCATAAACAGTCCTTCTTTCTCCCATGATTGTTCTCTCCAAGAAGTGTATCTACCTTAGGTAAATGTTCAATTAATATGCCTATCTTTTTTTTT
>NW_006921832.1:2730113-2732975 GCF_000298275.1 Orycteropus afer afer
TTATGCTAATTGAGTTTGATGTCCCCTGAAACTATGGTCCCAGACCCACAGGTTCAACTACTCACTCCCTCTGGGTAGCTGGCTGTGCCCAAGAAGTGACTACAACCTTGTCCCTTGTCAGCTCTACTATACACCTGGGAATTCTTACAGAACATACAAATACACTTGTAGAACCATTGTCTGTCTGGTCAATTGTTTGAGAAGTGGATGGCCTCTTCTTCTTCCTAGTCTGTCTCAGTCTTTTAGCTATTGAAACCTGTGCACCATGTGCAATCCTGCTGGTGTTTGAAACACTGGTGACACAGCCTCAGGCCTCACAGCAACATGCAAGCCCCACAGGATGACAAACTGGCAAACAAGTTTGTCTCCCTTAGTTGTTGGAAACCTCTGCACCCTTCCCTTACCTAATTCCTACCTGGATCCTTCTGCTCCTGTGGTCCCCGGCCACTCCCTGCACATCTTCTGCTTACCTTGAATTTCTCCCAATCTGTCTACACTATAATTTTCTCACTGTGTGGGTTCTGTGAAGTTGTTTTCTTCTGGTCCATGTATGATGCCTCTTTGTTTAAAATGGTGGAGCTTCAGCCAATGCCAGCTTCTTTTCTCTCCCCAGGCACTGACTTTGTTCAGTCTCCCTTTCCAATCAGCACTCAATATAATTCTTTAATCTCTTATTTAATGCTCAGAATTCCAGGATCATTATTTGTATTTGTTTCACTCAGTTTTTCTGGGTCTCTGTTGTAGAGAAGGAGCTTTGGTGGTGCAGTGCCTAAGGCATTTGACTGCTAACCAGAAGATTGGTGGCTCAAACCCACCAGCTTCTCCACAAAAGAAAGATGTGGCAGTCTGCTTCTGTAAAGATTATAGCCTTGGAAACCCTATGGGGCAGTTCTATCCTGTCCTATAGGGTTGCTTTGAGTCAGAAATGACTTGATAGCAATGGGTTTGGTTTTTTTGGTTGATACACTGAACAAAAGAGTACAGATATATATCCTCACTGGTTGTGGCTTTCCCTAAAGACCCTATTCTCTGGTGTGACAAGGGCTAAAATTGCTTAGGTCAGAGATAGACATTTTTGGCCTCACTTCAGACCTCTATCTGGTAGCAAGGAGGGAATAATGTCACACAGAGCAAAGATATTAGAAGCAGACACCACCTCTCAAATAATAAAAGAATTAATGTCACTAGGGAGTTCTGGAGTGACACAAACTACTAGTCAGAAGGTTGGCGGTTTGAACCCACCCAGAGGCACCGCAGAAGATAGGCCTGGCAATGTTCTTCCAAAAGGTCACAGCCTTGAAACCCCTATGGAGGAGTTCTACCTTGCACACATGGAGTCTCAATGAGTTGGAATCAACTCAACGGCAACTAACAATAACAGTGTTACTAGGATAAGGATCATCCCTCACTTCTTTCAATCACTCAACAATATGTTTCAAATGCCTAGTACACGTCAAGCAGCATGCTGCATGAGTGTTAGGGATAGTTGTTCCCTTGAGGAATCCATATACTTGTTCTTACTCATTGAACAAGTTATTATTGAATGCCTGGTACTATGCTAAGTGCTAGAAATACTATGTAAATAAAATGTTCTTACTCAACCAAAAGGAGCTTTTAGTTGTCAGCTGGAGGAGCAAGACATGTAAAAGAGCCACTCAGTGCAGGAGGATATACTCTAAGATAGAACATGCACAGGATGCTAGGGGAGGACAGAGGCCAACCTAGGGGCCAGGATGGCTTCCCAATGTGATATCTGAGACTTGAAAGGAGTGGGGAAGGCAGACACAGCTAGGGATCTGAACAGAGGAAAGAGAATGAATGGCATTGTTGTTATGGATTGAATTGTATCCTTTCAATATATAACTTGGAGTCCTAACCCCTGTACCTATGAATGTAATCTAATATAATGTAATGCAATCACGTTCCATAATGCAAGCTAATGTAATGTAACCAATTAGTTGAGGTCATATCAGCGTAGGATGAGTCAAAAGTCTAATCATTTCTGAATTATATAAAGAGCAGCAGAGACATGAAGACAGGTTTGCACACACACTGGGTAAAGACAGATGCTGTGTGAGTATTGTCTATAAGCCAAGGAACAAAGAAACACCCAGGACTACATACAGGGAAGGGATTGATATGAGCAAGATCTTGATTTGATCTATTAACCTCCAGAACAGTGAGAAAATAAACTTCTATTCTCTAAAGCCACTCATGGTATTTCTGTTACAGCAGTGATAGGAAACTAAGACAGATGTGTGGAGTCTCAGAGCCAGAGAGATTTTGATGCTCAGACACTTCACAGTCATTCAGAATGAATGAGTGCAGGAAGTGATAAAAAAAATTATACTGCAGCAAAAAGCACCAGGAAGTTCTTGAGTGCCTTGTGGGCTAAGTTGAGGCATCTGACCTTTATCCTGAGGACAGGTTCCCCAAAGTGTTACTCAGTGGTGAGCAAGGAGATTTTAAGGTGCACAGACCAACTTTTTTTTACTTTGGAGGTTAATAGGTTTAACATTTATTATAATAAATACATATACATAGATAGATATAACTTGTGTGTATATATGTGTGGTGGTTATGTTTGTGTGTCAACTTGGCTAGGCCTGGTTGAGTGGCTGGGCAGCTGGATGTAGTATTCCCCATGAGGAGACTGGTAATCATTCTCCATGGTGGAATCTACTTTGGGTATGTGATCTGCTTCCTGTATATAAGGAGAAGCTTTGAGAATGGTCTCTAGCCTATGGCATGCTTGGACCCTGCATGTAGCCGTGTCATTGCTCAGCAGCCTGCTACGCTCTGCCAACCTTGGGACTTACAATGGACTTAAGTTAATGGCCTGCCGTGTGGTTTGGTAACATC
>NW_006921832.1:2733670-2743816 GCF_000298275.1 Orycteropus afer afer
TTGAACCACCAGCCTTCTGGTCAGTAGTCAAATGCCTTAGGCACTATACCACCAGAGCTCCTTAAGTGACACAAGTGATTCAATTTACAGACAAAATATCAAATATATTACAGTTGGTACATGAATGATCATGAATGACTGCTGTTTGGGGAAAAACTGCCTGAGACCAACATGTTTTCATTGAAAAAATTTTAGCAGGAAAGTAACAAGACAAGGCTTTTGAAGTAGAAAGAACACTCTGATTGTGGGAAATAGATTAAGGCAGTGTTTGTCAAACTCCTGACTAAGTACCATCAGTGGTTTCAGAAATAAAATTTGATGTTGCAACTGGCAGTCTTCTTTTTTCCCCCCAATGAAACATAATGGGATAAAAGAAATAATATCAGATAGCATCACACATAACAATACTTTTAATTTTATGTGTATGTATTTATGCATGCATGTGTGTGTGTCCTTAATGAGTCACAGTTTAAAATATTTTTCCTACTGTGACTCAAGGTTAGAAAAAACATTTAAAAGCCCTCAGTTAAGAGACTGTTGAAGTATTTTATTCAATCATTCAACTCATATTTATTGAGCACATATTATGTGAAAGATGGATATTAATAATTTAGTTGATGAACAAGAGAGATAATGTCCCTAAGCTCACAAAATTTAAACTTTGGTGGGAAGAGGTGACAATGAGTAAGTAAACAAATAAATGGATAAGACAATTTAAGAGATAGCAAGTTTTTTTGTTTTGTTTTGTTTTGTTTTAAATTGTGACTTGGGTAAAAATTTACAGAGCAAATTCACTTTCCATACAGCAGTTCACATACACTTTATCTCATGACATTGACCGTCATTCACCACAATGTAACAGCACCCTTCCCACTTCCTCCCGACAGTCACCTCTTCCCCATGTCCATCCCTTCATGCACTCCTGGCCCCTGAGCTGTTTCCCTGTGCATAAACAGCCCTTCTTTCTCCCTTGATTGTTCTCTCCAAGGAGTGTATTTACTTCATGTAAATGTTCAACTCCTATGCCTGTCTTTTGCTTGGCTGGAAGCCACAGGTGTGGGTTCAATTCCAGACCTGAAGGACAGCTAGGGGCCATAGTGTCAGTGGTTCCATCAGGCTTTATCAGACCAGCATACCTGGTCCCCCCTGCTTTTTTTCCAAATGCTTTTGGGTTTTGTTCCACATTGTTCTCCCTCTCTATCCAGGGTCTCCTACATAGGTCCCCCTCCAAGTGGTTGACACTGGTAGCCAGGCACCATCTAGTTCTTCTGGTCCCATAGTCATATAGGCTGCAGATCGCATGGTGTACCAGTCACTAGGACTAATTCTTTCCATGACTCTTTGGTTTTCTTCATTCTTCTTTGCTCAGGACGAGGAGAGACCCATCGTTGCACCTAGATGGCTGCTTGCAAGCTTTTAAGATTCCAGTCACTACTCACCAAAGTAGGAGGTGGAACAATGTTTTGTGTAGTATGATATGCCAGTTGAGCTTCATATCCCCTGTGACTATGGTCTCAAGCCCACAGGTTCAACTACTCAGTCCCTCTGAGTAGCTGGCTGTGCCCAAGAAGTGACTACAACCTTGTCCCTTGTCAGCTCTACTATACACCTGGGAATTCAGATCATACAAATACACTAATAGGACCATTGTCTGGAGATGGCAAGTTCTTAAAAGTAATGAATTCAAGATAGAAACACTACTATGTCCCAAGCACCTAGAATAGTGCTGGAACATAGTAGGTGCTCCATCATGCTAGTTGAATGAATGAATGAGTGAGGGATTTTGCTGGCTTGACTTAGGGCAAGTGGCAATGAAAAAGAAAAAGTAGATGAGTTCAAGATATATTTAAGAGGTAGAATAAAGAGGACTTACTGAGAAAAAAGTGGATTTGGAAGTTAAGTGAAAAAAAAACAAGAGGGATGATTTTCTATCATATATTCTAAATACAGAATGATTCTAAAACCAGAGTGATTGTGTGATTTTTCCACTCCAAACCCTCCTGAGTTTTCCATTTTACACAGAGTAAAAGCCAAAATCCTTAGAATGGCAACAAGACTGTACATGATATGGGCTTCTGGTACCTCACTGACCTCATCTCCTATTGATCTCTTCTGCTCCAGCTACACTGGCCACCTTGCTAATCCTCATATTCCAGTCACATTCCTGATTCAAGGTATTCGTGCTAGCTGTCCCCTCTCCCTGAAATGCTCTTCTCTCAAATATATCATATAAATGAATCCTCACTTTCTTCAATTATCTCATTCTTGGTGAAATCTACTTTATTCACTGCTGCCTCTTACTCTCCCTGACACTTAATACTCTGCTGGCTCAATTATTTTCCCCATAGCACTTACCACATTCCAACATACCCTGCAATTTATTTAGTTATTATCTTAATTATCTCTTTCCTCATTATAATGTACTTTCTCTCTGTACCTATTGCATGTAGTAGATGCTCAATAAATATTTGTTGACTAAACAAATGAAAGATGACTCTCAGGTTTCTGGTTTGAGCAACTGAGTGGATGGTGGCTCACAGAGGCAGGAGACACAGGAGTATGCAGGCTGTAATAGGAGATGATATGTTTAATTTGGAGCATGTTCAGTCTAAGTGCC
The DNA here is from genome assembly GCF_000298275.1 of Orycteropus afer afer. NCBI lineage: Eukaryota > Metazoa > Chordata > Mammalia > Tubulidentata > Orycteropodidae > Orycteropus > Orycteropus afer. The sequence continues at coordinate 2,736,288 of NW_006921832.1, forward strand.
TATGAAACCAACATCCAGATGAGAATGCACTTTAAGCAGTGAAATATATGGACCAGGTATTCAAAAGAGCTAGAGACATAAATTTGGGAGACATAAATTTTATAGATGGCTTTTGAATGAGTAAATGGGCAAGAATATGTATGTAATGATAAAAATAACACTGAGAGATCAACACAGTGACATTGAGGAAGAGAAACACATAGAGAGGTACATGGGAGGTATAGACAACAAAGATGAACCCTTTGCACATACAGTACTGTGTTGTCAGTGAAGGCAAACATGGAAATACAGGTGGATAGATGGGTGGACAGGCTGAACTATATTAGGTACGTCTATGCAGGGGGGAGTGTGCCTAAGACCATGTATAGGGTTGGCAGACAATGTTTCTACAAGTGTATTGCTATGTTCTGTAAGAGCTCTCAGGTATATTGTAAAGCTGACAAGGGACAAGATTGTAGACACTTCTTGACCACAGCCAGCTACCCAGAGGGACCGAGTAGTTGAACCTGTGGGCTCAGGACCATAATCACAGGGGACATCAAACTCAATTGGCATAACATACTACACAAAACATTGTTCCACATCTGACTTTGGCAAGTAGCGACTGGGATCTTAAAAGCTTGCAAGCAGCCATCGAGATACAATGATGGGTCTCTCCTTGTCCAGAGCAAAGGAGAACGAAGAAAACCAAATATTCATGGAAACAATTAGTCCAAGCGAGTGGTACCTCATGCTATCCTCAGCCTATATGACTGAGACCAGAAGAACTAGATGGTGTCCAGCTATCACTGTCAACCACTTGAAGGGGGATCTCTGTAGGAGATCCTAGATAGAGTGGGAGAACAATGAAGGAAGAATGAAGAAAACCAAAAATTCATGGAAACAATTAGTCCAAGCGACTGGTACACCATGTGATCCACAGCCTATATAACTATGAGACCAGAAGAACTGGATGGTGCCCAGCTACTGCTATCAACCACTCGAAGGGGGATCTCTGTAAGAGATCCTAGATAGAGTGGGAGAACAATGTGGAACAAAACTCAAAATTATTTTTTTAAAAAAGTGGGGGCGGGCAGGTTTGCTGGTCTGATAGAACCTGATGGAACCACTGAGACCATGGCCCCTAGCTGTCCTTCAGGTCTGGAATTGAACCCACACCTGTGCCTTCCAGCCAAACAAAAGACAGGCATAAGAGCTGAACATTTACACTAGGTAGATACACTCCTTGAAGAGAACAATCATGGGAGAATAGAAGGGCTCTGTATGCAGAGGGAGACAGCTCAGGGGCAGGAGTGCATGGAGGGATGGACACAGGGAAGAGGTAACTATGGGGAGGATGTAGGAGGGGAGCTGTTGTACAATTTGGTAAACTGTACTCATTGTCATGAGACAAAGTGTATGTGTGGTGCTGTATGGAAAGTGAATATACTCTGTAAACTTTCACCCAAATCACAATTAAAAAAAAAAAAGAGAACACTAAGAGACACCAAGAGATAAGAGCTAACAAGTGTGGAAGAGTCCATGAAAGAGAGAAGGAGGCGACAAGGAGTTAGGGGGAGAACCAGGACCTACAGAAGTCTGCATGGAAGTAGTTTTAAGAAGAAAGATACATTAGTTATTTATTGCTATGTAACAATTACTCCAAAATTCAGTAGCTTAAAAAACATATATTGATTATCTCAAAATTTCTGTGGGTCAGTAATCTGGCACTCTAGCTGGGTTCTCTGTTTCAGAGTCTCTTACAATCAAGATGTAAGCCAAGACTGCAGCCTCATCTGAAAGCCTGACTGGGAATTGATCCTCTTCCAATCTCATTCACATGTTGTTGGCAGGATTCAGTTTCCTAAGGGCTGTTGGACTGAAGACCTCAGATCCTTGTCATGTCAGTCTCTCCATAGGGCAGCTCATATATGGGAGTTTGTTTCATCGTAGCAAATATGCAAAAAGAATCAGAGAAAGAGTGCAAACAAGTCTTTTATAATCTAAATTTGGAAGTGCAGTCTCCTCTCATCTCATCTCACTTTTGCCTTATTCTCGTCACTAAGAGGCAGGTTACTAATAAGTCCAGCCCACAAACAGGGAGGGGATCATAAAAGGGAATAAACACCAGGAGGTGTGGATTACTGGGAGCTGTGCTGTAAAGTGGTCCAGGAAGGTAAGGAATAAAAAGTGTCCAGGAAAGCTGGCAACAAGGAGAAGCTATTTGTTATTTTACAGAGAGCAGGTTCAGGGAGTATGGAGGCAAAGACCACAGTATGAGGGACTGAAGAGTGAGTGAGAATTGAAGAAGTAGAGAGAGCAAGTATAAACAATTCTTTTAAGATGCTTATACAAAGGAAAGAATAGAGAGGGTGGTTGGAGAAAGAAATGGAGTCAAAGCTAGGTAATGGGCTGTTTTCTTTTTAATTGGAAGCTATTTGAACATGTGTGAGTGTTATAGGATAGGCATGAGTAGAAAGGAAGAGATTGAAGAAAGATTTTTTAAAAAGAAAGAGAATAGCCCAGAGGAGATGAGCTCCAAGCATAAGTGTAATTATTATTTATGGTGCAATGGATCACTTTTACATGGTCTTTCTCACCAGGGTTGTGTAACTCTCACCAAGTGACTGGGTAGGACTATGCAAATGAGGTGTTTGTGGCCTACCAAGGGGATTGATAGTTAATAATGCAAATATACCACATGGCTCCCTTGTGGTGACGGGGCTATGCAAATAAAGTGTGTGGAACCCTGATGAGGGGATTGGTCAGTGTGCCATCCCACAAGGCTTAAAATGAGCCATACAAGAGTTGAACAGGAGGATTCTCACTATCAACAAGAAAGAACTAGGAGAGGAGCATGTCCTTTGGACCCTGGCTGCTCATGCTGAGAAACTCCTAGATCCAGAAGATGCAGAGAGAGAATGCTGTAACACTGGAAATGGTAAGATGCTATGGCAGAGAAAAGCAGCATCAGAAGCAACAAAAGTAGGAGACTGGTAGAAAATGGTGCAGTGGGCTTCTCAGCCTATGGGGCAAGAAAGCTGAGCATCTATAGGCAGGAAGTTTGCTGGTGGAGTGGGGTGCTTCCAGACACTAGTCAGTATAGGCAGGCTTGCTAACCCAAGGAGCTAAAGCACTAAGTGCCTTTGAACTCTTACTGACAGAGTGGGATGCCCCTGGGCATTTATCAGTGGAGCTAACAAGCCTTGTAACACTTGCCTGAGCAGGGCAGAGGCCAGGCTGGCCCAAGAAGCCAAAGAGGCCAGGGGCCAGAGAGATGCTTGCTTACCTGTGCACACAGAAGCAGCTGTCCTACCTAAGAACTATATCCCAAGTCAAAAAATGGTCTCCTGAGTTGTTCCTGATCCTGAAATATAACCTATTACTTCCCTATAAACTCCATAATCATGAGTATTTTCTGAGTTCTATGTCGCCATTTCAACAAATTAGCAAAACCAACAGAGTAGTAGAGAGTGCCATGGGAGGGATGGCTGGTGTTAGAATTGGTAAAAAGGTTGGAGGAGGTATAGGAATCAGCCTTGGGCTACTAATATTGATAATGATTCTCTCGCATTCTTATAAAGTCAAATGAGATCAGACGCCCCTGCCACACCATTCTTATAGAGAACACAAGTGGATGCAGGTCCATTTCTAGAAGGGTTGTTGGGCAGGCACCAAATGCTTCTATTTCATCAGTAGAGTAGGCCATGAGGTTATTTGCTGAGGAGAAGAGGGAATGTGATATGGTAGGAAATGTGAGGAGTTTGGGGAAAATTTGAAATGACTGGATTTGGAGGGCAAACAAGATTAAGGGCAGCTTTGAGATCACTATTGAGCTTAGAGACCATGAAGTTGTAATGGCATCAAGCTGTTGTTTTATGTGATTTTCTCAGCAGAGATGGCAGCAGCTCAAGTGTAATATCGTAGACAAGTGGGTGGAGTGAGACAGAGGCAGAGTTTGATCACGTGCTACAAACAATAATAGGGAGAAGAAACCAATGGCATTGGCAAGAGTGATAGACAATGTAGCCTACTGAATAGGGAAAAGGTAAAGTCCAGGGCGGCAGGGGAAGCTGATACCAAAACCCAAAAACTCACTGCCATCAAGTTGATTCTGACTCATAGCAACTCCCTTTGGGTTTCCAAGGGGGTAAATCTTTACAGAAGTAGATTGTCCAGTCTTATTTCTGCAGAGTGGCTGGTGGGTTTGAATGGCCAACCTTCTGGGTAGCAGTCAAATGCCTTAGGCACTATGCCAGGGAAGCTGATTGTTGTTGTTATGTGCCATCGAGTTGGCCCCGACTCATAGCGAACCCTCCTTGGGTTGCTCAAGCAGTATCACTACGGAAGTAGATTGCCCAACCTTCCTTCTGAGGAGTGGCTGGTGGGTTTGAACCTCCCTTCTGGTTAGCACTCAAGTGCCTTAGGCACTATGCTACCAGAGCTCCTAGGGAGGCTGATAGGAGAAAGCAAAAGGGCCAAACCTTCAACAAAGTCTCATCTCACTCATCTCCCTCAAAACCAGATGTAGAAAGCAAAATGGAATAAGAGAGCAGAAAGTTAGACAGTTACGATCAGAGATAAAGATTAATTACTTGGATGGTTTTTTAAGGTATGGACAAGACCAAAAGTGAGTCCTGAAGAAAGATTGTGAAGGACTAAATAACTAGCATTTATTAAACCTTTAATTGTCCAGGCTTCCTGTGTTAAATGTCTTATTTAATTCCACTCTCAAAAGTAGGAATTTAATCAGCATTATATAGATAAGGAAACAGGCTGAGAGCAAGAAAAACTAAGTAACTTGCCCAAGATCACTTAGCAAATAACAGAGGTAAGGTTAGAAATCAACTTTTAGTCTGGTAGCTCTCAAAGTATGGTCCCCAGACCAGCAGTAAGAGCATCACCTGGGAACTTGTTAGAAATAAAAATGATCAGGCCTCACAACAGGCGCACTGAATCAGAAACTCTAGGCGTGGAGTCCAATGTCAATATTTTAACAAATACTCCAGATGATTCTGATGGACCATCAAGGCTGAAAAGCACAGCTCCAAGTGATATTGCCTCTTAGGGCCTAAACTAGGGTAATTGTGATAAAGGTGATTGTGTTAAACTGAGTTCTCTAGAGAAACAAAACCAGTAAAGCTTAGAGAGAGAGAGAGAGAGAGAGAGAGAGAGAAATTTATCTTAGGGAAATGGTTCACACACTTATAAGAACCTGGCAAGTCCAAAGTTCTTGGATCAAACGTCAAGCTGGAGGCTTTTCCCGACTCTTGCAGCTACAGGGGCTGAGGAGCTCAAGGTTGGCAGGCAGTGTACTGGCTGTTTACTCCAACAAATGACAAATCCAAGATCTCCTGGCCGAATGATGGATTGTTCGCTCACGGACAGTTGGAGGCAGCACAACAGAATCCCGATCCACAGAGGAATGTGTCTTTTCCCAGGATGTCCATAGATATACTGGAAGCAGGACACACCCCTAGGAAAACTCCCTTTCAACAGATTGGCTGCTCAAAACAATCATCTGATCCCATCATGGGAATAACCACATCACCACAGCTTAAACCACACAGAATTGTGGTCCAGCCAAGTTGACATACAGCTCCAACTATCACAGTCCACCCCTTGTCAACTTGGCAGTTGTACACATCTTCTTAACCATATATAATCTCTAAATAAGGACAATTATAAAGGACATATTTGCAGCTAACATGATATGCTAACACACGTATAACCAAAATGCATTAACCTTATTTACATTTCACAGTTCATAACTGAAGGAAACAAAAATATTTGATGCATATATACAATAAAGAAATATAACAATCAGTCCTCATTTCTGCAGCTGGTCACATGGCCATAGCTGATATTCAGAACTATCTTCTTCCACCACCCATTCTGTATTTCCCTTGCCCTCAGCAAGCACCTCAGCTGGTCGTGGTTCTTTGCCTGGTTGGGTGACCCAAACCTTCATTCCTGAAGGGTCTGGGCCATTAGCAGTCATATCAGAATTGGGTTGCTGTAATTTTCCATTGACTTTAATCACAGGGCATGGTAGTACTAAGAGATGTCCTAAAGAATCTCCTGTATTCCAGACATATTCTTCTTTACCTCCATTATATAAAGCCAATCCAATTTCCCCTTGGTAATCAGGGTTATCTAGTGATAACACTAAATAGTACAGTAATGCCCTTCTTTGTCTTTTGATCCAGAGGCATGAGGAAGCCAAAATGGCCGGGTGGCATTCTTAATTTCCAGTTCAATGCAATCAGTTTTTTTGTCGCTGGGTGGGAGTGCGCCTCACTTTGGGACTAAGATCTCTAGACCTGCAGAGCATAGGGTAGCAGGGACAGGAAGCAAAAATTCTTTGAGTGGGTCACTAGGGGTAATAGTGAGTGGTACCACCCCTTGGTTGCTGGACCCATGAATCCTGGCTATTGGAGAAACAGAACCATATGTTGGACGCTGGTTTAGAGCATATACAGCCTCCTGGAGAACATTGCCCCAACCCTTCAAGGTATTGCCACCTAGCTGGCACCATAATTGTGTTTTCAGGAAGCCATTCCATCATTCCATCAAGCCAGCTGCTTCAGGATGATGGGGAACATGGTAAGATCAGTGAATTCCATGAGCATAAGCCCATTGCTGCACTTCATTTGCTGTGAAGTGAGTCCTTTGATCCGAAGCAATGCTGTGTGGGATACAACGATGGTGGAAAAGACATTCTGTAAGTCCACGGATGGTAGTTGTGGCAGAAGCATTGTGTGCAGGGAAGGCAAATCCATATCCAGAATAAGTATTTATTCCAGTAAGAACAAAACGATGTCCTTTCCATGATGGAAGTGGTCCAATGTAATCAACCTACCACCAGGTTGCTGTCTGATCACCCTGAGGAGTGGTTCCATATCGTGGACTCAGTGTTGGTCTCTGCTGCTGGCAGATTGGGCACTCAGCAGTGGCTGTAGCCAAATCAGCCTTGGTAAGTGGGAGTCCATGTTGCTGAGCCTGTGGATAACCTCCATTGCTGCCACCATGGCCACTTTGTTCCTGAGTCCATTGAGCAATGACAGGAGTAGCTGGGGAATAAGGATAGCTGGTTTCCGCTGAACATGTCATCCTATCCACCTGCTTGTTAAAGTCCTCCTCTACTGAGTTCACCTTTTGGTGGGCATTCACATGAAACACAAATACCTTTACTCCTTTGGCCCATTCAGAGAGATTTACCCACATACTTCTTCCCCATACATCCTTATCACCAATCGCCCAATCATGCCCCTTTCAAGTCCCAGACCATCCAGCTAAGCCATTAGCCACAGCCCATGAATACATACATAAACGCACATCTGGCCATTTCTTATTCCAAGCAAAGTGAACAGCGATGTGCACCGCTCAAAGTTCTGCCCATTGGGAGGCTTTCCCTTCACCACTGTCCTTTAAGGACGTCCCAGAAAGGGGCTGCAGTGCCGCTGCTGTCCACTTTCTTCTTATTATTTTTTTTTAATTTGGGTGAAGATTTACAGAGCAAATTCACTTTCCATACAGCAGTTCACATA
>NW_006921832.1:2765119-2782562 GCF_000298275.1 Orycteropus afer afer
TTGGGGTTTAGTCCAATTCTGTATCCTTCCCTTCAAGGCTCAGGGGTCCAAGATTATCTTCTGTGTCTGTGTTATTTGGTTTCCCTTTTCTTTGTTGAAGAGAGTCTTTGCAATCCTTCTGCCTCGTCCGCCATCTTGCCAGAAGCCCCCTCAAGACATTATTTTTAAGGAAAACTTACCTGAAAAATAATTTTCATATTTCTTTGAATTACATTCTTGGCAAACATTTATTAAAAATTTTGTACAATGGCATTTCTTGTTTTTAAATTGAGATATAATTCAAACACCATAAAATTCACCCATTTATAGTATACAAACCCACCAGCCACTCCTCAGAAGGAAGATGGGGCAATCTACTTCCGCAGTGATACTGCCTCGGAAACCCAAGGAGGGGTCGCCATGAGTCAGGTCTGGCTCAATGGCACATAACACCAACAACAACATAGTATAAACAAATCAATGGTCTTTAGTAGACTCACAAAAGTGTGCAACCATCACCACTACGTACTTGCAGAATATTTGTATCACCCTCAAAAGAAACTCTATACCAATTATAGCTAATCACAACTGCTTCATTTCCCCAGTTCTGGCCAATCACTAATCTTCCTATCTCTCTAGATTGTAAATGGTATCATTATATGCAGCCTTTTTTGTCTGGTTTCTTTCATGTAGCATGATGTTTTCAAGATTCATTCACATTGTAGCATATATCACTACTTGATTCCTTTTTCATTATCTAATAATATTTCATTGTACGAATATACCACATCTTGTTTATCCATCCATCAGTTGTTGGACATTTGGGTATTGACCACTTTTGGATATTGTGAATAATGCTGATATATTTGTGGACCACCTTTTGTGTGACCGTATGTTTTTAATTCTCCTGCAATGCTGAGTCATATGTTAACTCCATGTTTAACAATTTGATCAATTGCCAGACTGTTTTCTAAAGTGGTCACATCATTTTATGTCCCTACTAGCACTGTTTGAAGGTTCCAGTTTTCCCATATACCTGCTAATACTTAGTATTGTGGTCTTTTTGATTACAGCCATCCTAGTAGGCACTCTCATTGTGGTTTTGATTTACATGTCTCTGATAGCTAATGATGTTGAGCACCTTTTTATGTGCTTATTGGCCTTTTGTTGTTGTTGTTGTTTTGGAGAATCTCTATTCAGATCCTTTGCCCATTTTTAAGTTGGGCTATTTGTCTTTTTATTGTTGAGTTGCAATACTTCTTTATGTGTTCTGGATATTAGATCCTTATCAGATATATAGGAGCCCTGGTAGTGTAGTGCCTAAGGCATTTGACTGCTAATCAGAAGGCTGGCAGTTCAAACCCACCAGCCACTCCTGGGAAGGAAGGTTGGGCAATCTACTTCCATAGTGATACTGCCTTGGAAACCCAAGGAGGAGTCACTATGAGTCAGGTCCCACTTGACGGCACATAACAACAACAACAATCAGATATATGATTTGCAAATATTTCCTCTCATTATGTGGGTTGTCTTCTTACTTTCTTCATGGTGTTCTTTGAAGCACAATTTTTTTTCATTTTGGTAAAGTCCAGTTTATCTATTTTACAGGAGTTATTAGTGCTTTATGTATCATATCTAAGAAACTATTGTTTAATACAAGATCACAAGGATTTACATCTATGCTTTTTTTCTAAGAGTTTTATAATTTTAGCTGTTAAATTTAGGCATTTGATGCATTTTGATTTAATTTTTGTATATAGTGTGAGGTCACAGAGTTCTTATGAGGATTCAGTGACATGAATATTGCATACTACATGGCACAAAGTAAGCTTTCAGTGAACAGTCACTAGTGCTATTTTTGCATGGTTTGTATAAAGAAACCATCAAACACACAATAGACATCTAGCAAATGACATGAAAAGTCAATCTCATTAAATCATTGCCACGTCTTTTTGCGTAAAAACATAACATAATCACCTAATTTGATTTGCCACCTTGTTCACCATCCTAGGTAACTTCTAGTTGTTTCCAAAAAGATAAGACTTGCCACAGGTAGAGAATTCAAAGCAGAGCCAGTTGCCAAGGGCAGCTCCAACTCTCCTGAGCAATGACATCACCTGTGACACATGCATAAAGCTTCCCAGGGTGAGTGAGTAGGAGGGAAAAACATGACTTTCCACATGGGTATTTATCATGAAATTTTATAGCTTCATCTTTGTGTTTCTATGTCTATGTGCATATGCATATCTCTTCACATGAGCTTTATGCAGGATTAAGCAACTTCTGAGGACTCACACACTCAAAACAGTAAATGTTACACCACCCAAATGCTTCAACTAAGTCAGTGCGGCAGCTACCCAAATATGACAGATTTCATCTCTAGATCTTCGTATTCCCTATGGCCTCATGTGAATCTTTCTTTAGTACAGACTTGCTGAAATCTCAGTGGTTTTCAATAGGAGCGGAGGATACCATTTTTGCCCCCCAGCAGATATTTGACAATATCTGAAGTTATGTTTGCTTGTTACAACTAAGGGGGTGCTACTGATATCTAGTGAGAAGAGGCCAGGGTTGCTGCTGAACATCCTATAACAGCAGAATAGTTAACCTAATACAAACAACTATCCAGTCCAAAATGTCAATAGTGCTGAGGCTAAGAAAGTAGGCTGAAAAACTGACTAGATATATGTGTGCTAACTTTGAACTAGGGTAGCAAAATGGTGATGGTTCTGTACTAAGATAGTCCCATCCCAGCTATACCACTATCTCTTCCTTAAACTCTCCAAGCCTTAGTTTCTTCATCTAATAATTAGATAGATAGATTGTATGTATATGAATAGCACATACAAATACATATACATATATAGTGACTAGCATATATTAAATACTCAGTAAATATTAATTTAATATTTGTGATATCACATTAATATATATGATAGCAATGTTCTAATGAAAATAATCCCTTAGGATTTTTTAAAGGTCACATTTATTGAGGTATAATTGACATAGAATAAAATAATAAAATTCATCCTCTTCAAGTGTATAAGTGAATGAGTTTTGACAAACATATGCAATCATGCTACTTACCACAATCGAGAACTTAAATAGTTCCATCTCTCCCCCAAATTCCTTCATATCCCTTTGTAGAAAATCCCTGCTTCCACCCTCAGTCACAGGCAACCACTGATCTGTTTTTTGGCTCTGTAGTTTTATCTTTCTCAAAAAGTCCTATAAATGAAATTGTACAGTATGTAGCCTTTTGAGTCTGGCTTCTTTCACTTAGAAAACTACTTTTGTGATTCACCCATTTCCTGCATGTATCTTTTTTGTTGCTGAGTAACCTTCGATTGTTTGGATGTATTATGGTTTGTTTATCCATTTAGTAGTTGATGGACTTTTTGGGTTGTTTCCAGTTTTTTTGAAATTATAAATAAAACTTTTATAAAGAAGGAGCTCAGGACACACAATGGTTAAAGCACTAGGCAGCTAACCAAAAAGTTGACAGTCTGAACCCACTTCATGCTCTGCTGGGAAAAGATGAGGCAGTCTGCTGCCATAAATATTTACAACTTTGGAAACCCTATGGGGTAGTTGTACTCTGTCCTATAGAGTTGCTATGAATCATAATAAACTCAATGGTAGTGGGTTTTTGGGTTATAAATGTTAGCATATAGGTCTTTACATGGACATGTATTCACAAGGTTTTCCCTGGCCAATTCTTTGAGAAGTGCATGGGCACCTCCTTCTTCCTAGTCTATCTCAGTCTGTAAGCTGTTGAAACCGTGCACCATGTGTAGCCCCTTTGGGTTTGAGACACTGGTGGCACAGCCTCAAGCCTCACAGCAACACACCACCACAGTAGGACAAACTGACAGATTAATATCCTGGGCATGAGTGAGCTGAAATGAACTGGTTCTGGCCATTTTGAATCAGACAACCATGTGATCTACTATGCCGGAAATGACAATTTGAAAAGGAATGGCATGGCGTTCATCATCATAAAGGATGTTTCAAGATCTGTCCTGAAGTACAATGCTGTCAGTGATAGGGTGATATCCATACACCTACAAGGAAGACCAGTTAATATGACTATTATTCAAACTTATGCACCAACTACCAAAGCTAAAGATGAGGAAATTGAAGATTTTTATCAGCTTCTGCAGTCTGAAATTGACCGAACATCCAATCAGGATGTGTTAATTATCACTGGTGACTGGAATGCAAAAGTTGGAAACAAAGAAGAATCACCAGTAGTTAGAAAATTTGACCTTGGTGACAGAAATGATGCAGGAAATCACATGATAGAATTTTGCAAGACCAATGACTTATCCATTGCAAATACCTTTTTTCAACAACACAAATGGCAGCTATACATGTGGACTTCACCAGATGAAGTAAATAGGAATCAGATTGACTACATCTGTGGCAAGAGGCAATGGAAAAGCTCAATATCTTCAGCCAAAACCAGGCCAGGAGCTGCAGAACAGACCATCAACTGCTCATATGCAAGTTCAACTTGAAGTTAAAGACAGTTAAAACAAGTCCACAAGAGCCAACATATGATCTTGAATACATCCCTCCTGAATTTAGTGACCATCTAAAGAATAGATTTGATGCATTGAACACCAGTGACCGAAAACCAGAAGAATTGTGGGAAGACATCAAGAACATCATCCATGAAGAAAAAAAGAGGTCACTAAAAGGAAAAGAAAAGACCAAAATGGATGACAGAAGAGACTCTGAAACTTGCCTGTGAGCAGAGAATACCTAAAGCAAACGGAAGAAATAAAATAAAAGAGCTGAACAGAAGATTTCTAAGAACAGCTTGAGCAGACATAGCCAATTACTTATAATGAAATGTGTGAAGACTTGGAGTTAGAAAACCAAAAGGGAAGAACATGCTTGGCATTTCTCAAGCTGAAAGAACTGAGGAAAAAATTTAAGTCTCGAGTTGCAATATTGATAGATTCTATGGGCAAAGTATTGAATGATGCAGGAAACATCAAAAGAAGATGGAAGGAATACCCATAGTCACTGTACCAAAAAGAACTGGTCAATCTTCATCCATTTCAGGAGGTGTCATATGATCAAGAACCAATAGTACTGAAGGAAGAAGTCAAAGCTGAACTGAAGGAATTGGCAAAGAACAAGGCCCCAGGAATTGACGGAATACCCATTGAGATGTTTCAATAAACGGATGCCCCACTGAGGCACTCACTAGGTTATGCCAAGAGATTTGGAAAACAGCTACCTGGCCAACTGACTGGAAGAGATCCATATTTGTACCCATTCCAAAGAAAGGTGATCCCACAGATTGTGGAAATTATAGAACAGTATCATTAATATCGCACGCAAGTAAATCTTACTGAAGACAATTCAAAAACAGTTGCAGCAGTATATTGACAGAGAACTTCCAGAAGTGCAAGCTAGATTCAGAAGAGGATGTGGAACGAGAGATATCATAGCTGCTGTCAGATGGATCTTGGCTCAAAGCAAAGAATACCAGAAAGATGTTTACTTGTGTTTTATTGACTATGCAAAGGCAATTGATTGTGTGGATCATAACAAATTGTGGATGACATTGAGAAGAATGGGAATTCCAGAACACTTGATTGTGCTCATGAGGAACTGTACATTGAGCAGGAGGCTGTCGGTTGAACAGAACAAGAGGACGCTGCATGGTTTAGTATCAAGAAGGGAGTGTGTCAGTGTTGTATCCTTTCACCATACATATTTAATCTGTATGCTAAGCAAATAATCCGAGAAGCTGGACTATATGAAGAAGAACGTGGCAACAAGATTGGAGGAAGGCTCATTAACAACCTGCGATATGCTGACAGCACAACTTTGCTTGCTGAAAGTGAGGACGTCTTGAAGTGCTTGCTGAAAGTGAGGTCGTCTTGAAGTACTTGCTGTTGAAGATTGAATAATACAGTCTGCAGTATGGATTACATCTCAATTCAAAGAAAACAAAAATCCTCACAACTGGACTTATAAGCAGCATCATGATAAATGGAGAAAAGATTGAAGTTGTCAAAGATTTCACGTTGCTTGTTTCTACAATCAATGCCAATGGAAGCAGCAGTCAGGACATTAGATGACATATAGCACTGGGCAAGTTGGCTGCAAGGGACCTCTGTCAAGTGCTGAGGAACGTGGTTGTCTTCTTGAGGACTAAGGTGTGCCTGACACAAGCCACAATATTTTCAGTCTCTTCATATGCATGTGAGAGCTGGACAATGAATAAGGAAGACCAAAGAAGAGTTGATGCTTTTGAGATGTGGTGCTGGCAAAGAATGCTGAAAGTACTGTGGACTGCTAAAAGAACTAACAGATCTTCCCTGAAGGAAGTGCAGCCAAAATGCTCCTTGGAAGCGAGAATAGCCAGACTTCGTCACCCCTATTTTGGTCATGTTGTCAGAAGGGACCATTCCCTGGAGAAGGATGTCGTGCTTGTTAAGGTGGAGGGTCAACAAAAGAGGGGAAGGCCCTCAATGAGATGGATTGACACAGTGGCTGCTCAAGTATAGCAAGGATCATGGAGCTGGCATGGGATTGGGCAGTGTTTTGTTCTGCTGTACATAGGGTCACTATGAGTTGGACATGACTCGACGGCACCTAACAACAACAATGGACATGTATATTTCTTTCTTTCTCTTTTTAAATTGTGATTTGGGTGAAAGTTCACAGAGCAAACTGATTTTCCGTACAGAACTTCATACACATCTTGTTTCATGACATTGATTGCAATTCCCATAATGTAACAGCTCTCTTCCCACTTCCTCCCTGTGGTTTCCTTTTCCCTGTGCCTTTTTTTTCATGTGCATTCCTGTTCTCTATGCAAATGCTGCCCTTCTGATCTCTCATGATTGCTTATTCTACGGAGTGTACCTAACTGGTGTAAATGTTCCCCTTATATGCCTGTCTATTGTGTGGTGGGAAGGTACAAGAATGCATTCAATTCCAGGCCTGAAGGGTGACTAGGCCACAGGCCATAGTCTCAGGGATTTCACAGTCCATATCAGCTCTAGTGGCATAGTGCCTAAGGCATTTGACTGCTAACCAGAAAGTTGGCAGTTCAAACTCACAAGCCACTCCTCAGAAGGAAGATTGGGTAATCTACTTCCGTAGTGATACCACCTCAAAAAGCCAAGGAGGGGTCGCTATGAGTCTGAACGGACTTCATAGCAGTGAGTTTGGTTTGGAATGGCTGAATGATTGCTGTCATTTCTTCATGTGTTTGTTGGCTGCCTGAATATCTTCTTTGGTGAAGTGTCTGTTCATATCTTCTACCCATTTTTTAATTGGATTTTTTGTCTTTTTGGTGTTGAGGTGTTGGAGTTTTCTATAAATGTTAGAGATAAATTCCTTGTCAGATATGTCATTGCCAAATATTTTTTTCTCATTCTGTAGACTGTCTTTTTACTCTTGGTGAAATCTTTTGATGCACATAAGAATTTGATTTTTTGGAAAGTCCCAATCATCTAGTTTATCTTCTGCTGTTTGTGCACTTTGGGTTATGCATGATAGTCTATTTATGCCATAAATTAGGGCCCCTAAATTTGCACCTATTTTTTCTTTGATAAACTTTATAATTTTAGGTTTCACATTTAAGTCTTTGATCCATCTGGTGTTGGTTTTTGTGTATGGTATGAGGTATAGATCTTGTTTAATTTTTCTACAAATGGATATCCAGTTTTGCTAGTACCATTTGTTAAAGAGACTGTCTTTTCCCCATTTGATGGATTTTGGCCCTTTGTCAAAGATCAGCTGACCATAGATCGATAGATTTATTTCTGGGTTCTCAATTCTGTTCTACTGGTCTTTGTGCCTGTCGTTGTACCAATACTAGGCTGTTTTGACTACTGTGGCTGTGTAGTAGGTTTTGAGATCCAGGAGTGTGAGACCTCCTGCTTCGTTCTTCTTCTTCAAAAGTGCTTTGTTTATCTGAGGTCTCTTTCTTTTCCATGTAAAATTAGTGATTGGTTTTTCCATATCCTTAGAGAATGTTGGTGGAATCTGGATCAGGATTGCATTGAACATATAGATTGCATTGGGTAAGATTGACATTTTCACAATGTTCAATCTCCTATTCATGAGCATGGTATGTTCTTGCATTTATGTAGATCTCTGTTAGTTTCTTAAAGTGGCACTTTGTAGTTTTATTTGTATAGGTCTTTTGTGTCCCTGATAAAATTTATTCCCACATATTTTATCTTTTTGATAGCTATTGTAAATGGTATTTATTTCCTTTTCAGAGATCTCTTTGGTGGTGTGGAGGAATCCAACTAATTTTTATATGCTGATCTGGTATCCTTGTATGCCATATCTTTCAATTAGTTTCAGTAGTTTTCTTGCTGAGTCTTGTATAGGATCGTATCATCAGCAAATAGAGATAGTTATACTTCTTTACCAATTTGGATGCCTTTGATTTCCCTTTCTTGCCTTATGGCCCTGGCTAGGACTTCCAATACAATGTTGAATAGAAGTGGTGATAGAGGGCATCCTTGCCCAGTTCCTGTTCAAAAGGGGAATGGTTTCAGTCTATCTCCATTGAGAATAATGTTGGCTGTTGATTTTGCATAAACGCCCTTTATTACGTTGAGGTATTTCCCTTCTATTCCTATTTTGCTGAGAATTTTGATCAGGAATGGGTGTTGGATTTTATTAAGTGCCTTTTCTGCATTGATTGATATGATCATGTGGTTCTTTTCCTTTATTTCACCTATGTGATGGATTGATTGATTGTTTTTCTAATGTTGAAACATCCTTGCATACCTGGTATGAATCTCACTTGGTCATG
Source organism: Orycteropus afer afer (assembly GCF_000298275.1). Classification (NCBI taxonomy): domain Eukaryota; kingdom Metazoa; phylum Chordata; class Mammalia; order Tubulidentata; family Orycteropodidae; genus Orycteropus; species Orycteropus afer. The sequence continues at coordinate 2,773,902 of NW_006921832.1, forward strand.
ATGTGTTATTTTTTTGATATGTTGTTGGAGTCTATTGGGTAGGATTTTGTTGAAGATTTTTGAATCTGTCTTCATGAGGGTTATTTGGTCTACAGTTTTCCTTTTTAGTGGTGTCTTTGCCTGGTTTTGATATCAGGGTTATACTTGCTTCATAAAATGAATTTGAGAGGATTCCACCCTTTTCTGTGTTCTGGAATAGTTTGAGTAGGACTGGTGTCAGTTCTTTGAATGTTTGGTAGAATTCTCCTATGAAACCATCTGGGCCAAGAGTTTTTTGTTGCTAATTTTTTTATGACCTGTTCAATTTCTTCTTTTTTTATGAGGCTGTTCAAATTTTCCACCTTAGTCTGTGTGAGTTTAGGTAAGTGGTATGTTTCTAGGAATCCATCCATTTCTTCTAGATTTTCAAATTTGTTGGAGTACATTTCTTCATGTTGTTGTTGTTGTTTGCCGTCGAGTCGGCCCTGACTCATAGCGACCCCTCCTTGGGTTTCCGAGGCAGTATCACTACGGAAGTAGGATTGCCCAACCTTCCTTCCGAGGAGTGGCTGGTGGGTTTGAACTGCCAGCCTTCTGGTGAGCAGTCAAGTGCCTTAGGCACTATGCTACCAGAGCTCCTTCATAGTATCCTGATATCCTTTTATTTCAGTTGGTTCTGTTGTGATGTTGCCCATTTCATTTCTTATTAATGTTATTTGCATATTTTCCTTTGTTAAGTTTGCCAGTGGTTTGTCAATTTTACAAATCCTTTCAAAGAATAAACTTCTAGTCTTTCTGATTTTTTTCTATTGTCTTTCTAATTTCATTTATTTCCACTTGAATCTTTATTATTTCTTTTCTTCTGGTGACTAGGCATTTTTGCTACTCTTTTTCTGAATGTTGGAGATGTTGGATTATAGTGTTTGTGGTAGTTAAGTTTATGTGTCAACTTGGATGGCCTGGTTTTGAGTTGCTGGGCAGCTGGTTATAGTTATTTTCCACGAAATAACTGCCATGGTTGAATCTGCCACGAGCCCCTGAGTAGCTCTTTAGGGATATAGTCTGCTTCCAGAATATAAGGAGAAGCTTTGGGAATGATCTATAGCTTTTTGGCTTGTTTGGAGCCTGCATGTAGCCAAGTCTTCATTTAGCAACTTGCCATGTTTCCTGCTGATCTTAGGACTGTCTTTGAACTTGAACTATTGGCCTGCTGTGTAGTTTGGTAATATGGGGACTGTGCCATTTTGTTTGTTAACCTTGGGCTTGTTAGCCTCAGCAGCCAGCAGCTGCCTGGGTGAAGAGACATCTCTAGCTCCAGTGGGTGAGGAACAAGAGGAAGAGCTAAAGTCCAAAGTTGAAGGGTTTCACGCAGCCCCTAGAGCTTGGCACTTTGAACTTGGATTTCTAGCCCCCAAAACTATTAAGAGAATAAACTCCTGTCTGTTGAAGCCACACATTTGTAGTATTTTTGTTAGAGTGGCACTAGAAAACCAAAACAGTGTTGATTTTGACTCCTTCTTTTTTGATGTGTGTATTTATTACTATCAATTGCCTTCTGATCACTGCTTTTGCTGTGTTCCAAAGATTTTGGTATGCTGTGTTTTCATTATTGTTTGATTCAAGGAAATTTTTAATTTCTTTTCTTACTTCTTCTATTATCCAGGAGCTGGTAAGGAGGGTATTATTCAGTTTCCATGTCTTTGCTCTTTTTCTGTTGATCTTCCTATTGTTGATTTCTAATTTTGTAGCATTGTGATCTGAGAAGATGCTTTACAGTATTTCAATGTTTTTAAATTTATTGAAGCTTTCTTTGTAGCCTAACATATGGTCCATCCTGGAGAATGTTCCATGTACACCGGGAAAGAATGTATATTGTGCTGTTGTTAGGTGAAGTGCTCTGTAGATGTCTATAAGGTCAAGGTGGTAGACTGTATTGTTTAGTTCTTCTGTGTCATTCTCGTCTTTCATCGTATTAAGGAAATTCTCTTCCAACAATTCCTTCTAGTTCTAGCTTTCATTGAAAGTGGTGTATTAAAGTCTGTTATTACTCTGGAGTCATCTATTTGTCTTTTCAATTCTGTTAAAGTCTCATTTATGTATTATAGAGCTCTTTCATTGAGTGCAAAAATCTTTATTATGATAATGTCCTCTTGTTCAATTGATCCTTTAATTATTAAATCCTTGTCTCTTGTGGTTGTTTTTGTCTTCAAGTCTATTTTATCAGAAATTTATATTGCCACTCCTACTCTATTTTGATTGCTATTTGTTTGATATATCTTTTTCCAACTTTTGATTTTCAGTCTATATTTGTCTTTGTGTTTAAGGTGAGTCTCTTGTGGACAGCTATTCATGGGTCATGTTTTCTTACCCAGTCTGCAACTCTCCATCTCTTGAGTGGTGCACTTAATCCATTGACTTTCATTGTAATTACTGACAAGTAGGAATTTATTGCTGTCATTTTGTTATGTGTTTTTTTGTGGCACTGCTGATTTCTTTGTTCCATATAATTTTCTATGCTGAGCTTTTTTTAAAAAATGAATTGCATTATCATTTCCTTCATTGCTATTATTTTAGTATTTGCTAAATATTTGTACATCACCTCTTTTTTATTTTGATGTGAAGATTTATTATTTTTCTTCAAGGTTACCCTGTGTTTTATTATTTTCTTCCTGAAGTTATAACGGTCTGTTCTAATTCACAATTGTCTTGACTTCCTCATCATTTGGAGTTCTGTACCTACACTGTTTATTTATTTCCTTTTTTCAGTTTGTAGTTGTCCTCATTTACCAATTGATGTCTCTGGTTCCTTGTTGATAGTCTTGTAAGCTTATTTTACTTTAGATACTTCTATAACAGAGTTGGTTTCTGGGTTATGTCATCATGTGTGTTAGTCATTGGTGGTTGTCTGCTGTTGTTGGTTCTATGTCTAAAGGGCTCCCTTTAGCATCTCTTCTAAGTTTGGTCTAGTTTTAATGAATTCTCTTATTATCTGTTTATCTGGAAATGTCCTAATTTCACCGTCATACTTGAGGGACAATTTTGCTGGATATATAATTCTTGGTTGGAAATTTTTTCTTTCAGAGTTTTATATATGTCATCCCATTGCCTTCTCACCTGAATTGTTTCTGCCAAGAAATCAGAGCTTAATCTTCTTGGTTGCCCTTTGCAGGTAGCTTTTCATTTTTCCCATGCAGCTTTCAGAGTTCTTTCTTTGTCTTTGCTTTTGGTTACTTTGATTACAGTTTGTCTTGGTGATTTTCTTTTGGGGTCTGTCCTGTTTGGGATTTGTTGAACTTCTTAAATGGATACATTCTTGTCTTTCATCGTATTAGGGAAATTCTCTTCCAACAAATCTTTGACGATTTTCTCTGTGGTTTTATTGATCTCTTCCTGTCTTGGAATTCTAGTGTTATTCCTCTTGAATGTATCCCTTATGAATGTTAGGCTTTGTCCATTTTGTTTTGATCTCTTATCTGATTGATCCCCTAGCAAAGTAGTATTGAGGTGTTTGTCTTCAATCTCACTAATTCTGTCTTCCACTGATTTGATTCTGCTCCTTTGCCCATTCAATGTGTTATCTATTTCTGAAATCTTAATATCAATCTACTGGATTTTTATTTGTTGTTTTTGCATCATTTCTAATTTTTCATTTATTTGATCAGATTGTTCTTGTATTGTTTTCCTACATTGTTCTAGACTTTTGTCTGTGTTTTCCTTAATTTTATTGGTATTTTCCATGATCTGTCTCTCAATCTGTTGAAGGTACCTAAAGATAATCTTTTGAGTTCCTTATTAGAGAATACCAATGCTGCTTCTTCTTCAGGGAGGTTTTCTGGGTCTGTATCCTGGTCTCTTGTTTGTACTACTTTATCTTGCTTCTTTGTGTGGACTGGCCTGGTCAGTTGTCTCTGAGACATTACAATGTCATTGTATTTATATTTAATTGGTCATTGCATGTTGGTGTGATTCACCTAAGGTTGTTTTTCTTTATTTTGTTTTGATATACTGAGTGAGCAGGGTACTGTGCTCCTCTATTCACTAGTTGGCAGAACTTAGGCACTCACCACCTATCTCCTGATGCGTGTGATAGAAAATTAGAGTGTGCACACAGATTTCTGTTAGTTGTTCATGAAGAGCAGTTGAGGGGGGGGTGAGTTGGGCTGGTATTGGCCTCCATCTATCATTGGGTGAATGTGATCCTTTACTCACTAGGTGGGTCTGCAGGAGGTGTGTGTGTGGTTAGTTCATGTGGCCACAATTTCTGTCTCCCAGTCAGACACAAATAATTAATTAATTAATTTAAAAAAAAAAAAAACCTACCAAAAAATAAAAAGAGGACAAAATACACAAATGCAGGAACAGACAGGAACAATCACAAGAAAAAGAAAAAAGAAGGAAGGAAAAAAAAGAAAGAAAGGCTATAAATGAGAAGAAAAAATTAAAAAATATTTTTAAAAAAGATAAAAGGAAGATAAAGACAGAGGGGGAAAAAAAAAACACAGTATCTGGAGAGAAGGAATAGAGAAAGAATAAGAATAAAAGAATAATAAAGAAAAAATGAGAAAACTGCACAAAGAAAAACAAGGGATGGGAAGAACAAAATAAAGAAAAAAGAAGGGAGACAGAAAAATGGAACAGGGGGGAAAAGACTGGGGGTAGGCAGGGCACCCAAGCTCTGTCAGGGCACACAGACTGGGATGGAATTCTTGTAGTCCAGAAGGAGGATGGAGATGGGGGAGGGCCATACTCCATTCACCAAGAGGATGTGGGGTATAAAGCAATAAGGGGAATGTCACATCTTTCTAGTCCTCAGCTTCCAGTGTGGTTGCTTGTGCTGTCCTTAGCAAGTGAAGCCTGATCTTAGTTTGCTGTCTGGATCAGATGGATCAGAATGCTCCTTGCAAATATTCAAAATGGCTGCACCATCAGGGCAGCCAACAGTCCACAGCTCTGTTTGTCTCCTTATTTGCTATTTTCCTTTCTAGCCATCAGCTCCCAGTACAGTTGCCCATGCAGTCCTTGGCAAGCACAGCCAATTCTTTAGTTGCTGCCCAGGTCAGAATGCTATTTGTAAATATTCAAATTGGCCATGCCATCAGGACAGCTGGCAGTTTCTGGCTCCATTTGTCTTCTTATTCACAATTTTCATTCAGGTTCCTCTACTAGTTGGTATTTAATCCACTTTTTTATCCTTCCCTTCAAACCTCAGGGTTCCAGGATTACCTTCTGTATCTGTTTCAATCAGTTTCTCATTTCTTTGTTACAGAGGTCTATATAGCTTGTCTGCGCATTTCACCAACTTGCCAGAAGGCCTATTTTAATTTCTTTAGGTTAAAAACCCAGGAGTGGGAATGGGGGTCCTATGGTAAGTGTACATTTATAAGAAGTTTCCAAGCTGTTCTGCAAAGTTCCCATATCATTTTGCATCATTGATCCACATCCTCACCAGCACTTGGTATTGTCAGTTTTTGTTTGCTTTGTTTTATATTTTAATTTTAGAAGGGAGGTAGTAGCATCTCATTGTATTTTTAATTTGCATTTTTACTCATAATTAGAGATATTGAAGGAGCACTGGTGGTGTAATGGTTAAAGCATTTAGCTGCTAACCAGAAGGGCATTGGTTCAAACCCACCAGCTGCTCAGCAGAAGATGGGCATTCTGTTTCTGTAAAGATTTACAGCCTTGGAAACCCAATGAAGGTTGCCATGAGTCACAATCCACTGTGTGGCAGTGAGTTTTTGGAGAGATATTGAGCCCCTTCATTTTGATTTCATTTCACAACATACAGACCATTTTGGATGCTTTAAACCTCATAAAAATTATATTAGGTAGACAGGAATAAAGAACATGTTTATGCTGACAAGGACTGAACGTATGCCTTCTTCCCACCCCACCATCTCTAAAGTGACAGCTTCCCCATTTCCCGAAAGAAAAGGAATATATGGTTTTATGCACTCTCTAGCAACCTGGAGCTGCAGCCAATCTGCGTCATCCTCACTGTGTAATTAGAGGATGGAGGTGCCCACAGGTCTCATTTTTAGGAAACTGTGGGCTACATTTGGCGCAGATTAGGTTATACTTTAGGCATTTCACTGCATATCTCCTCTTTTCCCTTCAGCGTCTGTTTCTCAGAATGCACTTCAAAGGACAAACAGATCTGGAGTGAAGAGTTTCCTTCTCTGAGGGCAGTGGGATGATGATTGAGGCCTCCACTCAGCATGCTCTCTGAGGCAGGAAAGTAAAGGAAAGCCCACTGGCATGTGATGGCTCAGGGTCTTGGACTCAAACCCAGCAAGATCATACTATGTCACTTACTGAAAGCATCTGCCCACAAGAATTCTCTTTGACTCACCAAGTGGGCACTGTCCCTGCCCACAGCGCCTGCATTTTCTTCTCCTTTTTACTCATGTAGAACCCATTATCACCACCACCCTTCTTTGCCCTCCCAATTACAGTTATGTTTATGAGATAAAATATAGGATGCCCAGTTTGATTTGAATTTCAGATAAACAATTAATTAATTGTTTGGGAGTATGTCATAGGCAGTATTTGAGACATGAAAACAAAAAACCAGTTGCCATCTAGTCAGTTCTGATTTATGGTGACCCCATGTGTCTCAGAATAGAGCTGTATTCCACAGGGTTTTCAATGGCTGTGACCTTTCAGAAGTACACTGCCAGATCTTTCTTCCAAGGTACCTCTGGGGACTTGAACCTCCAACCTTTCAGTTAGCATCCAAGTGCTTAATCATTTGTGCTACCTAAAGACTCCCATTTGGTTCATACTTACACTAAAAAGTTATTTGTTGTTTATGTGAAATTCAGATTTAACTGAGTGTCCTATATTTTTGTTTTCTAAATCTGGCAACCATACTCCAAGTGTCTTCCTGCTCCAGAATCCTTTATGTCTGTCTGGAAGATCTGTGTGTTGATGTCTTTGATACCAAAACAAAAAACCAAACTCATTGCCATTGAGGTGATTCCCACCAGGGTTTCCAACAATTTGACCCCTGCTGAGAATTTGCTTTTCCACCCCAGATATACTTAATCAAAAACTACATTTTAACAAGATCCCCAGGTAATTCTTACAGAGTCCCAGATGCTGCTTACACACACATAAGAATCACCTGGGGATCTTGTTAAAACGTAGGTTCTAATTCAGTATATCTGGGGTGGAAATGCAAATTCTCAGCAGGGGGTTGAACCATAATGAAGCCATTCAAAGCCCTGATTCTGACTCATGACAAACCCGTTTGTAACAGCGCTTCGCTTCACGGGGTTTTCTTGGTTGTAATCTGTAATGTTTACTGAAAGGTCACAGCCTTGAAAACCCTATGGAACAGTGCTGTGCTTTGCATGGGGTCACCATGGGGATGGCAACTAACAGCTACAACACCAATCATTAGGGAAGCAGATTGCCAGGCCTTTCTTCTGTGGCACCACTGGGTGGGTTTGAACAACCAACCTCTAGGTTAGTAGTAGAGTATAAATTGCTTCTGTCACCCAGGGATCTGAGGTCTTTGGTACAGTCCTTCTGAAATCATCTAGATATATATGGGATGATTATGCTCAGAATTTCAACTAAGGTAGTGATTTTTGCTGACTCTGGAATCAGGCAGGGCTGGGTTCAAATCCCAGCTCTACCACTGACAAGCTGTGAAAACGTAGGCAACTTCTTAAGATTCAATTTCTTCAACTAATAATAATATTAAGTAATAATAACATGTTGTTCTTAGTTCCTGTCTATTTGATTCCAACTCAAGGTGACCTGATATACACAGGGTAGAATTGCTCCATAGGGTTGTCAAGACTGATCTTTTAGAAGTAGACCACCAGTCCTATCTTCTGAGGCACCACTGGTGGGAGGGGAATTCAAACCACCAACCTTTTGACCAGCAGTCGAGTAATAGTAACATGTTTTTCTTTTTGTTAGGTGCTGTTGAGTTGGCTCCAGCTCATAGCAACCCTGTGTACAACAGAATGAAAAATGGCCCATTCCTGCCTGTGCCATCCTGGCTGTGCTTGAGCAAATTGTTGCAGCCACTGTGTCAGTTCATCTAGTTGAGTCTAGTTGAGGACCTTCTAGTTTTTCTCTGATGCTCCACTTTACCAATGCTGATATCCTTCACCAGGGATTCATCTTCTCTGACAACATGACCAAAGTAGGTGAGACAAAATCTGGCCATTCTTGCTTCCAAGGAGCATTCCAGCTGCACTTCTTCCAGGCCAAAAAGGTGGTGGCAAGATCCTTAATAAAAATAATTCCTTAGCTTTGAATAAATTTGTAAAATTTGCAACCTCTTTTTGGGTTCTTTGAAATCATTCTGTATTAGGTGATAGAACACATATTTCCTTCCCTCATTTTCCATATGAGGAAACAGAGAGGGGGGCAACCTAACTAAAGTCACACAGCTGAAAAACAGTAGAGCTTGCACCTAGGTCTTTTTTTGCCCCCTAGCACAATTATTCTTTTTCTGTTTTTTATTTTATATTTTTGTACCTATTGTTAGAGGTCAGCCATTTTTGTTTTTCTTCCCTCCCCGACCCTCCCACCACTACTAACAGATAAAGAAAATTTCCTTGAGGACTTCCGGCAAGACGGCGGACTAGGCAGAAGGATTGCACAGACCCTCTTCAACAAAGAAAAGGGAAACCAATTAACACAGACACAGAAGATAATCTT
>NW_006921832.1:2786317-2788885 GCF_000298275.1 Orycteropus afer afer
TAAATAGTGCTGTGATGAACATGGGTGTGCATATGTCTGTTCATGTCATGGCTCTCACTTCTTTAGGATATATACCTAGTAATGGGATTGCTGGATCAAATGGTATTTCTAATTCCAACTTTTTAAGGAATTGCCATACTGCTTTCCACAGTGGTTGTATTATTTTGCAATCCCACCAGCAGTGTATGAGAGTTCCAATCTCTCCACATCCTTGCCAGCATTTGTTATGTTCTGTCTCATTGAACTTTGCTATTAGTACTGGAGCAAGATGGTACCTCATTGTTGTTTTGATTTGCATCTCTCTAATGGTTAATGGTTGTGAACATTTCTTCATGTGTTTGTTGGCTGCCTGGATATCCTCTTTGGTGAAGTGTGTAGTCATGTCTTCTGCCCATTTTTTAACTGGATTGTTTGTCTTTTTGTTGTTAAGGTGTTGGAGTTTTCTATAAATTTTAGAGATAAGTCCGTTGCCAGATATGTCATTGCCAAATATTTTTTCCCAATCTGTAGGTTCTTTTTGTACTCTTTTGGAGAAGTCTTTGGAAGCACATAAAAATTTAATTTTTAGAAGGTCCCACTCATCTAGTTGATCTACTGCTGTTTGTGCACTTTGGGTTATGCTTGATAGTCTATTTATGCCATAAATTAGGGGCCCTAAATTTGCCCCTATTTTTTCCTTGAGGAACTTTATAATTTTAGGTTTTGCATTTAAGTCTTTGCTCCATCTGGAGTTAGTTTTTGTGTATCGTGTGAGGTACAGATCTCATTTCATTGTTCTGCAAATGGATATCAAGTTTTGCCATCACCATTTGTTAAACAATCTCTTCCCCATTTAATGGATTTCAGCCCTTTGTCAAAAATCAGCTGACCATAGTCAATGGATCTGTTTCTGGGTTCTCAGTTCTGGTCTATGTGTTTGTCATTGTACCAATACCAGGCTGTTTTGACTACCGTGGCTGTATAGTAGGTTTTGAGATCTGGGAGTGTGAGACCTCCTACTTTGTTCTTCAATAGTGCTTTGCTTATCTGAGGTCTTTTTCCTTTCCATATAAAATTAGTGATTGGTTTTTCCATATCCTTAAAGAATGTTGTTGGGATCTGGTTTGGGATCACATTGAATGTATAGATTGTTTTGGGTAGAATTGACATTTTCACCATGTTCAATATTCCTATCCATGAGCATGGTACATTCTTCCATTTATGTAGATCTCTTATGATTTCTCGGAGTAGTGTTTTGTAGCTTTCTTTGTACAGGTCTTTTGTGTCTCTAGTAAGATTTGTTCCCAAGTATTTTATTTTGGGGGTAGATATTGTAAATGGTATTGAGTTCCTTATTTCCTTTTCAGAGATCTCTTTGCTGATGTAGAGGAATTCAACTGATTTTTGTATGTTGATCTTGTATCCTGCTACAATGTCAAATCTCTCAGTTAATTCCAATAGTTTTCTAGCTGAGTCTCTTGGATTTTCTATGCAGAGTATCATCATCAGCAAATAGGGATAGTTTTACTTCTTCCTTACCAATTTGAATGCCTTTGATTTCCCTTTCTCTCCTTATTGCCCTGGATAGGACTTCCAATACAGTGTTGAATAGAAGTGGTGATAGAGGGCATCCTTGTCTGGTTCCTGTTTGCAAGGGGAATGGTTTCAGTCTCTCTCCATTGAGAATAATGTTGACTGTTGGTTTTACATAAATTCCCTTTATTATGTTGAGGAATGTCCCTTCTATTCCTTTTTAGCTAAGAGTTTTTATCAGGAATGGGTATTGGATTTTATCAAATGCCTTTTCTGCATCAATTGATATGATCATGTGGTTCTTTATTTTATTGATGTGATGGATTTTGTTGATTGTTTTTCTAATGTTGAACCATCCTTGCATGTATGAACCCCACTTGGTCATGATGTTTTGTTTTGTTTTTTTTGTTTTTTGTTTTTATATATTGTTGGAGTCTATTGGTTAGGATTTTGTTGAAGATTTTTCTATAGATATTCATGAGGGATATTGGTCTGTAGTTTTCCTTTTTAGTGATATCTTTGGCTAGTTTTTATATCAAGGTTATGTTTGCTTCATAAAATGAATTTTGGAAGATTCTATCCTTTTCTATGTTCTGGAATAGTTTGAGTAGGATTGGTTTCATTCTTCTCTGAATGTTTGGTAGAATTCTTCTGTGAAACCATCTGGGCCAGGACATTTTTTATGTTGGTAATTTCTTTATGACCTATTCAATTGCTTCTTTTGTTATGGGTCTGTTCAAATTTTCCACCTCAGTCTGTGTGAGTTTAGGTAAGTGGTATGTTTCTAGAAATCTTTCCATTTCTTCTAGATTTTCAAATTTGTTGGAGTACAGTTCTTCATAGTATCTTGATAATAACCTTTTGATTTCAGTTGGCTCTGTTGTGACATCATCCAATTCATTTCTTATTTGTGTTATTTGTATTCTTTCCCTCTTTTCCTTTGTTAAATTTGTTAGTGGTTTGCTGATTTCATTAATCTTTTCAAAAACCAACTTCTAATCTTGTTGATTTTTTCTATTGTCTATCTGTTTTCTGTTTCATTTGTTTCTCCTCAAA
>NW_006921832.1:2789010-2812371 GCF_000298275.1 Orycteropus afer afer
TCTTTTTTGATGTGTGCATTTATTGCTATAAATTGATCACTGCTTTTGCTGTGTCCCAAAGATTTTGATATGTTGTGTTCTCATTCTTATTTGATTCAAGGAATTTTTTTATTTCATTTTTAAATTTTTGTATTACCCAGTCATTTTTAAGGAGGGTGTTATTCAGTTTCCATGTGTTTGTTCTTTTTCCTTTGATCTTCCTATTGTTGCTTTCTAATTTTATAGCATTGTGATCTGAGAAGATGCTTTACAGTATTTCAATGTTTTTTACTTTATTAAGGATTGCTTTGTGGCCTAACATATGGTCTATCCTGGAGAATGTTCCATGTGCACTGGAAAAGAATGTATATCATGCTGTTTTGGGTGAAGTGCTCTGTAGATGCCTATAAGGTCAAGTTGGTGGATTGTATTATTTAGTTCTTCTGCACCATGGTCGAGTTTCTTTCAAGTTCTATCTTTGATTGAAATCAGTGTATTAAGGTCTTGTACTATGACTATGAAGACATCTATTTGTCTTTTCAATTCTGTTAAAGTCTGATTTGTGTATTTTGGGGCTCTTTCATTGGGTGCATAATTATTTATTATGATTATGTCTTCTTGTTCAATTGATCTTTTAATCATTATATAATGTCCTTCTTTGTCTCTTATGGTGGTTTTTGTCTTAAAGTCAATTTGATCAGAAATTAATATGCCACTCCTATTCTGTTTTGATTGCCATTTGCTTGATATATTTTTTTCAAACCTTTGATTTTTATTCTGTTTTTGTCTTTGTCTCTATGGTGTGTCTCTTGTAGACAGCATATTAATGGGTTATGTTTCTTATCCAGCCTGCAGCTCTCTGTCTGTTGAGTGGTGCATTTAACCCATTTATGCTCGGTGTAATTATTGACAAGTATGAGTTTGTTGCTGTCATTTTGTTATGTATTTTTTCATGGTGTTGCTGATTTCTTTGGTTCATATAATTTTCTGTGCTGAGCTCCTTTTGTTATGAATCACGTTATCATTTCCTTTGTTGCTACTGTTTTCGTGTTTGCTAAATATTTGTGCTTATCCTCTTTTTTATTTTGATGCAAAGGTTTATCATTTTTTCTTTGAGATTCACTGTGATTTATCATTTTCTTCTCAAGTTTAGAACAGTCCATTTTATCTTGCAACTCTCTTGACTTCCTCATCATGTAGAAGTTCTGTAACTACACTATTTTTCCCTATTTTTGGTTTGTAGTTTTCCTCATTTGCCAATTGATGTCTCTGGGGAATATTGTACCTTTCCAGTCCTCAGCCCCTGGTATGTCTGTGCTCTCCTCAGCAAGCAGAGCCTATTCTTAGGTCCCTGGAATCTGAATGAGAATTCTGTCACTTTAAATATCCAACATGGCCACACGACTTGTAAACATTGAAAATGGCTGTGCCCTCCAGACAGCCAAAAGTCCACAGCTCAGTGTGTCCCCTTCTTTGCTATTTCCCTTTTTAGTCAGTAGCCACCAGTGCAGTCATCCATGCAGCCCTTGGCAAGCAGGGCTGATTTTTAAGCTAATTTTCAGGTCCTAACATCACTTGGAAATATTAAAATTGTCCATACCCTCAGGATAGCTGATAGTCCACAGCTCTGTTTGTCTCCTTATTCACTGTTTTCATTCAGGTTCTCCTACTAATTGGTGTTTAATCCACTTCTGTATCCTTCTTTTCAAAGCTCAGGGCTCCAGGATTATCTTCTGTATCTGTGTCAATTGCTTTGTCTTTTCTTTGTTAAAGAGGATCTGTGTAGCTTGTCTACCTGTTCCACCATCTACCTAGCCTCACACCTAGGTCTTAACTACTATTCTCAACATGCAGACCACACCGTAAGAGGACAAGCTATATTTTAGGGATACAAATGAAGAGTAGCTTGGTCTTAGAGCTACAGAGGATTTCTACCCTTAGGGTCCCCTAAAACTGGACCAAGTCTGTTACATTTGATTGTAATCTCCAATCTGCATGTCATCCATACCCTCAGTTCTCTTCATGCCTATAATGAGATGATTCTTGGCTGAGTGACATTTGACAACAGCAAGGCAGATGCTCTGTCTTTGTAGTGAGAACCCTAGAGTCTAGGTCCTTATAGGAAAAAATAGCCCCTTTTTAATAAAACTAAACTCAGATTGCTGAGAAGGAGGTGAATCTCAAGGACAAGATTATGGCAGGTGGAGCCCAGACATCACTCACTACATGGCAAGTCTTCCTCCAATGCCAATGTTCAAGAAGATAGTGTATTTTTATTAAGGGAGTCAAGCTCTCACTTGAGAAGAAAGAATCAAGAACCTGTTTGATTTCTTTTAGGCCTCTTGTTTATTTTCTTTCTGAGACAGGGTGTTTTTGTTTCCTAGGGCTATGTTCTGGTTACCTAGTGCCACTCTGACAAGAATATATACCACAAATGGGAAGACCTTAACAAACAAGAGTTTATTCTCTTACAATTCGGGAGGCTAGAAGTCCAAGTTCAAAGTGCCAGGCTCTAGGGGCTGGGTGAAAGCCCCTCAACCTTGGGCATCAGCTCTGCCTCTTGCTCCCAGGCCCCTGAAGCTAGAGGCATCTCTTAGCTCAGGCAGCTACTAGCTGCTGAGGCTAATAGGCCCAAGGTCGACAAATAAAATGGCACAGTCCTGATGTTACCAAACCACACAGCAGACCGTTAACTCAAGCCCATTGTAAGTCCCAAGGTCAGCAGAGCATGGCAGGCTGCTGCACAACAACACAGCTACATGCAGGGTCCAAGCGTGCCATAAACTAGAGACCATTCCCAAAGCTGCCTCTTATATACAGGAAACAGACCACATACCCAAAGCAGCTATTCATCTGCGTGTGGTAGGTCCCACCATGGAGTTGATTGCCAGTCTCATCATGGGGAACAACTACCACCAGCTGCCCAGCCACTTAACCAGGCCCAGCCAAGCTGACACACAAACATACCCACCACAGGCTGCTGTAGCAAAGTATCACAAACTGAGGGCTTTAAACAACAGAAACTTATCCTCTCACAGTTTTAGAGGCTAGCATCCTAAATTGAGGTATCAGCAGGGTCATGCTCTCTCTGAAGACTCTAAGGGGGGAATCCTTTCTAGCTTCTGATGGTTCCAGGAGTCCCTTGGCTTGTGACAGTATAACTTAAATCTCTGTCTCCATCTTCACATGTGGTATGTGCACCTGGGTGGTACAAATAGTTAGTGAACTTGGCTGCTAACCAAAAAGTTGGAGGCTCAAGTTCACTCAGAGGCATCTCAGAAGAAAGGCCTTGTGGTAGTTAAGGTTGTATGTCAACTTGGCTGGGCTATGGGTTTGAGTGGCTGGGAAGCTGGATGTAGTTATTCCCCATGATGAGACTGTAATCATCTCCATGGTGGAATCTGCTGTGAACACCTAATTAGGTGCAGGGGAGTTCCCTTTAGGGTGTGGCTTGCTTCCAGTATGAATGGCAAAGCTTTGAGAAAGATCTCTAGCTTTTTGGCACATCTGGATCCTGTATTTGGCAGAGTCTTCATCTCTAGTTCCTGGACTTGAACCAGTGGCCTGCCACATTGCCTACCAACCGTAGGATTGTGCCATTTTACCTGCCAACCTTGGGTTCATCAGCCCCAGCAGCAAGCAACTGCCTGAGTTAGGAGATGCCTCCAGCTCCAGTGGGCCTGAAACAAGAGGCAAAGCTGAAGCCCAAGGTTGAGGGGCCTTCACCCAGGCCCTAGAGCCAACACTCTGAAATTGGACTTCTAGCCTCCTCAACTGTGAGAGAATAAATTGCTGTGTGTTAAAGCCATCCACTTATGATACTTCTGTTATAGCAACATTAGAGAACTACAACAGGCCTAGTGATCTCTTTCCAAAAAATCAGCCATTGAAAAACCCTACTCAGTTCTACTCTGGCACACATGGAGTTGCCATGAGTCAGAATCAATTTGACAGCAACTAGCTGTTGGTGTTTTATTATTATTTTCTTTAATCTTCACTTCTTTCTGTGCCTGTGTGTTACTCTCTTAATGTCTGTTTTCTCTTCTTATACAGACACCAATCATAAATAGATTAGGGACCACTTTAGTATAAGGAGTTCTGGTGGCATAGTTTAAGGCATTTGACTGCTACCCAGAAGGCTGGCGCTTCAAAGCCATCAGCCAGTCCTCAGAAGGAAGACTGGGCAATCTATTTCCATAGAGATACCACCTCCGAAACCAAAAGAGGGGTCACTATGAGTCAAAACTGACTCCACAGCAGTGAGTTCAGTTTTGGTTTTCCACTCTACCCCATGTTAACTAATTACCAACTATAATGACCTCATTCTCAAATAAGATTACTTTCTGAGATTCTAGGAGTCAGAACTTCAACATATCTTTTGTAGGGACACAGTTTAACCCATAACACAGGGTTTGTAGAACTGCTTAGTTTCACCACCACTGCATCCATCATGAGACCTCAGAAGCTAGAGGACCAGAGCTAAATATCAATGACTGACCTTCAAGAACCTGTAAAAACCAGGAC
Organism: Orycteropus afer afer; assembly: GCF_000298275.1. Taxonomy (NCBI): domain Eukaryota; kingdom Metazoa; phylum Chordata; class Mammalia; order Tubulidentata; family Orycteropodidae; genus Orycteropus; species Orycteropus afer. The sequence goes on from NW_006921832.1 coordinate 2,793,514, forward strand.
AGCAAAGTTCCTTTGGGCTGGCTCTCTGTGGTCACATGAAAAACTGGCTATCCCATATGCTCAACAAGGCATGACTAACTAGTCTTTATTAAAGGGTCCCTTCAAATAATTTCTGGAATCAGGCTAATATAAATTGATTCACTTAAATTAATTCTTTTGTGTTGTTACCCTGACCAGCAAAACCCGCTAACAGTGAGCATCCATAACAGGAAAGGGTCACAAGCCAATTCAATATCTCATGTAAGGTTAACAGGAGAATAATGCAAGGTATAAGTAGGCTAAACACTACTTTTAAAATAAGAGGAAAAATATTTATCAAATGCCTCCTCTGTGCCAAGTTCCTTATGTGCATTATCTAATTTTAACATGCCTGTGAGTTGAGTGTCATATAAGACTCTGAATGGCTTAATAATTTGTCCAAGTCTAGTGAGGGAGTTGGACTTGAATTAGGATCAGTCTGATTCTGGAATGAGAGGATGTCCTAAATTCCAGATGAATTTATGACCATAACCATTCAGGAAAAGGAAAGAAAAAGTTACCAGTAAAAGTGCTCAGGATTGTGTGAGAATGATCTCAATGGATCAGTCTCAAGCATCAAGGCCTCTGCTTCCACCAACTTATCAGAGGCTCTCTGAGCATCTCTGGCAGTGATGCAAAGGAGGGGCTCTAGGCGCTATAGCCATGATTGTTTATACTGCAGCACTTGGGCTCCAGTGAAGGGCCAAGATTGTAGATGTGTGTCCCAAAGTCATTGACACAGAGGGGAGTAAAACTCCCAAATAGAGAGGAGATGAGGCAGGCAAAGCAATCTCATGATGTTTCAAAGCACTATGACGTGACCGTGAGTCTGAGGTAATGTCTGAGCCAGCCAAGGTTTGGTCTTGGGGACTAGGACCTGTGTCCTCAGGTGTAAATGCCAACAACATCAAGAGCTAACACTTATATAGCACTTACCAGGCTCTGTTCTAAATGCTGTACATCTACTAACTCATTTAATCCTTACAACAACCTTTGAGGTACATACTTTTATTATCTTCCTTGTGTAGATGAGGAAACTGAGACAGTGGCTATGTAACTTGCCCAAGGTTACACAGTGAGTAAGTGGCAGAAATGGAATTCAAACCAGGCAGTCTGGCTCCATAGTCTGTGCTTTTACCCATCATTCCATACTGCTACATGGTACATGTCTGCACCTGTCTAGGAAGAGGAACAAAGGAGCAAGTAAGGTCTAAAGAAAAGGGCAAAATTATGATTTGCACACCAAATGTAGAGGAGAAAAGTCAATGGAGAATGGCCATGTCTTAAGAAGCAATGGAGGAGAGAAAACCACTGAAGTAGACAAAATACGGACAGTGAGAGAGGTGAGAAGGGACCTGGGATTGTGCAAAACCAGGGGAGCAGAAGGAGGAAAAAGTTTCAATAAGAAAGGTTATCCATAGTGCTCAGTATTTAAGGGAGATCAAGAAGACTAATGGTCTGAGAAATGGTAACTGGAACTGGCAATGTGAAGCTTGTGTTGATGAAGAGATGGGTTATTGTATAAAAATACTGATTTGGCTGGTGTAATAAAGCCCAAACTAGCAGCTTGAAGTTTATTTATCTTACATACAGCCAGCATAAACAGCTCAGACTATTACAACAGTAACACATTCTTGGGGACTCAGACTCCTTCTATCTTCCTGCTCTGTCATCTTTAGTATGAGGTTTCCATACCAGGTCTAAAATGACTTGCTATTTCCACATTCTAGCCAACATGAAGGTGAAATGGAAATGTGAGTAGTATGGGGATAACCCAGAAGTTGCATACAGGGCAACACCTAGCTGTAAGGGAACTAGAAAATGCAGTTAGCCGGGCAACCTTATGCCCAGCTAAAACTGGTGGAGCCTATGACTAAAGGAATTCTAAAATGGCAGATACAACTCTCTACCATTACAGTTTCATGAGTGGGCTGTAGTTTGTGGGGAGATGATGGAGTGAATAGAAGAGGAAGAAGTACTATCTGAGAAGGCTGTTGGCCACTGGAAATAGAGAAAATGATGATGGTTTGAGGAATGCAGAATCGAGAGGGAAAAGAAGGACCAGATACTAGAGAGGGTAAGGACAGTTGATGGAGCAAGACTCCAGAGACTAGGATGAGAAGGGACTGAAGATACTGATGGAGATGTTAGCCTTGGGCATATTGCTACTCTGAAACAGGAGAGGACAATAAAACAGGTGGAGACACAGAGAGCTTTTTAATGGAGAGAAGAGAAATCATCCACTGACAACGTTATGGAGCACAGTTCTACTGTGACACATGGGGTCTCCGTGAGTCAGAATGGACCCTGTAGCAACTGGATGAAAGGGTGAGAACCCCATGGCAGAGCAGCTCCTAACCAGGAAAGCCAAATAGGCACCAAAGACACAGAATTGAATATTCGTCGAATAAATGGATGGGCAAATGAATGACTGAACACTTTTCACATTCCATGACTTTGGATAGTTGTACAGTTTGGGGATATTTAAATTCCTCTTTAAGTAGTGAAATTTCTTGCAGGCCAACATTCATTTCAAAGGATTCCATTTCCAAAGCTACGTCCCTCTTCTCTAAAACATGAGAACTGCATGTTCCTTGGAATTTCTGATGTGCTGTGGGTTTTACCAGGCAGTCTCTAGGTCTCTTGTTTGCCTTGTTAGAGGAGCTTGTGAGGATCACTTGGGCTAAATGTTGACTCCTTCTGGTTTAAAGAAATAGCATCCACAATACACTGTTTTTTCCCTAAAGGAAAAAAGATCAATTGCTGGAAGTTTTTGTGTGTATTTGTTCCCAGTTGCCAAAATGCCAAAATGACATCTCGTTTCAGATGTCAGGCAAGCCATGAGCAAGCTCAGTGCTCCACATATTTGAGACAAAGAAAACAACTTGCTCCCTCCTAGTTCATGTAGTGCATTACTTCTTGTCTCTGCTTTGTATTTGGGAGATTATTTCCAGAGGAGGTGGTGATATTAAGAGGAGAAAACCAGATGAGATGTTACCTTATCAGCCATCAGCCATCTACAAGATCAAAAAGCCTTTTATTAACAGGCTATTGTCTGCAGTGATGTCCTGGGGACCAAACAAAATACCAAGAGCTCACTGGCTGCTGCCTGGAGTAACATGGAGAAAGGCTTGGAGGTCCCCTCCTGTAGGGTGGTCCCAACCCCATGACCACTTCAGAGCTTCTCCTGAGCTTCTTTCTAAAACAATCCCATTAGTTTGGTAATACTCATAACATCTTTACTACCCAGAGAAAAATCAGGTTCAGTCATTACAACTCCAGAAATTACAAGAGGTAGAATAGTTACATCACTTCTAATTACAATTCCCCTTTCTGACTCCAACATGAGGAAGAAGGGTTCTCGCTTTTATCCTCACCTTCAGACTGCCAGCTCTCCAAGCAGCCTTCGTTTCTGAAGGGTAAAGCTTCCTCTAGTCTTCTAACCTTGGAAATCTCCCTAAACTTGACTCTTTCCAAAAGCTTTTCTGTCTGCCTTATACTTCAATGCATTCATTAAAGCCCTGTCTCTCTAACACAGGATAAAAACAGGTTAGCAAGGAAGCCAAGGTACTGTGCTCTTCCTTCTCCAAGGGAACTGGAGAAGGCTTTCATCAAAAGCCATTTTAATGAACTATCTGGGGTACCTCTGCCTCCTAGAGCACTGAGCTTCTACTGTGCTGGGCAGGGAAGCAGATCACCAACACCTACCAGCACTCTCAGTTGCTCCCTGCCTTCTACATTATTCCACTAGCTTTGGGCTGAAGATCATCCAGTCCCTCACACCACTTTTGTTTGACATCAGAGCCTCTGACTTCTCAGCCAGCAACCCAGAGCCACCAACGAGGCTCCTCCTGCCCAGGGCACAGGGAGCACTTTCTTTCTTATCTTATTTTCTATTTTTTCTGTGTGCTGCCTTCCTCTTTTCCATATTACAAAGACTACACCCAGAGCAGGCCACACATTTTCTAGATGTTTACTAATGAAAATTAAACGGATAATTGTACTAAAATTACAAAGTAGCATCTGTGTCTAATCTTGGGTTACAAATTGGTGCTAAATCTCTTCCACCCTCTAAGCATGTGGTTATGGTCACCCGAGTTTGTGCCTCTGCCAGCTCCATCACAGCCCATACCAGAGTCTCCACACTGACCTGGGTCCAGCCTCTTTGTCTAATTACAGAGAAACCAGACTGGTGGTTTATCATGAGTCTTGCTGCTGCACTTTTGGATGCATCTGATATTTCGTATGCAGTGATTGGTTCAGAGTGTCATATGTCAAAAAGTACATTGACAAATTGGAGAGGCAATGAGAGATCTGGGAACTGATTAACACCAAGATGGGTCAGAGAACCTGAGAACACAGGCTAGAGGAGGGAGGACATGGAGGGGGGTGAATGTGAGCATCACAGATGCTCCAAAGCTGATCTGTGAACAAGGGTAGAACCAGGACCAGTGCCATACATCTGCAGCGTGCAGTTCAACCTCAAGGATAACTTTCTTTCACTAACTTAGATGTACTAAAGTGGTGCAGACTGTTCCCGAGAACGGTAAGTGCCTCGTTGCCGAAACTGTTCCAACAGCGCTAAGCTGGCCCTCCAGCAGAGATGTTCCTGACAAGATTCTTTTTTGGTGAGAGGAAGCTGGCCTGTGTACTCCATAGTTGTCTATTTCTATGAGGAAGACAGGGAGGCGATCAGGAGGTTTTCAGTGAGTATGATCCTGTTAAACCTTGCTGCCTGCTTCGGCTCTAGACATCAGTCAGTTTTCACCTATTATTATTATCCTTTGAAATTCTGACACGCTCTCCAGGAATTTAAAATATTCCCTTCTGCAGGGTGACACAGCTTGCCAGCTTTAAATTTCAAAGTTCAAAGCAGCTATGTGAATAAAAGTTTGCTTGTACAATATTAAAGGTTTCTAGCCATAGGAAAAGTGCCTTGGACTTTGGAAATTTACTTTTGAAATTTAGACCTATTGACCAATTTATTGGTTAGTTTGAAGGTCCCCCTGGTGTGTCTAAGCAGCCTGTTTGATTTACCTTTGCTCTCTGAAAGATAAGGCCTACCCCTAGAGCAGTGGATCCCAACCCTGTCTGTACATTAGAGTTCCCTGGAGCTTTTTAAAAGACCCATGCCCAGGCTCTGCACCCAGAGCGGCTGATTTAAGTGGACTGAGATTGGGCACAGAAGTGGGCAATTTTTAAAATTTCAGCGGGTATTTCTGATGTGCAGTCAGGGGTAAGAACCTGTGTTCTAGAGAGTTTATCCATTTCTCCTCCTAGACATTATTTCAAATCAAATCAGTTTCGCAGGGATTTAGAGGGTTATTGAAAACCAAAACCAAATTGGTTGCCATCTAGTCAGTTCTGACTCGTGGCAACCCCACATATGTCATGGTAGAACTGTGCTCCTTATGATTTTGAATGGTGATCTTTTGGAAGTAGATTTCCAGGACTTTCTTCTGAGACATCTCTGGGTTGACTTGAACCTCCAACCTTTTGGTTAGCAGCCAAGAACTTAACCATTTACATGGCTCAGGTCTCCCAGAGGGTTAATCCCCATTCCCCATTGCTACTGAGTTGATTCCAACTCATAACAACCCTATAGGGCAGAGTAGAACTGCCCTGTAGGGTTTCCAAGGCTGTAAATCTTTACAGAAACAGACTGCCACATCTTTCTCCCACAGTGTGGCTGGTGGGTTCGAACTGCCAGCCTTTTGGTTAGCAGCCAAGCACTTAACCACTGAGCCACCAGGGCTCTTCAGACCAAGCACAGTGTTTCTTGAAGTGTGGTCTGGATCACTTGTATTAGAACCACCTGGGAGGCTCTTTCAAAAGGTGGAGCCCTGATTTCCACCCTGACAATAGGTCCAAGCTGTTGGTGTGTTTACTTTAATAGTGCTATCATATTCTAAAACATAACTCAGGAATAATGGATGAATTCTTCATATCAGTTGCTTTGATCCTCTGTGGACTCTGTGCCTCAGTTCCACTGGGCCCAACTATGATGGTAGGAATGAGAAAGGGTAGTTGTTGAGGGAGGTTTTTACATCTCTAATGCTAAAATTGGGGTTTTGCAGTCAAGCGAAATTCACCTGCAGGTGTTTTGAGAGTTTCTTGGGTGCTCCTTGCCAAGACACATCTTGGCATCTTTCTGTTATATGTCTAAAGTCTCAGACAGGAGTGAATGCTCCTTAAGAGGCAGCTTTTTGACATGTTGATCCACAGCTGTTTATACTCAAGAATAGCTATCAGCTGAGGAAATTACATCCAGCTTGCCATTGGAATAGAACTGTCCACAGGAGTTGATAGGCCAGCAGGCTCGCCCCTTGGATGGGGCTAGACCCATGTCATTCTCTCACAGAAGTAAATCTCATGAAGGCACAGACTTCCTCAGTCTTACCCATCCATGTAACATCTGACACAAAATGGGTGCTTAAGAAATGTATTCACAACAGCAAAAAGATGGAAACAACCTAAGTGCCCATCAATAGAAGAATGGATAACCAAATTGTGGACCATACACAATGGAACCATGCAACACTAAAGAATAACCTAGAATCTGCAAAACACCACGTAACATTGCTGAACTCAGAGGACATTATGCTGAGTGAAATAAGTCAATCACTGAAGGACAAATATTGTATTAGTTCATTACTGTAAAAAGTCAAGGAAAGGTTTATATACGGAAGGAAACTTTCTTTGTTGGTTACCAGGGAGGGGAGATGAAGGGAAGGAACACTGGGGGGGTGGGCAAGAAGCACTGACCCATGTCACTTTAGTTTTGTGTATTTCACTGCACATAAATTATATTTCAATAAAATGTATTTCAAGAAAAAAAGAAATGTATTCATTGAATGAATCAATCAAGTAAAAATCAGAGCCCAGATATAAATTCAGAGACTACCAAGATTATTTAAAAATATATGCGTAGAATATTTATTTCCAAATTCTGATTTCCCTAGAGCTTCATAAGGAGCTGAGATACCAACAGAGAAAGGTCTCCTGCACAATTGCATGTGTTAGCCTAGGGAAGAACAGGCTGACCAGGTCAAAGATGGGTCAATCTATTTGAAGCTCTGTACTTCATAGGTCTACTTCGAAATCAACCAGTCTAATACTTTCTCATTGGTAAAGTTCCCCAACCTCTATCCCCTTCAGCCTGAACATCATCAAAGTCCCCCTCCACAGAGAGCTGCTCTAGTTCTCCCTGCTCTTAAATTTCACATCCACTCCCCTCCAAGGAGAGCCCCTCTCAAGTACATATACTTTACCCCAAGTCTCAAGGATGATCCCCACACCTTTGCATAATTCTATTTTTTACTGATTATAGAACACCCCACTCTGTCTAACTAGGGGATGCATCACCAAGCCCCTCCTCTTCAGAGAAGTGGATTGGAAAATCTTTTTTTTGTGTGTATGTGTGCTTCAGAAAATTAGAACTAGGGATATCATTGCTGATGTCATATGGATTTTGGCTGAAAGCAAAGAATACCATAAAGATGTTTACTTGTGTTTTATTGACTATGCAAAAGTATTAGACTGTGTGGCTCATAACAAATTATGGATAATGTTGCAAAGAATGGGAATTCCAGAACACTTAATTGTGCTCATGAGCTGTCGTTAGGATCAGGACAAGAGAATACTACATGGTTTAAAATCAGGAAGGGTGTGCGTTAGGGTTGTATCCTTTCACCATACTTATTCAATCTGTATACTGAGCAAATAGTCTGAGAACTGGACTATATGAAGAGGAATATGGCATCAGGATGGGAGGAAGACTCATTAACAACTTTCAATATGCAGACAATGCAACCTTGCTTGCTGAAAGTGAAGATATTTGAAGCACTTACTAATGAAGATTAAAGATTGCAGTCTGCAGCATGGATTACACCTGAGCATAGAGAAAATGAAAATCCTCACAACTGGGCCACTAAGCAACATCACAATAAATGGAGAAAAGATCAAAGTTGTCAAATACTACATTTTACTTGGATCCACAATCAACACCCATGGAAGCAGCAGTCAAGAAATCAGATGTCGTACTGCACTGGGCAAGTCTGCTGCAAAAGACCTCTTTAAAGTGTTAAAGAGCAAAAATGTTACTTTAAAGACTTAAGGTGTGCCTAACTCAAGCCATGGTATTTTTAATGACCTCATATGCATGTGAAAGCTGGACGATGAATAAGAAGGACTGAAGAAGAGTTGATGCTTTTGAATTGTGGTGTTGGTGAAGAATACAGAAAACACCACGGACTGCCAGAAGAATGAACAAATCTGTCCTAGAAGAAGTGCAGCCAGAATGCTCCTTGGAAACAAGATCAGCCAGACTTCATCTCACCTACTTTGGTCATGTTGTCAGAACGGACCTTTCCATGGAGAAGGATATCAGTTTGGTAAAGTGGAGGGTCAGCAAAAAAGGAGAAGATCCTCAACAAAATGGATTGACACAGTGGCTGCAATGATGGGCTCAAGTACAGTGAAGATTGTGAGGATGGCCCACGATTGGCCAGGGTTTCGTTCTGTTATTACATAGGGTCACTATGTGTTGGAGCTGACTGGATGGCACCTAACAACAATAAGGCTTGACCAGTCCTGTCAGTGTTAGCAGTCATCTGCTAGAGAAATGTACAGATTTAAGTAAAAACAAGCTAAGCAGCTGTATTCTTCCAATCCCTCCAAAAAAACCAAAACCAAACTCACTGCCATCGAGTCAATTAGACTCATAGCAACCCCTCCTTGGGTTTCTGAGGTGGTATCTCTACAGAAGTAGATTGCCCAGTCTTCCTTTTGAGGAGTGGCTGGTGGGTTTGATCCACCAGCCTTCTGGTTAGTAGTCAAATGCCTTAGGCACTACGCCACCACCACAGCTCCCTTCCAATCCCTAGTGTCCTACAATATACACCATGAAGAGTAAACATCTTATTCCTTCCTTGAGCACAGTGCTCTTTTAAAGCACTATCCATAATGGGGTTTAACTGACAACAGCAACTTGGAAGGTTAGAAAGGAAGCTTAGCAGGCAGTGAGTTTATGCTAATGGGGGAGGAATAATTTGGAAAAGGAAGATGAGAATGATTGCACAACTCAAAGAATGTGATCAATGTCACTAAATGGTACATGTAGAAATTGTTGAATTTGTGTCTGTTTTGCTGTGTTTATTTTCAACAATAATGACAGCAAAAAATACTTTTTTTGGGGGGAAAAAAAAAAAAGAGTAGAAATTCTTTCCTGGCAAGAACTCTGGGATTCAGTGAAAAGATTCTGACCTGATCATGTCCTTCTGGGCTCTCATACGATCTGCCTGTAAGAGACCTGGTTTTAAGGGACATGCTCATGTGCAGTACTTCCATTTCCCCTTTGTCCTGCTTCTGACCCCATGACTTGTATGGAGCCCTGTGATCTTCCCTGAGTCTCTCACTGGTACAATTAGGAATTTCTACTTTGTAGCTCATTCAGCTTTCTAATGAAAGGAATTCACTATGTCTGAATAGATGTTGCCCATGTTAATGGGCACATGGGAAAATAAATGCTTGGATCCAGCTAGTTAATGTGTTAAATCTCTTGTATTTATCACATTCTCTGGCTGAGATTCAAAACAAGGGATTAAATGCTGGCGATTTGGGTGCTAGCGTCATGAGTGGTTCTAGGAAAACCAAACTGAAACCAAACCCACTGCCATCCAGCCGATTTCGACTCATAGTGACCCTGTAGGACAGCATATAACTGTCCCACAGAGTTTCCAAGACTGTAAACCTTTATGGAAGTAAACTGCCTCATCTCCTGAGGAGTGGCTGGTAGGTTCAAACCACCAATCTTTTGGTTAGCAGCTGAATGCTTTAACCACTGCACCACCAGAGCTCCTTCGGTTTTAGAAAAGTCCTCCCCCCACACACACATCCTGCCATATATCAGTTAGACTGAGAAATTTGTTCCCTCTGGGCCACGCCTCTTGGGATGGTCATCATAACTGAAGAAGGAAATAATCTGTAACCATAACCTGTGATTGTTAACTTAAGGCTAATGTTCTAAGAGGGGCAACATTCACATTCCTAATCAAGAGGCCGTTGTTCCTGATAATCATTATTCCCTCCCAGCTTATCCCTGTCTAAGAAGTAGGCATCTTAACACAGGGAAGAAAGTGACCACTTATTTAAGAAATTTCACCATCCCTCATTATTGCAACCTTTGGAAGGTTCACTTAAATGGGATGGTGGGGTTAGGGACTGAGAGGTAAGACTGAGAGACAGTTTATTTAAAGTAGCATCTGGTTAGCAGCTACCTGATGCAGCTTTGCCCAACTTTCCCCCAAAACACATACAGACATAGAAAAAGATTTTTTTTTTTTTTTTTAAAAAGAACCTGTTACGTCATTCAATTATTTTAAGAATACTTACTCTCACAAGTGCTGAGGAAACATGACCATTACTGCTTTCAAGGAACTTAGGGTCTAGTCACCAGACCAAACTCAATGGCTAACAAAGTGCCCCAAAACACTATGGCTTAAAACACTCACTGTTGGAATACTAATGTACATAGGAATCACTGTACAGGGTATATACACAATAACTTACTTACTTAGTGGGAAAGTTAAAGGATTTTCAAGCCAATTTTGACTTGATTTGATCTTAAAAAGGTTTAATAAATCACTGAAGAAGGTAACAGTGGTAAGGTAGGACCTCACTGGAGGTCAGCAGGAATTCCAAAATACTGTAAGGGTAGAGGCAAGATTCTTTCAGTGAACAATGTGGATTAGGTAGTCAAGGTCTAGGGGTTTGTTTCATCAAATTTTGGGGGAATAATTGCATTTTCTTTTTACTGTTTATTAGAAAATATCAGTATACAAAATTAGCAAAAAGTATAATGAGCCTTTGTATTCCATCACCCACTTCAACAATTATCATCTCAAGACCAATCCTGTCCCATTTATAGTCCATTCACTAACCCCCATACTAATTTGAAACAGACTCCAGGCATCATATCATTTCATCTGTAAATATTTGAGCATTTAGCTATAAAAATAAAGACCTTTTTTACTTCCCATGAACACAACACCATGATCACGCCAAAAGTTAACAGTAAGTTCTTAGTATTATAAGAAATTTAGTCAGTGCTTAAATTTTCAGTTGGGAGCTCTGGTGGCCTAGTGCCTTAGGCATTTGACTGCTAACTAGAAGGCTGGTGGTTCAAACCCACCAGCCACTCCTCAGAAGGAAGGTTGGGCAATCTACTTCCATAGTGATACCAACTCGGAAACCCAAGGAGGGGTCACTATGAGTCCAATTCGACGGCAGGGAGTATGGTTTTTGGGTTTTTTTAATTTTCAATTGTTTAAAACATGTTGTTGTTTTTTGTTAACAGTTTGAATCAGGATCAAAATAAGGTCTGCACACTGAGAATAGCGATATAGCTTTGAAGTCTCCTTCCATCATCATGTTGTTAGGTGTCATTGAGTCAGTTTCAACTCACAGTGTCATTATGTACAACAGAATGTAACACTGCCTGCTCCTGTGCCATCCTCATAATTGTTGCTATGTTTTAGCCCATTGTTGAAGCCACTGTATTAATCCGTCCTGATGAGGGTCATCTTCTTTATTGCTGATCCTCTACTTTACCAGGCATGGTGGCCTTAACAACTGGTCCTTCCCAATAACATGTCCAAAGTACATGAGACAAAGTCTCATCATCCTTGCTTCTAAGGAGCATTCAGGCTGTACTTCTTCCAAGACAGGTTTGTTCATTTTTCTGGCAGTCCATAATAAATTTAATATTCTTTGCTAACACCATAGTTCAAATGAATCAATTCTTCTTCAGTCTTCCTTATTCATTGTACTGCTTTACTGTGCACATGAGATGATTGAAAATACCGTGGCTTGGTTCAGGCACTCCTTAGTCTTCAAAGTGATATCTTTGCTTTTTAACACATTGAACAGATCTTTTGCAGCAGATTTGCCCAGTGCAATACATCGTTTAATTACTTGACTGCTGATTCCATAGGCTTTGATTGTGGATCCACATAAAATGAAATTCTTGACAACTTCAATTTTTTCACTTTTCGCAAACAAACTTGTGCCATCTGCATGTCGCAGGTTATTAATAAATCTTCCTCCAAATCTAGTGCTGCATTTATCGCTACATAATCCGGTTTCTCAGATTATTTGTTCAGCATACAGACTGATAAGTGTGGTGAAAGGATACAACACCGTTAGTGATTTTAAAGCATGCAGTATCCCTTTGTTCAAATGACTGCCTCTTAGTCTATGTAGGTTCCACATAAACACAATTAAGTATTCTAGAATTCCCATTCTTTGTAATATTATCCATAATTTGTTATGATCTACACAGTCGAATGCCTTTACTTAGTCAATTAAGGACATGTAAACATCTTTCTGGCAGTCTCTACTTTCAGCCAAGATACATCTGATATCAGCAATGATATCCTTCGCCCCACATCCTCTTCTTAATCTGGCTTGAATTTCTGGCAGTTCCCTTTCTATGTGCTGCTACAAGCATTTTTTAATTATCTTCAGCAAAACTTTACATCTATGTGATATTAATGATATTCAATAATTTCTGCATTGTGTTGGAGCACCTTTTTTTGGAATGGGCACAAATACAAATCTTCCAGTTGGTGGGCTAGGTAGCTCTCTTCCAAATTTCTTGGCATAAACAAATGAGCCCCTCCAGCACTGCATCTGTTTGTTGAAATATCTCAATGGGTATTCCCATTAATTCCTGGAGCCCTGTTTTTTGCCAGTACTTTCAGTGTAGCTTGAATTTCTTCCTTCAATATCATTGGTTCTCCTGAAATGGCTGAATGTCAACCAGTTCTTTTTGGTACAGTGACTCTGTATATTTCTTCCATCTTCTTTCGAGCTTTCTGGTTCAATATTTTGCCCATAGAAGCCTTCAATATTGCAACTTGAGGCTTGATTTTTTTTCTTCAGCTCTTTCAGCTTGAGAAACACTGAGCATGTTCGTCCCTTTTGATTTTCTAACTCCACGTTTTTCATATGTCCTTATAATACTTTACTTTGTCTTCTCAAACCATCCTTTGAAGTCTTCTGTTCCTCTTTTACTTCATCATTTCTCCCATTCACTTTAGGTACTCTACATTCAAGAGCAAGTTTCAGAATCTCTTTGGACATCCACCTTTGGTCTTGCCTTTCTTTTAAATGACATTTTCTTTCTTCATGTATAATGTCCTTGATGTCATCCCACTATTCGTCTGGTCTTTGGTCATTAGTGTTCAAGGCATCAAATTTATTCCTGAGAGGGTCTCTAAAGTCAGATGGAATATACTGGAGGTTGAACTTGACTCTCATAGATTTGCTTTAATTTTTTTCAGTTCCAACTTCAAGTTGGATATAAGCAATTGATGATCTGTTCTGTTGTAGACTCATTCTGAGTGATGATATTGATCTTTACCATCACCTCTTTCCACAAATATAATCGATTTAACTCCTGTGTGTTATTTGATTCTGGGGAGGTCCTCATAGATAGCCGTCACTTATGCTGAAAAAAGGTATTCACAACAAATAACTTGTTGGTCTTGTAAATTTTTATCATGCGATCTCTGGCATCATTTCTATCACCGAGGCCATATTTTTCAACTACCGATCCTTCTTCTTTGTTTCCAACTTTCATGTTCCAATCACCACAAATTATCAATGCATCTTGATTGCATGTTTGATCAATCTCAGACTGCAGAAATTAGCAAAACTCTTCCATTTGTTTACCGTTAACATTAGTGTTTGATGTGTGAATTTGAATAATAGTTGTATTAATTGGTCTTCCTTATAGGTATATGGATGTTATCCTAGCCTGATAGTTTTGTACTTCAGGGTAGATCTTGAAATGTTCTTTTTGATGAATGTGATGCCAATCCTCTTCAGTTTTTCATTCCCAGCATAGTAGACAATATGATTGTCCAATTCAAAATTACCAAAGCCAGTCTATTTCAGCTCACTAATGCCTAAGATATCAATCTTTATGCATTCCACTTCATGTTTTACAACTCCCAATTTTTCTGGACTCGTACTTTGTACATTCCATGTTCTGACTACTAATGGATGTTTGCAGCTGTTTCTTCTTATATTTAGTCCACCATCATAAATATGCATATTTTAAATTTTCTGGCAAATTATTTGTTGAAGAGAGCAGGTTTTTTGTCCTATAGTTTCCCACCGTTGAGTTTTGGTGATATCATCTTCGTAGCGGTGGTATTTAACATGTTCCTCTGTCCTCTGAATTTCTTGTAAAAAAAGATTGAATTTCAAGGTTTGATGGGGTTTCTTAGGTGTTTTGTGTGCTGCTGCCTTCTTCCAACATTTCTTCAATGTTTTGCATCTCTTTTTCTGATATTGGCAGATGTTGATGATCAAAGCCTAAATATGTTAGTAATTCACTAAGGGTTGCAAAATGGTTCTAACTCTATCCTTCCTTCTTTATTTAACTGTAATACTTCTGTAAAGAGAGAAAGCTCCCTGTTATCTGTATTTGGTTTCTCAGTGGTACAGCTTACATAAGAAAGACAATATGTATGCTTAATTTCTTACCTTTATCCACCAATTCTCAAAATAATGAGTTGGTCTCTAATATACTACCATAGCAACAAATTATGTGTTTTGAGGGTGAGAAAGGAAGAAAATGAACACATGATGTGTTTGATTATGGTTATTATCATTGATGCTCAAATTATTCCATTATTAACCAATGGAAGCCCCTTCAAGTTGGTTCCCACATTCTTCTGATAGATAATCCTCACTATCAGGTCTAACAAGATATTCATGTTGTTCATCTTGTCTATTTCCAGGAATCAGCCAATTTCCTCAATAAACTCTGGTTCCCTTTAATTGAAAAGGAGTTGAAGTTGTTAAGTACTTCATGGGATCACAGAATTAAAAAGCCAGGTACCAGGTGTAGAAGAAGACATTATCTCAGTGAGCAATGCTGCATTTGAGTCCTCTAGAACTCAGAATTTGATTGGAAGCAATTCATACCAACTTCCTCTCTAGCTATTGATCTAAGAAAAGCATTCTATTATTTCCCAAGCAGACAATGCAGGCCCAAGATGGATGCCTCTGTTTCATTTAATCCAAGTACGAGAGAGAGAGAGAGAGAGAGAGAGAGAGAGCCCATAAAACAATGCTACCGAATAAGAAAGAACATCCCTCGAAGGACAAAAGGAGAAATCCCTGAAAATGTAGACTACTGCATCTTATATATAAATACACTTTATATATGTATGTATTTATATACATATAAAAGAAGCATCTTTTCTTATGCTATTAAATATGTTTAACTATGATATTTCTAATAACTGTACTATATGGATAATTCAACTTAGGAAGTACTTCATTAAACTGATCGTCTCATGTTAGAAAATCAGATATTTACACACACACACCCACACCCATGATGAGCAATGTGAGGGGACACATCCTTGTACAGCTGCCCATTTATTCAACAAGTATTTATTGAGCACCTATGTATTACTGAGCACAGTGCAAGGTGTCGGGGTCATGGTGGTGAAGAAGATAGACGCAGTTCCCATCTTCATGGATCTTGCAGTCAAAAAGGGAAACAAAAGAGGTATGAAATCTCATTACTTTTGTGATAAATGATAGAGAGAATATATGGTGTTAAGGATGCACATGGCCAAGAAGCCTAATTTACTTTTTCCTGAGAAAGTGACATTTAACCTGAGACCTGAAGAAGGAGGTAAGCT
Source organism: Orycteropus afer afer (assembly GCF_000298275.1). Taxonomy (NCBI): domain Eukaryota; kingdom Metazoa; phylum Chordata; class Mammalia; order Tubulidentata; family Orycteropodidae; genus Orycteropus; species Orycteropus afer. Next base: position 2,809,257 of record NW_006921832.1, read on the forward strand.
AAGAAAGGGAAAACAGTACTTCAGGGAGTGAGAACAGCATGTTCAAAGGCCTGAATAGGAGCAAGAACAAGGCAGAGTCAAAGGGTTAAAAGAATTTCAGTCTGTGACTGGATTGACAGTGGCAAGTCACAAAGGGCCTTGTCAATGAAGGATTTTAAGCATGGGAGTACCATGGCCAAATTTTTTGCTATAGAAGAGCTCTGGAACACAATGAAGATTGGATTGTAATACAGCAAGAATAGGGGTAGGGTGGCCATTTAGGAAGCTGTTCAATAGCCCAGGCAAGAAAGGGTGGTGGACTGGAAGAAAGTGTTGGCTGGGGGTGGGAGTGGAGGGGATGTAAAAAAAATGGACTTAAAAAATATCTAGGAGAGGATGACTCATTTGATGTGGGTGGTAACAGAGATAGGGGAGTCAAATTGGGCTCTCAGGTTTCCGACTTTAGCAAGTTCCACTTACTCGTAGCAGGAGAAAGAGGTAGGAGAAATTATGCACTCTGCTGGGTAGTGTTGAGATTGAGGTTCCTGCAAACTCCCAAATGGAAACACCCAATTTGCAGTTGGATATACAGCTCACTCTGGGCCTCAGAAGAGAAGTCTGGACTAGAATTCTAGATTTAGGCTACATCAGTTTAGGGTTGCAGATGAAGCTATGGGAGTAGTTCAGATCTTTTATTATTATTATTATTATTATTTTATTGTGGTAAAATATAAATAAGGGGAAAAAATTATCATTTTAAGCATTTTTAAGTGTCCCATTCAGTGGCATTAATTACATTCACCTTGCTGTGCGACCATCACCACTATCCATCTCCAAAACTTTTCCATCACCCCAAACAGTAACTCCATCGCTGTGAAGCAATGACTCTCCCTTCTCCCCTCCCTCCAGCCCCTAAGTGTCTATCTCTATGAATTTGCCTATTCAAAATATTTCATATAAGTGGAATCTACAATATTTATCCTTTTGTCACTTGCTTATTTTACTAAACTGATAAAGGTAAGGGTAATCTCCTGAGATAATTTGGAAGGAAGATAACCTACTTCTAATTCTTATTAGAGGTGGAGCCAAAATTTGAACCTAGGGAGTCTACTCCAGAGTCTTTGCTCTCAACCACTATGCTATACTGCCTCTTGTGATCCAAAGCATCCTAACAGACATAGCAAATTAATTTAACCTTGAAAATAGTCACACCATATGGGCAATAATTCTGCTTCTACACATATGCCTTAAAGAACTAATCAGGAGAATTATACACACAGGTTTCATTGCAGCATTATTTATAATACCAAAAAAATATGAAATTGCATAGATTTTCATTTTTAAAAAATAATACCAATCTTCTCTACTGCTCAACTTATGTCTTTTAGTCTGTGTATGTGTTTGCAGGTTTTTGTGTTTATTTTTATCTTATATATAAATTTTGGTTGTAAATTGGTTCCACTAACTTAAAAATTGATTGAAAATATATTCACATTAATATTGTGTCTTGCTTCCTTCCAGAGCTGAGTGACTGTTTACAACATAGAACAAGACTTGACACACAGTAATGGAACAGCTCAGAGTCCATGTGAAGGAGGCAGAAAGAGCAGGAATTTTTTGGCACCAGAGTTGAGCATATTACAAAACCTGGGAAATTTGATTCTAAGATGTCTGGCAATGAAACAGAAAGAAACACAGTAAGTTATATAATTTTCATTGTCTGATATAACAAATAGTTCAAACTAATTCTTCTGTGAAGGCAACTTTCTTCTGGTATCTAAAATCTGGCAGGAATTTATGATGCTAATCCTTACATAAAGGGCACTAAGGAACTCTGAAGGAGGGAGCTCTGGTAGCATAGTGGCTAAGACACTTGCCTGCTAACCAGACGGCTGGCGGTTCAAACCCACCAGCCACTCCTCGGAAGGAAGGTTGGGCAATCCTACTTCCGTAGTGATACTGCCTCAGAAACCCAAGGAGGGGTCACTATGAGTTGGGGTCGACTCGACGGCACATAACAACAACAAGGAACTCTGAAGACTATATTCAACAGTTTTATAAAGAAACCCTGAAAAAACATTAAAACCATGCACCGGGATGGATCTTTATGAACCTGTCATGAAGGTAGACAATGAGACATTAGCTCCTTACTTGAAAAAGGCCTTTATATTCAAACAGCTAAAACGTGGGGCCCAGGTGTTTTGCCTTCTGGTCTCACCAATTTGCTCTCATCTGTGGAGCTCGGTCCCCATCAGACACTTTCCCCATCCTGTGCTTCTCCAGCTCTGCCACAAAAGCCCCCTCACATGAATATAGGCTGGGGGTGGGTGAGAAGGGGTTGTAGCCCAAAAAGGCCAGCTGTAAGCTAAAAATTTCCTTGAAGATTTGCAATTTATATTTAACATTCATGTGAATTTTACAGTCTGTTTCATAATATGTGTTTATATATAAAAATGTTTTTTTTTTTTTTTCTTTAAAACTGCTAACGAATTGGTGTTCCAGGAAGATGGGCTATATATGTCCTCTTCAAGTGTCCCTTGGCAAGCTACCTTGAACCTTCCTGCCCAGCCTCCCAGCCCTACAGGCTCACCATTATTTTAATTTGATTTGGGGCCAGTGCTCCCAGAGTCCAGATGAGTAAACCACTTCTTTCAAATATTAGATGTCTTGGAACAGAACATTATATATTCTTCCAAAGTATAGAGAAGAGGGTAGACATAAGCTTTGGTTGACAGGTATAAAAACAATAATAAACTTGTCATTACCTTGTGAATATTTATGAGTTGGTCTTCCTGTATAGACATCAGAGAAAGCCACTACTCAACATAGGTATAAACATCTAGTGACCACAATTGGCAACAGCCAATACTTATTTTTTAAGAGGAATCGTGTGTGTGTGTAAAAATATAAACAGCAAAACATACATTCATTCAATGATGTTTACAGGTACAGTTCACTGTCAATGGTTACATAATGCACACTGTGTCACCATTCTCACTACTTGCCTATAGTGTTTCACTACTGTTAACTTAAACTCTCTGACCCTTAAACTTCTCATCTGTGTTTTAGAGTTACTGTTCTCATTTTGATCTCATATAGGTAATTCTTTAAAAGAGTGCACTGCTCAAGGTAAAAA
>NW_006921832.1:2812866-2819841 GCF_000298275.1 Orycteropus afer afer
AAGGCTTAAAAAATGTACCATGTAATAGATTCAAGGCTTCCTCCAGTCTCACTGGAACCTGGTTTCCAACAAAAATTTGAAGTTCTGTTCTACATTTTTTCCTCCTTTTGATCAAGATCCAACTATTGGGTCCTTGTTCAAAATGTTCAGTAAGGTAGCCAGGAACTATCTATCTCTCAAGAAAAATATTTTAAAGCTCTAGTGTTCATGATTGATCGAGACCTCATCTGTCTTGAGCAGGCACAAAGCACCCCGGGAAGAGTTTGAGTGGTGGGCACTTGACAAGTCTAACCTCACTATAATATCAAGACTCTAAATGAGACATTTGAAATCACCCCCACTTGGCATAGGCACTCTGTGAGAGCAAGTATGCTCTAAGAACGTCTGCACATGGAGTCACTTATCCCATTGACTTTGTCCTATTCAGCTGGCCCTTTCTCTGCGTAAAACGTCTGGGTCTTAAAAGCCCAGGGTCAGCTGAAGCAGTTCTAAATGGAGGGATACTGTTGTGCTGGATCTAGAGGTGGGTTGGGCAGCCCATGTGTTTTAATGGCAGGATGGAAGGCCCAGAATCATTTGAGAAAAGACCTATTTCTAAATTCCTCCATGAGGAGGAATCCTGGAGCAGAAGCCACGGTTAGGAAAAATACTTGATCACAAAAAAGTTTTAAAATAGATGTATCTATCTCTTCATAGAAGAACTTCAGAATGGTCTCAGCAATAGACAAACTACCCCTTAGTGAACCATCAAAATAAGCAAGCTACAAATTGTATCCCTAAAGAACTAAAAAGGACTTGGTGGTGCAGAGGTTAAGTGCTTGGCTGCTAACCAAAACGTTGACAGTTCGAACCCACCAGCCAGTCAGCAGGAGAAGGATGTGTCAGTCTGCTGCCATAAGACTGTTGTTGCTAAGTGCTGTCAAGTCAGTCCCAACTCATAGTGTTGCTGTGTACAACAAAACAAAACACTCCCCAATCCTGCATCATTCTTACAATCATTGCTATGTTTGAGTCCATTGTTGCAGCCACTGTGTCGATCCATCTCATTGAGGGACCTTCCTTTTTTTTTTTTGGTGGTGGTGTAGTGCCTAAGGCATTTGACTGCTAACCAGAAGGTTGGAGGTTCAAACCCACCAGCCACTCCACAGAAGAAAGACTGGGCAATCTACTTCCATAAAGATTTACTGCTTTGGAAAACCAAACCAGTCAGAATCGACTCAATGGCAGTGAGTTTGTTTTTTTTTATTTTTGGTACTTTACCTAGCATGATGCCCTTCCCCAGGGACTCACCCTCCTCCCTTCTAAGGAGCATTCTGATTGTACTTCTGCCAAGATAGATGCATTGTTCTGGCAGTCCACAGTATACCCAATATTCTTCGCCAACACCCTAATTTAAATGCATCAATTCTTCTTCTGTCTTCCTAATTAACTGTCTAGCTTTTGTAGACATATGACATGATTGAAAATACCATGGCTTGGATCAGGTGCACTTTAGTCCTCAAAGTGACATCTTTGCTTCTTAACATTTTAAAGAGCTCTTTTGCAGCAGATTTGCCCAATGTGATATGTCATTTAATTTCTCAACTGTTGATTGTGGATCCAAGTAAAATGAAATCCTTAACAACTTCAATCTTTTCTCCATTTATCATAGAGTTGCTTATTGGTCTAGTTGTGAGGATTTTTGTTTTCTTGATACTGATGTGTAATCTATACTGAAGGCTGTAGTCTTTTATCTTCATCAGGAAATGCTTCAGGTCCTCTTCACTTTGAGCAAGCAAGGTTGGGGCATCTGTGTATCACAAGTTGTTAATGAGTCTTCCTCCAATCCTGATGCCAAGTTCTTCTTCACACAGTCCAGCTTCTTGGATTTTTTGCTCGTATACAGATTGAATAAGTATGATGAAAGAATACAACCCTAACACAAACCTTTCTTGATTTTAAAACATGTAGTATCCCCTTGTCTGTTCAAACAACAGCCTCTTGGTCTATGTATAGTTTGTTATGATCCATGTGATCAAATGCCTTTGCATAGTCAATAAAACACAGGTAAACATTTTTCTGGTATTCTTTGCTTTCAGGCTAGATCCATCTGACATCAGTGTTTTGGTTACTTCATGCCACTCTGACAGGAAAATACCCCAAGTGAAATGGCTTGAGCAAATAGGAGTTTATTGTCTTACAGTTTTGGAGGCTAGCAGTTCGAGTTCCAAGTGCCAGGCTCTAGGGGCTGGGTGAAAGGCCCTCAACCTTGGGCTTCAGCTCTGCCCCTTGCTCCTGGCCTACTGAAACTAGAGGTATCTCTTTACTAAGGCAGCTGTTGGCTGCTGAGGCTGACAAACCAAAGGTCGACAAGTGAAAAGGCACAGTCCTGGTATTACCAAACCACATGGCAGGCCATTGGTTCAAGTCCATTAAAAGTCCCAAGATCAGCAAAGCATGGCAGGCTGCTGGATGAACACTCGGCTACATGTAGGGTTCAAGTGTGCTGTAAGCCAGAGACTGTTCCCAAGGCTTCTGCTTATATACAGGAAGCAGACCACATCCCTAAGGCAGCTATTCAGCTGCTCACAGTAGATTCCACCTTGCAGTTGATTACCAGCCTCATCGTGGGGAATACTACATCCAGCTGCCCAGCCACACAACTAGGCCCAGCCAAGTTGACACATAACCTTACTACCACAATCTGCAATGATATCCTTTGTTCCACATCCTCTTCTGAATCCAGCTCAAATTTCTGGCAGTTTCCTGTCAATGTGCTGCTGCAAGTGTTTTTGAATTATTTCAGTAAAACTTTACTTTATGGGATATTAATGATTTTGTTTGCTAATTTCTGCGTTCAGTTGGATCATATTTCTTTGGAATGGACACAAATACGGATCTCTTCCAGTCAGTTGGCCAGGTAGCTTTCTTCCAAATTTCTTAGCATAGACGAGTGAGTGCTTCCAAATTTGCATTTGTTTGTTGAAACATCTCAATTGGTATTCTCTCAATTCCTGGAGCCTTGTTTGCCACCAATGCCTTCAGTGAAACATAGACTTGTTTCTTCAATACCATTGATTGATTCTTGATCATATACTACCTCCTAAAATGGTTGAACATTGACCAGTTCTTTTTAGTACAATGACTCTGTGTATTCATTCCATCTTCTTTTGAGCTTCCTGCTTTAGTATTTCGCCCATAGAATCCTTCAATATTGCAACTTGAGGCTTGAATTTTTTCTTCAGTCTTTCAGCTTGAGAAATGCCAAGCATATTCTTCCTTTTCATTCATCCAGGTCATTGCATATTTCATTATAATATTTTGTCTTCTAGAGCCACCCTTTGAAGTCTTCTGTTCCCCTTCTACTTCAGCATTTCTCCCATTCACTGCACTCTACCTATGTTCCAGAGAAAATTCCAGAGTCTCTTCTGACATCCACTTTGGTCTTTTCTTTCTTTCCTGTCTTTTTATAACTATTGAGTTTCTCCATGTATGGTGTCCTTGATGTCATCCCACAAGTCATCTGCTCTTCAGTCATTAGTGTTCAGTGTGTCAACTCTATTCTTAAAATGGTTTCTAAATTCAGGTGGGGTATACTGGAGATGTACGTTGGCTCTTAGGAGTTTGTCTTAATTTTGTTTAGTTTCAACTTTAACTTACAAATGAGCAATTGACCCCTGGTTCTGCAGTTGACCCCTGGCTTTGTTCTGATTGGTGATATTGAGTTCTCCACAATCTCTTTCCACAGATATAGTTGATTTGGTTCTTGTGTATTCCATCTGGTGAGGTCTATGTGTATAGTTCCTATTTATGTTGTTGATAAAATTTATTTCCAACAAATAAGTTGTTCATCTTGCAAAATTCTATCATGTGGTCTCCAGCATTGTTCCTGTTACCAAAGTCATATTTTCCAACCACTGATCTTTCTTCTGTTTCTATCTTCTATTTTTCTATCTTTTGCATTCCTGTTAATGTAATTTTCAGTGCATCTTGATTGCATGCTTGATCATTCTCAGACTGTAGAAGTTAGTGAAAATCTTCAGTTTCTTCATCTTTGGCATTAGTAGTTGGCACTTACATTTTAGTAATAGTCATATTAACTAGTCTCTTTGCCGGAAAATTACTATTGCCCTCTCACTGACAGAGTTGTACTTCAGGATAGATCTTGAAATGTTCTTTTTCACAATGAATGTGACAATGTTTTTCTTCAATTTCTTGTTACCAGCATGTTGTTGTTGTTGTTATTTGCCGTCGAGTCAGCCCCGACTCATAGCGACCCCTCCTTGGGTTTCCGAGGCAGTATCATTACGGAAGTAGGATTGCCCAACCTTCCTTCCGAGGAGTGGCTGGTGGGTTTGAACCGCCAGCCTTCTGGTTAGCAGTCCAGTGCCTTAGGCACTAAGCTACCACAGCTCCTCGTTACCAGCATAGTAGATTCCAAATGGCCAATACCAGCCAATAACACAAGCAGGCAGTGTTTCATTCCGCTGTCCATAGGGTTGGTATTAGTTGGAAATGACTTCACAGCACCTAACAACAACAGCAATTCCTAGGATATAGATCTTCACATGTTCCATTTCATTTTTGACAATTTTCTGTTTTCCTGGATTCATACTTTGTACATTCCACATACTAATTATTAATGGATGTTTGCAACTGTTTCTTCCCATTCTGAGTCATGCCACATCATCAAATGAAGGTCCTGAAAAGCTCTACTTCATCCACGTCATTAAGGTTGACTCTACAGCATAGTGCCTAAGGCACTTGACTGCTCACCAGAAGGCTGGCGGTTCAAACCCACCAGCCACTCCTGGGAAGGAAGGTTGGGCAATCCTACTTCCGTAGTGATACTGCCTCGGAAACCCAAGGAGGGGTCGCTATGAGTCGGGGCCGACTCGACGGCATATAACAACAACAACAACTACTTTGATGAGGCATCTCTCCCCAGTTGCATTTTCCAACCTGATAGGCCCATCTTCTGGCACCATATTAGACAGTATCTGCTGTTATTAATAAGGCTTTCACCAGCCATTTTTTTTCAGAAGTAGGTTGCCAGGTCCTTCTTCTTAGTCTGGAAGATCCACTGGGTCCTGTCCACCATGGCTGACCTGACTGGTATTTGAAATACCAGTGGCATAACTTCCAGCATCACAGCAACATGCAAGCCACCACTGAGACACAAGTGGTTTCTGTAAAGATTACATCCTTGCAAACTGTATGGATCAGTTCTACTCTGCGCTGTAGAGTAGCTATGAGTTGGAATTGACTTGATGGCAACAGGGTTTTTGGAAAGAGCTAAAAGATTGAACTGTTAAGTAAATGACTTTTTAAAGAGTTATTTAAATACTGGCAAAACCATTATTTAATACTACATAGGTTGGCCAGTGGGAAGCACCCACAAGAGATCAGAGGACAGAGTTAATATTTGAGGTATTCATTTTCCCAGAGGCCACTCTGTAGGGCTTTTAGTTGACAGTGGCAGCGTTTCTTTACTGGAGGTGACAGTGCTGGTGGGTAGCTGTCTCCTACAGCTACCACCACCACCTAGGATAGTCAAGTCGATTCTGACTCATGACAACATGTGTGTCAGGGTAGAACCATGCTCCTTAGGGTTTTCAACAGCTGTTTTTTCAGCAGATCTCCAGACCTTCCTCCTGAGACACCTGGAGGTGGCCTCAAGCCTCTAACCTTTTGGTTAGCAGCTGTTTCCACTACCCATGGACTCCCCTACAGCAACAGCTCTCACCAAGTTGTGGCAACTACCCCTCCTCCTCCCTCCTCAGGCTTGAGGGTGGTAATGCTGGCCAGAGAGGTTTCATCATCCCTTGTTGTTTTCTGCTAAGGCTGACCACGTCTTTGTAGACAGTCCCTTCATAAACTCTCAAGTTCCCTTTTGCCTTATAGCCTTTCCCCTGCTGGGCCCCTGACACAGGCGCTGGTCTCCGTGCTTGCTGGATTAGAAGGGCTTGCATGTGGTTCTCCTAATACTGGCTAGGTTTTTAGATGAAACATGTAAGAATTATATTATTTATTTGTCCACTATAATGTCAATTTTTTTTTTAATTAAAATCCAATGTTGTCAACATAGTGAGAGAAGTAGCATCTCAGACAGAGAAATTTGGTAGATATTTTTAGGAAACAGTTTAGCAATATGTAGCATAGCAGAGTTGTTAAAATGTGTGTAGTTTTGGATACATTAATTACTCTTCTAGGAATTTATCCTAAGAAAATAAAAAATGTGGTCCAAGATAAGGATGTCCAATTATGCTGAGTGAAATAAGTCAATCACCGAAGGACAAATACTGTATTAGTTCATTATTGTAAAAAGTCAAGGAAAGGTTTATGTATGAAAGGAAATTTCCTTGTTGGTTACCAGGGGTGGGAGGGGAGGGGAGGGAACACTGCAAAAATAAAAATAATAATAATAATAAAAACAAAGATAAGAATGCCCAATGCCAGAAAACATGAATAGACACTTCACCAAGGAGGATATTCAGGCAGCCAACAAACATATGTAGAAATGCTCATGTTCATTAGCCATTAGAGAGATGCAAATCAAAACAACAATGAGGTATCATCTTGCTCCAGCACTAGTAGCAAAGTTCAACAAGACAGAAAATAACAAATGTTGGCAAGGATATAGAAAGATTGGGATTTGCATACACTGCTGGTGGGACTGTAAAATGGTACAACCACTGTGGAAAGCAGTATGGCAATTCCTTACAAAGTTGGAATCAGAAATACCATTTGACCCAGCCATTCCATTATTAGGTATATATCCTAAAGAAGTGAGAGCCATGACAAGAATGGACATGTGCATACCCATGTTCATTGCAGCACTATTTACAATAGCCAAAAGATGGAAACAACCTAGGTGTCCATCAACTGAGGAATGAATAACCAAACTTTGGTACATACACACAATGGAATACTATGCAACCCTAAAGAATAACCTAGGATCTGCAAAATACCGCATAATGTGGATGAACTTGGAGG
>NW_006921832.1:2828821-2830787 GCF_000298275.1 Orycteropus afer afer
ACTGAAGTTAGAGGCATTGCTTCAGTCAGGCAACTGCTGGCTGTTGAGGTTAACAAGCCCAAGGTCGACAAATAAAATGGCACAGTCCCAATGTTACCAAACCACACAGCAGGCCATTAATTCAAGTCCATTGTAAGTCCCAAGGTCAGCAGAGCATGGCAGGCTGCTGAACAATGACACAGCTACATGCAGGGTCCAAGCGTCCCCTAAGATAGAGACTATCCCCAAGGCTTCGCCTTATGTATAGGAAGCAGACCACATCCCAAAGGCAGCTACTCAGCTGCTGGTGGTAGATCCCACCATGGAGTTGATCGCCAGTCTCATCATGGGTAATAACTACCACTAGCTGCCCAGCCATGCAACCAGGCCCAGCCAAATTGACATACAAATTTAACTACCACAGACACCAGCTGTCCCTCCCATGGTACTCACTTCTCTGCTGGGTTCGATATTCATTGCAATGGTCACACAGAACTCACAGAGAATACTCACAATTATGGAGTTTAGTCGGGAAGTAACAGGCTACAATTCAGGTTTAGGAATGCTCTCAGGATACAATTCTCTGATCAGGGCAGTCTCCCCTCTGCTGTCCCCTCACATACGCCTCTCTGGCCTCTTAGCCTGGCCTCTGTCTCTGTGAGCCAGGTAAGCCTGCCCCTCTGTCTCATGCCTCTTGGTTCCACAGCCACTATCTGGCGTCTCTCAGCCAAGGTGGTCCAGTGCAGGGATCTTGACATGCTCCACTTCACCTCCAGTTCTTCTCTCTTGATGGCAGTGAGATCCCCTCTCTATCTCTAGCAAGGCTCATTTTAAGCCTGGCATAAGGACAAAACTATCAATCCCAACATCAGAGTTCTACACACCTTATTTGTATGGTCCCCCCAGTAATCTGGTGGGAGTTACAAAGACAATGACTAGAAAAGCCATAGCAAGTAAATCACTGCACCACACTAAGTTGTTGGACCAGTGGGCTCAGGACCACGGTCATGGAGAACATGAAGACCAATTGGTATAACATACCACACAAAAACATTGTACTACATCCTACTTTGGTGAGTAGTGATTGGGTCTTAAAAGGTGACAAGTGGCCATCTAAGATGCAATAATGGGTCTCTCCTTGTCCAGAACAAAGAATGAAGAAAACAAAAAACACATTGAAAAATAAACAAATAACAAACATTGTTTCCTGCTTACCCTACATGTTTACCATGGGTTGCCTGGGCCTCTGCTGCACGTGGTCCTCACTCTGGGACCAGCCTGATGAAGCAGCCACCATCCAAACTTGGCTGACAACAGTGTTCTCTTGTTCTTAAGTCATGTTTCTGGAATGGCACACAGCACTTCCACTCATTCTTCATTTGACAAAGCAAGTCAAAGTTGTATTCATTACCTATTGTTGTACAACAAATCACTCCCAACACTTGGTGCCTTCAAAGTAAACATTTATAATACCACACTTTTTGAGGGTCAGGAATCTGGAAGCAGCTTAGCAAAGTGGTTCTGGCTCAAGGTTTTTCATGAGGCTGATGACGGCTTGATTAGGGTTGGAGGATTTGCTTCCAAGGTCCTCACTCACATTCCTGACAAATCTTTGCCAACATGGCTCTCTCCAAAGTGCTGCCTGAGTGGTCTCATGAAATGGTAGCTGCTTTCTGGAATGAGCAAGCCAAGAGAGATCACAGGGAGGAAGCCACAAAGCCTTTACGAATATTTTTTTAAATATGTAAATGGATAAATAAGGAGTTCTAATGGTGCAGTTAAAAGCATTCAGCTGCTAACCAAAAGGTTGGTGGTTCAAAACCACCAGCTGCTCCGTGGGAGAAAAATGAGACAGTCTGTTTCTGTAAAAATTTACAGCCTTGGAAATCCTATGAGGCATTTCTATTCTGTACTATAGGGTAGTTTTGAGTTGGAATTGACTTGATGGCAGTGGGTTTGGTTTTTGTTAGAGCTCCTTCGGCACTCA
>NW_006921832.1:2830932-2834920 GCF_000298275.1 Orycteropus afer afer
AGACCTGGGGTTAGGAGGTTGTACATCAGAGCTGGGGGAAGAGGTCTTAACCTATCAGAGGCTATGTTGCCTTTTAAAATTCGCGCCTTGCAGGAAGCTCAGTTTCAACTTCCTTTAACTGACTTATGACCTTGGGTGGGGCAGCAGGGAATGAAGAAGAACCAGGAAAAGCCATGCAAGATGGCGTGGCATATCTCTAACAGTTTTGGTATATATAAATAGAGAGAGAGAGGAGGAAGGGGAAGAGAGAGAGCACCCTAGTGGTGCAGTGGTTACATGCTTGGCTGCTAACTGAAAGGTCAGTGGTTTGAACCCACCAGCAGGTCCATGGATAAAAGAAGTGGCACTCTACTTCCATAAAGATTAGTCTTGGAAACCCTACAGGGCAGTTCTACTCTGTCCTATAGGATCGTTATAAGTCAGAATCAACTTGGTAGCAACATTTTATATATATATATATCTATATATATATATATATATTATAGTTGTTGTTAAGTGCCAGAGAGTCAGCTCCAACTCACAGCAACCCTATGTACAACAGAACAAAACACTGCCCAGTCGTGTGCCATTCTCACAATCCTTGCTATGCTTGAGCCCATCGTAGCAACCACTGTGTCAATCCATCTCCCTGAGGGTCTTCTCTTTTGCTGACCCTCCACATTACCAAGCATGATATTCTTCTCCAGGGAATGGTCCCTTCTGACAACATGACCAGAGCAGGTAAGGCAAAGTTGGCCATTCTCACTTCCAAGGAGCATTCTGACTGCACTTCCTCAAGGACGGATTTGTTTGTTCTTCTGGCAGTTCTTAGTATTTTCAGCATTCTTCACTAACACCACAACTCAAAAGCATCAGCTCCTCTTTGGTCTTCCTTATTCACTGTCAAGCTTTCACATGCATATGAGGCAATCTGGGTTAGGCATACCTTAGTCTTCAAAGTGACATCTTCGCTCTTCAACACTTTAAAGAGGTCTTTTGCAGAAGATTTGTCTAGTGCAATACAACATCTGATTTCTTTCTTTATTTTATTTTATTTTTGCAGTGTTCCCTCCCCTCCCACCCTTGGTAACCAACAAAGAAGGTTTCCTTCTATATATAACATCTGATTTCTTGAGTGCTGCCTCCATGGGTATTGATTGTGGATCCAAGTAAAATGAAATCTTTGGCAACTTCAATCTTTTCTCCATTCATTGTGATGCTGCTTATTGGTCCAGTTGTAAGGATTCTCATTTTCTTTATGTGCAGTAATCCATACTGCAGACTGTAGCCTTGAATCTTCTTCAGTAAGTGCTCCAAGTCATCTTCATTTTCAGCAAGCAAGGTTGTGTTGTTTGCGTATTGCAGGTCTCCCTCCAATCCCGATGCCATGTTCTTCATGTAGTCCAGCTTATTTGTTGTTGCTGTTGGGTGCTGCTGAGTCATCCCATAGGGTTTTCTAGGTTAGGGTCGCACTAAGTTTGCTAAGAGATGGAATCAACTCCATGGCAATGGGTTAATCTTTATGGGAGCAGACTGTCAGCTCTTTCTCCTGTGGAGCCAGTGGCTGAGTTTGAATTGCCAACCTTTCAGTTAGCAGCCAAGTACTTAACCATTGTGCCACAAAAAAACCTAACCAATCCATTGCCATTGAGTCAATTCTAACTCATAGAACTGACCCATAGAGTTTCAAAGGCTGTAAATCGTTATGGGAGCAGACTACCACATTTTTCTCTCATGGAGCAACTGGTGGGCTTGAACTGATGACTTTTCAGTTAGCAGCCAACTGCTTCAACCATTGTGCCACCAAGTCTCAATATATCTATATATTGAGTTCTGGCTCTCACAGATTTCACTATAAATGAATATAGATAGATAGATAGATCTCTCCATATATATGCACACAAATATCTTGAGATAACAAATGAACACACTGCCATCGAGTTATATCCAACCTACAGCGACCCCTCCTTGGGTTTCTGAGACAGTCACTACCGAAGTAGATTGCCCAACCTTCGTTCCAAGGAGTGGCCGGTGGGTTTGAACCACCAGCCTTCTGGTTAGCAGTCAAATGCCTTAAGCACCACCAGCCACTCCTCGGAAGGAAGACTGGGCAATCTACTTCTGTAGTGATACCGCCTCGGAAACCCATACCGCCTCGCTATGAGTCAGATCCAGCTCAAGGGCAGTGAGTTGAGTTGTTGTTGAGTTGAACCTTCTAAACTGTGAGAAAATAAATGTCTGTTCTTTAAGGCCACCCAGCTGTGGTATTTTTGTCACAGCAGCACTAGAGAACTGAGACAGTACCACATCACGATTGTTTGCTTTTGGCTAAAAGAATCGCAGGAAATTTTATTGGCTACTTAGGAATTAAGCAAAATCTTGTTCCAAGCCTTATTCTTACGTTTGGTTTATGAATCTTTGGTTTATGAATCTTGGGTTTATGATGTTGAAATACAATTTGAGCCCTATTCAGAAATCCCTTGGGATGGGGAGGAGCAGAGCAGCATCTGGGACTTCCCTGCAAAGCTAAGTTCTTCCCAGGGTGAATTCCCCTGGGAAGAGGAGAGTTCTTCGTTTAAGAACCTAGATCACTAAAGGAAAACCTAGGCAGGCGGGAGTGGAGACTCTGCTTCTTTCTGTGAGCCTCTTTGTCCTGATCTTGGGTTTCGCTGGTGGAGGGGCCAAGACGGTGTCCACCCTGTGAGGTGGCAGGTCCAGAGTTAGAAAAGGGGATCTCTCTGAAGAGTCACAGAGTAATCCCTGCCTTGTGAGCCAGAGAGCTACACTTTGTTTTCACTTCTCCTTTGCATATCCTAAGCTTTTGGTAAAACTTGTTGAAGTGAGCTAGTCTTGTCTCAGAAGAGGACTGGTAGCATGATGATTAAACACTCAGTTGCTAACCGAAAGGTTAGAGTTTTAAATCCATCATTGGCTCCAGGGAGAAAGACTGGGTGATCTGTCCCCATAAAGATTATAGCTTTGGAACCCCTAGGAAGCAGTTCTCCTCTGTCCTATAGGGTCACTAGGGGTCAGAATCAACTGGCGGCTGCTAACAACAACAACAACAGTCTTATCTCAGCTGTCAGGTGATAAGAGAAAGGTTATGTATTCACACCTGGGACAGGTCATCAAGGGAGAAGCAGTGAGTGGGAGGCAGTGAAGAAAGCTTTTCTTTTGCTACTGGATAAAAACTCAGGCAGGTCTCATTTTTCTGCTCAGTTTTGGGTGACAGAGAGCCTTCAGTCTCAGATCACTAGTTATTTAGTAACTCTTCAGCCTTGATTTAAAAGGAAGTTTCTCTCTCACACACAGCCAAGGCTTATACTTGGCACTACTGTCTCTAGGAGACAGGGGATGATTGGCTTGTTCTTTCTCCAATCAAAACCATCCCCAGGGTGAGGGAAAGGGCAGGGAAAGGAGGGCAGGGGACTGACCACATCCTCCTTGGCCTATGGCTTTGTACTGTCTAGGCTGGCAAAAGAAAAGAAACAAACAAACCCACTGCTATGGAGTGGATTCTGACTCATAGCGACTCCCATTGGGTTTCCGAGGCAGTAATCTTTACAAAAGTAGATTGCCCAGTCTTGCTTTTGTGGAGTGGCTGGCTGGTGGGTTTGAACCACCAACCTTCTGGTTAGCAGTCAGATGCCTTAGGCACTGTGCTACCAGAGAGTGAAATCCGACTTTCTGGGAGCTTCTGTGGATTGTTTGGAGACTCCCATGCCTGGGACCATCTCTCACATTTCTCTTGACCCAGCTGATGTATCTACATTCTGGATGGTCACTGTCATGTCTCTACTTCCAGCTTCTTGCTGCTGGGGCCCATGGGCTCTCTGCTCTGCATGGCTCCCTTCTGCTCCGTAGGAAACATTCACACTTCCCTTTGTACCAGTAAACCCCCGGATGATTTTAAGGCACTAGTGAGCTCCTGGCTCTTCCTCCAAAACCCCGAGTCAACTCATCTGTCTGTCACACTCTAGGGAAGGGAATCAGACTCCAGGCTCCCCTG
>NW_006921832.1:2835230-2839311 GCF_000298275.1 Orycteropus afer afer
GAGGAGTGGCTGCTGGGTTTGAACTGCCAGCCTCCTGGTTGGCAGTCAAGTGCTTTAAGTGCTACGCTACCAGAGCTTTTCTTCCCTCTTAGAACCCAGCCACCATGCTATGAGGAAGCCCAAGCAGCTGAATGGAGAATTAAGACCCCTGGCCAGTAACTCCAGCTGATCTCCCAGCCATCAGCCAGGACCAGTTGCCCAGGCATGTGGGTAAGCCATGTGGAGCTGACACCACATGGACAGTTGTCCTCACTAAGCCTGGCTCAAATTGTAAAACTGTGAATAAATCAATGACTATTATTATTTTAAGCCTCCCCCCTTTTTTTGTAGCAACAGGTAAATAAAATACTTGGTAACCTCTCCTAGTAGTCACAGGAAAGCCTTTCTTCCTAAGTTTGGGGTGAAGTAGGTAGTAAGTAGCCCCCTTCTTTCCCACCTGGGGTAGAATGAGGCTTCAACACAGGTACAGATCTCTCCAAGGAAATCCTTTCACAGATCCTCCTCTGTCCCCACACTCTAAGCCCTGTCTGTGTCCTTGATATGGCTGAGGAGCCCAAGAGCTATGGAACCATTCTTCAAATTTTCCTTTGTGGGTTTGAACCATCTTGCAACTTCAGGCATGTGGGAATTCCGTCTCATGCTCACTGAGATGTCTGATATCTTTCATTCTGATATCTGTGATGCTGAATCCAGGACTGGCTGAACTTCAGACAGAAGATGTATGGTACAGAGCAGGGATTTTTCAAATTTTTTTTTAGCCAGGACACCCCAGCTGAATTGTATGTGAAAGCCCAAACTAGTTAAAAGCTGTGCTAATGCCAAAGTGGAGGTGGGAGGTCTGATCCAGGTCAGGAGAACTTTCCTAGCTTCTATACCCAAAACCAAAAAAAAATTCATTGCCATCAAGTCAATTCCAACTCACAGTGATCCTATAAGACAGAACAGAACTGCCCAGTAGGGCTTCCAAGACTGTAAATCTTAATGGAGGCAGATTGCCATATCTTTCTCCTGTGAAGAAGCTGGTAGATTCGAACTGCCGACCTGTTGGTTAACAGCTGAGCAGGTGTGCCACCTGGGATCCTCCTGCTTCTATATTAAAAAAAAAAAAACCAAACTCACTGCCATCGAGTCAATTCCAACTCATAGCTACCCCCCCCCTTGGGTGTCTGAGGCAGTAAATCTTTATGGAAGTAGATTACCCAGTCTTCTTTCTGCAGAGTGGTGGGTGGGTTTGAACCACCAACCTTCTGGTTAACAGTCAAATGTCTTAGGCACTATACCACCAGAGCTCCTTCCTGGCTTCTGTGTTGCTGTTGTTATGTGACATCAAGTTGGACCCGACTCATAGCGATCCCTCTCTAGGTTTCCGAGGTGGTACCACTATGGAAGTAGATTGCCCAACCTTCCTTCTGAGGAGTGGCTGGTGGGTTTGAGCCGCCAGGCCTCCAGTTAGCAGTCAGATGCCTTAGGCACTATGCTATCCTGCTTTTATAGTTCCCCTGAATGCTCTTTGTTCTGTAAAGCACAACGTGAACATCACCAGTGGAAGGCACAGAGCATGGGCTTTGGAGCAAGTGAACCTCTCTGAACCTCAATTTCTTCATCAGTAAAATGAGAAAGATGACAACAAATAATCCTACTTACCTCCCAGGTTGTTATGAGGGAAAGAATGAAGGCAGATCAATCTGCTTTTCATGAAAATCTGTTCCTTTTCACCTCTTATTTTGAGTCATGTTTTGAGTCAGCAGCTTGACTGTCCTCTCTGGGCCCTGCTGAGAGCCTGCTGGGCACCCCCAGGCTTCTGCAGAATGTCACTGGCCCAGAAATCCGTAGCTCCTCTTCTGGAGGATGTGGTACCACAGAAATCAGAACTTGACTTCTGGTAGGGGAGAGGTGAACAAGGGTGCCCTCCTGCATAGGGTGAAATTTGGTTCAGAGAAAGTGAACTGAGAAGAACACAAAAGAGCTGAGATGAGCCCAGGCGAGCTGAGCTGCTGGGTCCCTTTAGCACCTCTCCACAGGCAGCTCAGGGGAATTCTTCCTGACAACCACTGTTCAGCGCTTACTACAGGCTAGACTCAATGCCAGGTGATTTATATTTAGTCCCCACAACAACCCTATGGGGTAGACAGTATTACCCTTTCTTATAAGTTAGAAAAGGAGTTCTGGTGGCATAGTGCCTAAAGCATTTGACTGTTAACCAGAAGGTGGGCAGTTCAAACCCACCAGCTGCTCCACAGAAGGAAGGGCAATCTACTTACATAGAGATTTACCGCCTTGGAAACCCAATGGGAGTTACTATGAGTCGGAATTAACTTGATGGCGTGAGGGTTTTTTTTTTTTTTTAATAGCTTAGAAAACTGAGGTTCAGGGAGGTCAAGCCAGTAATCCCCAAATTTTGTTGATCGTCAAAATAACCTGGGGAGCTCTAAAAAAATGCACCTTCAAAGGCCCCAGCCAGACCAACTGAATCAGAACTCAGTTCTGCAGGACTGTTTTGGTTCTCTAGTGCCACTCCAACAGGAATACCAAAACTGGATGGTCTTTAACAAACAAGGATTTATTCTCTTACAGTTTTGGAGGCTAGAAGTCCGAGTTCAAAGTGCTAGTTCGAGGGGCTGGGTGAAAGCCCCTCGACCTTGGGCTTCAGCTCTGTCTCTTGCTTCCAGCCCACTGGAGCTGGAGTGTCTCTTAACTCAGGCAGCTGCTGGCTTCTGAGGCTGACAAACCCAAGGTGAACAAGTAAAATGGCACAGTCCCAAGATTATCAAGTAACATGGCAGGCCACAGAGATGAGGACTCAGCCAAACGCAGAATCCAGATGTGACAAAAAGCCCAGAAACCTTCTCAAAGCTATCTTCTTATATATTGGAAGGAAGCAGACTACATCCGTAAGGCAGCTATTCAGCTGCTCTAGTAGATTCCACCATGGAGTTGATTACCAGTCTCATCATGGGGAATACTACATCTAGCTGCCCAGCCAAGTTGACACATAACCTTAACTATCACAAGGAGCCAAGGTCACATACCTACTCAGTAACAAAACAGGGCTGGGGGAAGCTGAGGGCCTATCTACCAGCAGGACCCTTAGAGTAAGGGCCTCCTGCAATTGGTTCCGCAGGGGTCCCTTGCCTTATCCTGGTTCGGTTGCCAGAAGCAAAGCCAGCATTGGGCCTCAGGTCTGTCTGTAGAAAGTCCACACTCAACCCCGAAGCTGCTATAGCTCCCCAGATGCCTTTGTTGTTGTTGTTAGTTGCCTTGCAGTTGACCCCGACTCATGCGACCCCAGGTGCAACAGCATCTGGTCCTGCACAATCCCCACAATCAATTATGCATCAGACTGTGATTCATAGGATTTTCATTGGCCAGGCCTTTCTTCCTAGTCCGTGTAGTGTGGAAGCTCCGCTAAAAACTGTTTAGCATCACAGCATCATGCAAGTCTTCGCTGACAGACTAGCGGTGACTGTGCGTGAGGTACACTGGGAGGGAATCAAACCCTGGGATCCCACACAGAAGATGAAAATTCTACCACTGCACCCCCAATGTTTCACACACACCCCTCCCCAGAATGCCTTAGGGCAGTAGTTCTCATTCCAGGACACATCAGAATCACCTGGAGGGCTCCTTACTATTGCTAGCCCAGTCCTGGATTTTCTGATTCAGGAGGTCTTGGGTGGGTGGGGCCTTCATTTGCATTTCTAAGAAGTTTCCAGCTCCATTCAGTCTTGCCTGACAAGCCACACCAGAACGGATCCGAATTTTTAAAATGTGAGTGAACCACTGGAATGCTAACTGGAGTGAGAAAAATTACAGGTCACTTATGGTAGAACAAACAAATCTGTCTCGGAAGAAGTACGGCCAGAATACTTCTTGGAAGCAAGGATAGCAAGATGTCGTCGCATGTATTTTGGACACGTTATCAGAAGGGACCAGTTACTGGAGAGAGACGTCCTGCTTGGTAAAGTAGAGGGTCAGCAAAAAAGAAGACCTTCAACAAGGTGGATTGACACAGTGGCTGCAACAATAGACTCAAACATGACAATGGTTGTGAGAATGAAGTAGGACCAGGCAGTGTTTAGTT
>NW_006921832.1:2839838-2841070 GCF_000298275.1 Orycteropus afer afer
TTGAACCACCAGCCTTCTGGTTAGCAGTCAAATGCCTTAGGCACTACACCATCAGAGCTCCCAGCAATCCCTGCTACCCTGACCTTTTCCTGACCCCTGACCTCTGACCCTTGCCTCTTCCTCCCTATCTCACATTCTAACCTTAGGCCCATCATGGTTTAGAGAAAGGATTCTAAATTGGGTATCATCAGGACATGTGGTCTCAGCCACCTGACTAGCTGTGTGTACTTGGTCAAGTCACCTTTCATCTTTGGTTTTCTCCTCTTATACCAAGGGCACAGGATAGTGGTTTCTCCTGAAGAAAATGGGAAGCCCTCCTGGGAAGAGGAATCCAGGACAGGCAATGAGGCAGCACTTGGGACTGGGAAAGGAAGGACTTCCCCTGGGGTTTTAGAAATTGGACTCGGAGGTGTTGGGAGGGCAGGGTGCTCACACAGGTAGGTGGGAGCTTGACGGTGTCACAGGGCCACCATTTTAATTTTGCTGGCAGCTGTAGGAAGGGGCAGCCTCCAACTTCAAGCCTTTGAAGTTTCCCCTGAGCTGGTCCTTATTTTCATTCAAGCTGGTAAAGCAAGCTCTATCTGGTTATTTGAGAAAAACTGTACTGTGATCTCCATGGGCTGTTCAGCAGTAACATTCCATGATTCTATGAGCCATCCCTGATCCCTCACTTAAGTGAACAATTGTTGTTGGGTGCCACCAAGTCAATTTTTGACTCGTAGTGACCTCATGTGAAAGAGAAGAACTGCCTCATAGGGCTTTTTAGGCTGTAATCTGTATAGTACCTAAGGCACTTGACTGCTGACCGGAAGGCTGGTGGTTCAAACCCCCCAGCCACTTCTCGGAAGGAAGACTGGGCAAGCTACTTCCATAGATACCGCCTCAGAAACCCAAGGAGGGGTCGTTGTGAGTTGGAACCGACCCGACGGCAGTGAGTTTGGTTTTTTGGTTTGGTAACCTGGACAGAAGCAGATCGCCAGGTCTTTCTGCCATGGAGCCACTGTGTGGGCTTGAAATGACAACCTATTGGCTTGCAGCCAAGTGCTTAACTGTTGCACCCGCAGCCAACATTACTGAGCACTTAGCATGGTATGTAGTATTATACTTAATATAATACTGGGGAATGGCTGAGTGATCCAGACTGGAGCCTGGACGGTGTCAGGGGGCCACGGGCTCAGGGTCTGCCGCCCCGCCACCCCCGGGCCACAGGCTTTCTGCAGTACGTTGGTGGG
>NW_006921832.1:2842044-2858895 GCF_000298275.1 Orycteropus afer afer
TCTGAGCTCTGGTGACATTGTGCCTAAGGCACTTGACTGCTAACCAGAAGGCTGGAGATTCAAACCCACCAGCCACTCCTCGGAAGGAAGGTTGGGCAATCTACTTCCGTAGTGATACTGCCTCCGAAACCCAAGGCAGGGTCGCTATGAGTTGGGTCCGACTCCACAGAGCCTAACAACAACTCCCAGCTGAGGGTCACCCTATAACCATTCCTGCTAGGAGTGTCAGCACAGGGGCAGAAAAGAGTAGGTACACCCGGTGCCAGAGTGGCCGAGGACACAGAGAAAAAAGAGCCAGAGAATCATCCAAGTGTGGGTGAGTTAGGAAAAGAGATTTCCCCTGGGCAATTATATTGATAAAATCTAGGTTAGAAAGGTCCAAGTTCAAAGGTCTGTTTACTTTATTATCTTTTCCCCTGAGGAATGTGTCTGTTGGGTTAATGTTTATTTTATTGAATAATCTAGTTTTAGACATGTCAATAAAAGTGTTACTTTTATAGGGAAAAATGCAGTTTTACACCTAATTTCGGATCTGAAAGCAGAGGTTCCTCCTGGGCCTGTTGCCTCTACTGCCACCTGGTGGTAGACTTGTCTAGAAGCGAACAAGAGGATACGGGTTTCATCCCAAACCCAAATCAGTGGTTTGAATCCTGCCTCTGCTTCCTTGGTCAAGCTAGATGCAGTTCATCTCACAGGATTTCAGTTCCACATCTTAAAAATGGAGACCACAATACCTAGTTTTGGGGTTGTTGTGGTGATCAAATGCACTGACATATATATAAAACCAAAAAATAAACCCACTGCCATCCAGTCAATTCCGACACATAGCGACCCCCATTGGGTTTCTGAGGCGGTAAATCTTTACAGAAGTAGATTGCCCAGTCTTCTTTCCGCAGAGTGGCTGGTGGGTTTGAACCGCCAGCCTTTTGGTTAGTAGTCAAGTACCTTAGGCACTATGCCACTAGAGCTTAACATATATACCAACCAAACCAAACTCATTGCCATCGAGTTGGATCCAACTCATAGCGACCCTTCATTGGGTTTCCAAAGTGGTATCACTACAGAAGTAGATTGCCCAATCTTCCTTCTGATGAGTGGCTGGTGGGTGTGAACTGCCAGCCTTCTGTTCTGGTTAGCAGTCAATGCCTAAGGCACTATCCCACCAGAGCTCCTTAACACATATAGATTACCTTAAAAAACAATTATTTATTTATTTATAAATATATTTATTTATTTATAAATTTTATATATATATATATATATAGTTATTGTTAGGTGCCATTGAGTCAACTCTGACTCATACTAACCCTACGCACAGCAGAACGAAACACTGCCTGGTCCTGTGCCAGCCTCACAATCCCTGCTATACCTGAGACCATCATTGCAGCCTATATATATATCAAACTTGTTGCTTCCAATTTGATTCCAACCATCAAGAGCAGAGTAGAACTGCCTGGGAAGAAGAACAGGGGCATCCACTGCTGAAAAAACTGGCCACTGAAAACCTAATGAATAGCAGTGAAACAATGTTTGATGTATTACTGGAAACACAATCTTCATAGGAGTAGACTGCTGCCTCCTTCTTTCTATGGAAGCAACTGATGAGTTCAAACCATTACCCTTTCAGTTAGCAGCCGAACACTTAACCACTTTGCCACCAGGGCCCCTCAAGTTTAATAAAGTTAACTATGATTCTTTTTGGAAAAGCAATTGATATTCCTGTAAGAGTGGTTTTCAGTGGTTCTGTTCTCATCATTTTCAACACCAACTTGAGTGAAGCTACGGAGGAATGGTCCTGCATTGGTGGGTGACATGCTGCTGGAAGTAGAAGCTGGGAAATCTTGACAGATTGGAGGATAGGTCATATCTATCAGGTGTAATTTAACAGAAATAAATGCAGGGTTCTGCCTTACAAGTCTACCAAGTGTACAAATGCCAGGTCGGGAAAGCTCTGCTTGAGTTTAAAAAAAAAGACCAGAACACAGAACACATGGAGACACCTTAGTGAATAGAAAGCTCATCTGACCAACAGACACAAAGGAGCAACATCTGTGGAAAGTCTTTAAAATGTTCACTCACCCTGGCCTTGTAATTCCACTACTAGGAATCTACCCAGAGGAAATAATCAGAAATAATGGTATACAAAGATGCTTATTACAGTGTGATTTATAAAATTTAAAAATTAGAAGCAATAAATGTCCAGTAATGGAGGACAAGTCAATTCAATTGTGGTTATCCATGCAGCACTTAAACATACTTTTCAAGGGAAAATGCTCATGACATAAGTTAGTGGGGGAAAGCAGGGTACATTAGTAGAAATAGAGGATTATGACATAATGATAAAAGGTTCAATTCACCAAAAAGATATAAAAAAAAATTAAATGCCTGTATGCATGCACCTACTAAGGTAGCTTCAAAATACACCATGCAAAACTCTACAAAATTACAAGAAGAGATGGACAAATCCAACATCAAAATAGGAGATCTCAATACACCTTCCTCAGTAATTTGGAGATCAGGTAGACAAAAACAAAAGCCAGTAAGGAGAAGGATTTAAACAACACAATTAACACGCTTCATTCATATAATGGCCGTGTGAGGTGCACTGCATTGTACAGCTGGAGAAAGCATGTTCTTTTCAAACGCACACAGGGCATTTATAAAACTTGCCCACATACACACCCGTAAACCAGCAATTTCAGTACCTGATGGTAAAGTCTAAGACAGGGAGTCCCTGGCCTCCAGTAGGGGCTCAGAAAATGTCTCTCAGAGGATGTTAGGATGAAGGTGAGAGAATCAATAAGTTGTCCTGGGGCTGGGAGCTGAGCCCGCCTCAGGCAGGGGAAGCACCCCATCCAAAGACCCTGAGGCAACGGAATAGAGTTCTGGGAACTGCAAATAACCTCCCAGATTTTGCATCCCTCGCACGCCTTGCTCTCCACAACTCTCTGGTCGGCCTGCCTCCAGGCAGTGGCCCTGTCATGAATATCCAGGGCCTCTAACAAAACTCATGGTTCAGTTTCCATCTCTAATGGGAGATGGGGGGCTTCAGTTACTACCAAGCCAAGGCATGTCCCCCAGAGAGGAACATGAGCTGGGCCTGAAAAGGAGCCATCCAGAGATCAGGTGTCAGGCAGCCCGGGTGAGCTTGCTGTGGGTGCGAAGGTCATAGGACTCTCCAAGCTCTGCCAACTCCAGAAGGAACACGTCCCTGCTCCTCTATGGGAGCCCCTAAAAAGGCTTGAGCATCTCCTCATAGGCTGAGCCTAACAAATTAGGACCAAGTGCCCCCAAGCCCTTGTCTAGCTCACATAATGTGACCCAGCTCACACCTAGTTTGTCTGGGGCTCAGGCCACCTTCTCAGCACAGGTGTCAGTGGCTTCCTGTTCACTGTGCCAAGGTGTCATATATACAAGCTCCTGTTAGGAGGGAACTCTAGAAGTGACTATCCAAAGTCCCTGGTTAATTGAAAAACAATGTTTATACCAAATTTCAGCTAATTGCTCTCCTGGGTCTTCCCCAAGCACCACTCTCAATGTCCCCTGTGACTCGTGTTGGGCCTAGCTTCATCTGCCTTCCTATACCCGCTCCCTGGCTACTGAATTAAAGACAATTCAAAGGTATTGAGCTAGTGGTGGCCTATGATAACCACACAGGCCCGTTTTCTCATGGGACAAAATTGGAAAGAAAATACACAATGGAAGGAGCCTTGTTCCAAAAGTCGAGAATGTGCACTAACTGGCTATATGACCTTGAGCAAATAATTTCCCCTCTCTGGTTCTTATTTTCCTCATTTTTAAAACAAGAGGAAATCATCCCTTACCTCATTCCTAGCTTAGGATTTTTTGGATCCATCATTGAAAGAAATGGGTCTATTTCTAATGTAAATTGAGCAAGTTCCCAATTAGAGGATGTCATCTTGCAGTTGATTGGCCAGGACTGCTATGATGTGGACAGAAGCGAGGCAGGAATCCCAGAGCCACTGCTGAGCTAAAGACCAGGAGGAATTAAGACCTTACAACAGAGCTGTCATCAAGACTTGGGCTTGTTGTCATTGTTAGGTGCTGTCGAGTCATCTCCGACTCATAGCACAGCAGATCGAAACACTGCCCAGTCTTGTGCCAGCCTCATGATCCTTGCTATAACTGAGGCCATCGTTGGAGCCACTGTGTCAATCCATCCTGTTGAGGGCCTTCCCCTTCTTCGTTGACCCTCCACTTTACCAAGCATGATATCTTTCTCCAGGTAATGATTCCTTCTGACAACATGACCAAAGTAGGTGAGACAAAGTCTGGCCATTCTCGCTTCCAAGGAGCATTCCAGCTGCACTTCTTCCAGGGCAGATTTGTTACTCCTTTTAGAAGACCATGGTACTCATAGCATTCTTCCCCAACACCACAATTCAAAAGCATCAACTCTTCTTTGGTCTTCTTTATACATTGTCCAGCTCTCACATGCATATGAGGCAATTGAAGATACCATGGCTTGGGTGAAGTGCACCTTAGTCTTCAAGGAGACATCTTTGCTCTTCAGCCCTTGAAAGAGGTGAAGTCTTTTGCAGCAGATTTTCCCAGTGCCATACATCAACTGATGTCTTGACTGCTGCTTCCATTGGTGTTGATTGTAGAACCAAGTATCATGAAATCCTTGACAACTTCAATCTTTTCTCCTTCCACCATGAAGCTGTCTGTTTGTTAGACCAGTTGTGAGGACTTTTGTTTTCTTTATATTGAGGTGCTGCAGACTGTAGTCTTCAATCTTCATCAGTAAGTGCTTCAAGTCATCCTCACTTTCAGCAAGTAAAGTTGTACCACCTGTGTATTGCAGGTTGGGAAAATAGAGCCTATATTCATCAGTCACCCCCACCTAACCAACACAATAACCCAAGGATAACACTGGTTTCTATCAGGCTTTTTTTGTGCTCTATTACTGTCTCTAATATCTGGAGATACTGTAGAATTGTTTCCAGACCACCACAATAAAGTGACTATCACCTTAAAGTAGGAGCTCTAGTAGCATAGTGCCTAAGGCACTTGACTGCTAACCAGAAGGCAGTTCAAACCCACCAGCCACTCCTCAGAAGGTTGGGCAATCTACTTCCAGAGTGATACTGCCTTGGCAACCCAAGGAGGGGCGCTGCTCGACGGCACACAACAACAACAAACATCACCGTAAAGTGAGTCACATGAATTTTTTTTTGGTTTGCCAGTGCATATAAGTTACACTTACACTATACTGTAGTCTATTCAGTGTACAATAGCATTATAAGAAAGCTTAAAGTATTTTGAGAATTACCAAAATGTGACACAGAGACATGAAAAATGGCATTGATAGACTTGCTCAATGCAGGGTTGCCACAAACCTTCAGTTTGTAAAATATGCAGTATCTGCAAAGTGCAAGAAAGTGAAAACCAATAAAATATGAATAAACAAATTGCCTGTGAAGATGAATATATAAATTGTGAATCAAGGATAGGACAATTATAATTTCAACATGTAAATGCGGTTCTTGATATTTTAGTGGTGTAAAAACAGGACAATACCTCAGTTCACACAGTGGCATCTCTAGCTTGCTGATGGGGACTGAGTGGTGCCTAAGGGCATAGAGTTTAGCTGTCATAAATGAGCAAGTTGTGGTAGTTCAGGTTGTGTGTCAACTTGGCTGGTCCTGGTTGAGTGGCTGGGCAGCTGATGGTAGTTATTCCCCATGATGAGGCTGGCAATCGACTCCATGGTGGGATCTACCACCAGCAGCTGAGTAGCTGCCTTTAGGATGTGGTCTGCTTCCTGTATATAAGAAGCAGCCTTGGAGATAGTCTCTAGCTTATGGCACCTTGAACCCTGCATGTAGCTGTGTCATTGTTCAGCAGCCTGCCATGCTCTGCCTACCCTGGGACTTACAATGGACTTAAATTAATGGCCTGCCTTGGAAACCCAAGGAGGGGTTGTTATGAGTTGGGTCTGACTCGATGGCACATAACAACAACAACAACAACTAACCAAAAGGTTGGAGGTTTGAACCTACCCAGAGGCACCTCAGAAGACAGGTCTGGCAACAGGCTTCCGCATGTATGGTTTGCTGAGTCTGAATCAACTTGATGGCAACTTACAACAATTAATTTTGTTTTAACTTCTTGAGGAACAACCAAATTTTTTCACAGCACCTGTACCAATTTATATTCCCAGCAGCAATGAACGAGGGTTCCAATTTCTCCTCACCAACACTTGCCATTTCCTATGGTTCTGCTAATAGCTATCCTAGTGAACGACAAGTGGTATCTTGTGGTTTTGATCTGCATTTCCCTAACGCTCAATGATGTTGAACATCTTTCCATGTGTTTATTGACCATCTGTATTATCTTCTTTAGAGAAATGTCTACTCAAGTACTTTGCCCTTATTTTTTTTTCTGGCTTTATTTTTCCTTTTCACTCTATTTTATTTTTAATAAATATGGAACACTTCATGAATTTGTGCGTCATCCTTGTGCAGGGGCCATGCTAATAATCTTCTCTGTATTGTTCCAATTTTAGTATATGTGCTGCTGAAGTGAGCACACTTTGCCCATTTTTTCAGTTGGGTTATCTGTTCTCTTGTTGAGTTGTAAGAGTTCTTTATATATTTGGGATATCATACCTTTATCTGACATACGGTTAACAAATGTTTCCTCCCATTCTATAGGCTGTCTCTTCACTTTTTCTCTTTTAATTTTTTTGCTGTTTGTGTACAATATACAGTAGAACATACACCAGTTTAATAATTTCTATGTGTGCAATTCAGTGCCATTGATTACATTCTCCAAGTTGTGCAACCATTCTCACCCTTTTCCTAGTTGTTCCTCCCTCATTAATATAAACTCACTGCTCTCTAAGGTTGCAAGTTGCTGTCATCAATTTGGTCCCACATAAAGAGTTCTTAAGAGTATAATGCTCAAGGCAGACCTTTTTTTTTACTAGTTAAACTAAACTATTGTTTGTTTTTAATTTTTATTGTGATTTGGGTGAAAGTTTACAGAGCAAATTCATTTTTCATACAGCAGTTCATACACATTTTGTTTCATGACATTGACTGCAATTCCCCACAGTGTAACAGCTCTCTTCCCACTTCCTCTGTGTACTTCCCTCCTATGCATTCCTGCAAGCTGTCTCCCTGTGCAAACACTGCACTTCTGTTCTCCCACGATTGAGTGTGTCTACCTGATGTAAATGTTCACCCTATGTGCCTGTCAACTGTTTGGGTGGAAGCCACAGGAGCGAGTTCAGTTCCAGACCTGAAAAGTAACTAGGGGCCATAGTCTCAGGGGTCTCACCAGGCTCTCATCAGACCAGTAAACCTGGTATCAGTATTTCTAAGCCAAACAAAAGACAGGCATATGAGCTGAACATTTACATTAGGTAGATACACTCCTTGGAGAGATCAATCATGGGAGAATAGGAGAGCTGTGTATGCACAGGGAGACAGCTTGAGAGGCAGGAGTGCAAGGGAGGGAAGGACACAGGGAAGAGGTAACTATGGGGAGGAACTGGTCTAGCATTTCCCTACAACCTGCCTCCCTCTCATGTTTCCTCTTTCTGCTCCCATTCTCAGTATTAGCCAAGGCATTTTCCTTTTAAATCTCAGGCAATTTTAGCAGCGTGAGTTAACTTTTCTATCCTTGCCCCACCTTCATAGCCGTCACAGAGACTCTCCTCCTGGTCTGTGATGCCTACCATCTCCTGCTCCTCCAGAAGGGGCAAAGCCTCAGAAAAGCAGGCAGCACAGCACCCATGTTAAAACTAATTGCCATCAATTCTCACTCACGGCAACCCCATGTGTTAGGCGTAGAACTGTTCTTCACAGGGTTTTCAATAGCCAAACTTTCAGATGTAGATCGCCAGGCCTTGTCACTGCTGTCTCTGTAATAACATTGACAGCAGTTTCCCACAATGCAACAGCTCCCCTCCCACTTCCTCCCGACAGTAACCTCTTCCCTGTGTCCTTCCCTCCCATGTACTCCTGCCCCCCAAGCTGTGTCCCTGTGCATACATAGCTCTCCTATTCTCCCATGATTGTTCTCTCCAAGGAGTGTATCTACCTAATGTAAATGTTCAGCTCATATGCCTGTCTTTTGTTTGGCTGGAAGCCACAGGAGTGGGTTCAATTCCAGACCTGAAGAACAGCTAGGGGCCATAGTCTCAGTGGTTCCACCAGGCTCTTGCTGTGTGACCTTGTGCAAGCCACATCAATGCACTGTGTGCTTCATTTCAAGTATTCAATGAATGTTAGCTACATTCTTTAAATTCAGGCTTGGCAACTACTTAACAATTTCTCAGTGGTATGTGAAAAAGTTTTAAGTAAGTGGGATTTTGCTGGAGTCAACTAGTTCCAACTTCATCTGGGGATGGCTTTTGTAAATATCCACTGCATCAACAGATTCCTCACCATTCTGGCCCCGGAGTGTCCACTTAGTGAATGTACTTAGAGTCTCAAGCATGAGGGCATCCATCTGCTTCCGAGTTTAACAGATATTCTGAGATTACGGGTCAGCAGTGAGCCTAGGGAACAATGGGGTGGAAGGCGGAGTTGGAGCGAGGCTGGAGTAGAAGTTGGAGGAGCCTCAGCATTAGAGGGGAAGAAAAAGGGAGGAATAAGGACACATGTTCTTGCATTATTCATGATCTTAGGAGGACAGATTCAACCTATCAACATTAAGCATTAAGCATGATGTTGGCTGTAGGTTTTTCAAAGACACACTTAAGCAGATTGAGGAAGATCCTTTCTATCCATCCCTAGTTTGCTAGGCATCAATGTTGAATTTTGTCAAATGCTTTTACTGTATGTAGTGAAATGCTCAAATGAGGTACCTTCTTTATTCAGTTAATATGATAGATTATAGCAACTGATTTTTTTTTCAAATTTATTTTTTGTTGTTGTTGAAAACACACACAGCAAAACCTATACCAAGTCAACAACGTCTACAATAGCAAATGACGTCTAAGCAGCGTGAAGTCAGAGGTAAATTCTAGTGGAGGTCCATAGCAAATGATTTTTAACGTGAAACCAACTTTGTATTTTGAGATAAACTCTACTTGGCCCTGATGTACTATCCTTTTTACATATTGCTGCATTTGATTAGCTAATAGTTAAATGACTTTTTAAATCTATGCTCATGATCCCACCACCCATCTGTCAGTCAGTCATCTTGTAGTAACTTGCATGTTACTATGAGGCTGGAGGCTATGCTACTGGTCACCCATGGTGGACAGGTTTCAGCAGAGCTTCCCGACTAAGGCAGACTTAAGAAGAAAGGAGCCATCCACTTCTCAAAGAATTGGCCAATGAAAACCTTATGAACAGCAGTAAAGCACTGTCTATTACCGGAAAACTTTATGAACAGCCCTGAAACGTTGTCTGATACGGTGCGGGAAGTTAAGCCCCTCAGGTTGGAAGGCACTCAAAACATGACTGAGAAACAGCCATCTCCTCAAAGTAGAGTCGACCTTAACGACATGGAGTAAAGCTCTTGGGACTTGTATTTGCTAATGTGGTACAACTCAAGATGGGGAGAAACAGCTGCAAATATCCATTAATAACTGGAACACAGAATGTACAATCCATGGTCTAGAAAAATTGGAAGTTGTTAAAAATGAAATGGAATGCATTAAGATCAATACCCTAGGCATTAGTGAGCTGAAATGCACTGGTTTTGGCCATTCTGAATCAGACAACCATATGATCTACTATACTGGGAATGACAGATTGAAGAGAAATGGCATAGCATTCATCATCACTAAGAATGTTTCAAGATCTATACTGAAGTACAATTCTGTCAGTGATAGCCTAATAGTCCTACACCTACAAGGAAGACCAGTTAATGTGACTATTATTCAAGTTTAAGCACCAACCACCAAAGTCAAAGATGTGGAATTGAAGATGTCCACCAACTTTTCCGCAGGCTGAAATTGGCCAAACATGCAATCAAGACGTGTTGATTATTAACTGGTGACTGGAACGCAGAAGTTGGAAACAAGGAAGTATTACCAATAGTTGGAAAATATGGCCTTGGTGATAGAAATGATGCTGGAGATGACATGGTAGAATTATTCCCTGGAGAAGAATATCATGCTTGGTAAAGTGGAGGGTCAGCGAAAAAGGGGAAGGTCCTCAATGAGATGGACTGACACAGTAGTTTCAACAATGGGCTCAGGTATGGTAAGGATTGTGAGGCTGACACAGGACTGGGAAGTGTTTCATTCTCTTGTACATAGGGTCTGTATGAGTTGGAGCCAACTTGATGGCACCTAAAAACAACACATGCTCACGATCATATGGACTTGTCACTTTCTTTTCTTGAAATGCCTTTGTCTGGGTTTAGTACTATGATAATATTGGCCTCACAGAGTTCAGAAGAAAGTATTTCCTTCTCTCTTATTTTCTGAAAATTTGTGTAGAATTAAAATGTTTTTTTTCCTTAAATGTTTGATAGATTTCAACAGTAAAGCCATCTGGATCTGGAGTTTTCTTTGAAGGAATATTTTTTTTATAATAAATTACATCTCTTTGATATAGGGGTATTCAGACATTCTGCCTTATCTTGTATCAGTTTCAGTAAGCTGTATTTTCCAAAGAATTTGTTGATTTCATCAAATTCACTGGTTTATTGTTCATATTATTTCCTTATTGACCTTATGATGTCTATGTTGTTGTTGTTATGTGCCGTCAAGTTGGACCCGACTCATAGCGACCTCTCCTTGTGTTTCTGAGGCAGTATCACTACAGAAGTAGACTGCTCAACCTTCCTTCCGAGGAGTGGCTAGTGGGTTTGAACCACCAGCCTTCTGGTTAGCAGTCATGTGCCTTTAGCCATTATGCTACCAGAGCTCCCTATGATGTCTATAGGATCTGTAATATCATCTTCCATTTCATTCCTTACAGAGATAGTTTGTACTTTTCTTTATCCTCCAGTTTTGTCAGGTTTATTAACTTTACTCATCTTTTCAAACCAAACAACATATTACATTGGGCAAACCTGCTGCAAAAGACCTCTTTAAAATTGTTAAGTCATTTTGAAGATTAAAGTATGCCCGACCCTAGCCATGGTATTTTCAATCACCTCATATGCATGTGAAAGCTGGAAAATGAATAAGGAACATGGAAGAAGAATTAATACATTTGAATTGTCATGTTGGCGAAGAATATTGAATATACCATGGACTGCCAGAAGAACGATCATATCTGTCTTGGCAGAAGTACAGCTGGAATGCTCCTTAGACGTGAGTGTGGCCAGACTTCATCTCTCATACTTTAGTCATGCTATCAGGAGGGATCAGACAGAGGGCTATCGTGCTTGGTAAAGTGAGGGCCAGTGAAAAAGATGAAGACCCTGGACAAGATGGACTGACACAGTGGCTGTGATGATGGGCTCAAGCATGGCCACAACTGTGAGGCTGGTGCAGGACCAGGCACTGTTTGTTCTGTTGAACGTACAGTCGTTATATGAGTTGAAACCAGCTTGAGGGCACCTAACAAGAGTCGTTTCAAAAAACAAATTTTTGGTTTTGCTAGCTCTATCGTTTATCTGTTTTCAGTACCATTTATTTTTGCTTTTACCGTTAATACTTCTTTTCTTCTAGTCACTTTGGATTTAATTTGCTCATTTCCTCCATAGCTTCTTAAAGGGGAAACTAAGCTTTTCTTTTGTTCAAACATAAAATATTTAAAGCTG
The DNA here is from genome assembly GCF_000298275.1 of Orycteropus afer afer. NCBI lineage: Eukaryota > Metazoa > Chordata > Mammalia > Tubulidentata > Orycteropodidae > Orycteropus > Orycteropus afer. The sequence goes on from NW_006921832.1 coordinate 2,853,748, forward strand.
TGTAATTTGGGAAGCAAGTACAATTCTACTTATATGGTCTTTTACTACTTTATTTCTCTGGGCTACTCAACCTTGAAAGAAATCTCTAGTACTTTTTTTTTTTTTTTAGGGAAAACTTGGGAGAATCAGTAACTACTACCCAGGAAATTGAGTTTGTATATGAATCAAAAGGAAGATTATAAAGCTATAAAAAGCTTAGTATTCCTACATAACTTTTGATTTTTCATTCTATTCAAAGCTGTTTGTTCTAAAGATGCTTGAATTTTAAGAACCCTCAGTCCCTGCTTTGGATGCTTTGTTAATTACCAGTGACTCATGCATCCATACTCAATTTTGGGATGTAAATGAAGGTTTAAATATGACTTCAGTTAATATTAATGCTTTGATTACCCTATTTAACTGTATGCTATACTAATTGTATCACTAGTCCATTCTCAAGATGAAATCTTCCTCTAAGTACTTATATTAATTTAATGAATCATTTTCCTTTATAATATTGCTTATATTGTGTTTCATATTTATCTTTGGAGAATTAATTCATCCTTTAATACATTTTTATTTCAGATTTTTAAATACTGGTAAGAGTTATTGTTTATAGATTATTTTCTATATACTTATTCTGGGTAAAATCAACAATGATTTCCATCATAAAATTTTTTAAGAGTTTTTCTTAAGGAATGATTGTGCTATCAGATGAAACTTTTTTCCTTTTTAATTTAAAGAGTAAAGAATATTCCTAAATTTTTATCCTAAGCTACTCAATAACATCTTTGGTGTCCTATTTTCAAAATCCACGTTTCAAGATCTTCTTAGTTAAACATACATATAATCAAGTGTATTTGTATTTTTTGGAGACAAAATTCTTTAAAAATTCATCATTTTGAAACATGGGTAACAATGGAGTTCTCAAATGAAGTCAGCAAGTAGGAAAAAAAAATCTAATATATTTTATAGTTAGTGTAAAGTTAGTCTGGGGAGGGAAGGCTTTTGACTTAAAAATGCCAAGTGGAAAGGTATTTTTATTTCATTAGTCACAAGATGACACAATTCAATGGAATAAAATGTGTAACCATATTTTTCTTCTACCAATTTTATATATTTAAAAATCCCATTAAAAATTTTAAACATCACATTTTATTTCAGTGTCTTACTTTTTAAAAGCCAACATTTCTGTATAAGACACATTTACACAATTAAACACTTTTAAACATTAAAAAAAAAATAGTCACTGCCATTGAGTTGATTTCAACTCATAGCAACTCCATAGGACAGAGTAGAACTGCCCCATAGGGTTTCCATGGCTATAAATCTTTATAGAAGCAGACTGTCACCTCTTTTTCCCACAGAGTGGCTGTTGAATTTGAACTGCTGACCTTTCAGTTAGCAGCCAAGAGCTTTAACCACTGCGCCAGCAGGGCTACTTTTAAAACATATTAGCCTCTACAAAACAACAAATGCCATTTACATCTTTGGATTTCATTAAAATAAAACATAATATGGCATGTATTATTTTCTCACATGGCATCAAGACACTAATATGTATGGATCACTAAGGTAGTTCAGTTTGTGTGTCAACTTGGCTGGGCCAGGTTGAGTGGCTGGGCAGCTGGATGTAGTATTCCCCATAATGAGACTGGTAATCAACTCCATGGTGGAATCTACTGTGAGCAGCTGAGTAAGCTGCCTTAGGGATGTGGTCTGCTTCCTGTATAGAAGGAGAAGCTTTGGGGATAGTCTGTAGCTTGGCGCACGCTTGGACCCTGAATGTAGCTGTGTCATTGTTCAGCAGTCTGCCATTCTCTGCCGACCCTGGGACTTATAATGGACTTAAATTAATGGCCTGCTGTGTGGTTAGGTAACATCGGGACTGTGCCTTTTTACTTGTCAACCTTGGGCTTGTCAGTCTCAGAAGCCAGCAGCTGCCTGAGTGAAGAAAAGCCTCCAGCTTCAGTGGGCCAGGAGCAGAAGGCAGAGCTGGACCCCAAGGTTGAGGGTCTTTCACCCAGCCCCTAGAGCCTGGCACTTTGAACTTGGACTTAAAGCCTCCAAATTGTAAGAATAAACTCCTGTTTATTAAGGCCATCCCATTTGTGGTATATTTCTTGTCAGAGTGGTACTAGGTAACCAGAACAATCACCTTACTAAAATAAACATCATATAAAAATCAGCACAATACTTCATTTGTTTATTGTGTAAGTTTGGCAAACAGCACAAAAATCCAGCAACGTTTTAAACATGTAAAAAAGTCAAATGCTATAGTTGGATTTTTTACGTAATTAGAAACAATGAGTATACATTTAAGATTCTGCAAAGCTCGCAAAGTAAGGATGCTTGGCTTTTTAACATATACCATAAACACACACACACATACACACACACAAACAATATAATTTATCTTTACAAAAACCACAGCCAAGCAGTAGAAAAGAAGGATGTTAATAATGAAGATACTAAGACATTTATTACACATATCTCATACACTGAAATGCTACATCTCGTACCCTGAAACGCCATGTATAGAGAGCCAAGCAGAGTAAATTTAGGCTCATCACTGAGGTTAAGAAGTATTTGAGAAGAATTTAATTCTTATATGTAACACACTCAATTAAAACTTTCTACATAGTGATTTCTAGATCATAACAATGTATTTTACCATATAGCTGAGACGTTGAATCTTCTTTGTTGGCAGTATAAAATTTTTGGCCAGTATCAAAATTCTGGTAAAACACAAATTGAAGGCATTTTCTAGTGTATGCAGTTGTCACAGGGGGCATCAAAGAATGTGGGAGAAAATCTTAGATTTCACACTAAGTTTCCGCTGAGCTGTGTCAAACCAAATGGCTCAACTATAAGGCAAGAATAATAACCCCCTATAATAGACTGGTAAATCTTACCACATAAAGATAGGAATCCAATCTGAGGAAAAAAAATCCCTGTATTACAGAGCTGAAACAGTTGGCATTGAAATGAGCATCCTTAAGTTTACAAACATATTGACATTCAGTCATTGGTTCAGAAGCCTGACAATCTATTAGTGTGTATTATCAAATCAACCTTTTGGAATCAGCACCAGTCCCCAAAACCTCAGTTACAATATTTACTCTTCATTAAAATACATCTTTTTTGTGCTATATGAACACAACTACAATCAAGTTAAAGAGAGCTGAATTTACTCAACTTATTATGTATCTTTGTGTACACTGGGTAGCAACTTAAATTTCTTTTATTTACTTGTGCTTCTGTTTTGGGGCACTTTGATTGAAGAGAGAAGTTCATCTCACAGGATCACATCTTGCTAAAGCATTCCTTAGCATTGGTCCAAACTTGAATTCCCTAAAAACAAAAGGAACTTTAAAATGTGATTCTGAAAGGATTCTGGAAACCCAAATACTTGGCTTCTGATATGCCAGGTTTTAAATTTTGGAACAATTAACCAGAAGTCCAGCAAATGTGACACTATTACTTGCAGTGGCTAATAGAGAAGCTAACATCGAATGCTTCTGAAAAACGTCAGACCATCCTTGTGTGAGCCTATCCACAAAATGGAAACGTTTTTGTAACTGGAAAAGGGAGTTTACAAGGTTGACATCACAAACTCATTTACTCTATCACACAATCATATCATTTCTATATGTAAACCAAACAATTTATGAGGCGCTTTCTTTATGTAACAGTACAAACTAAACAAAACAACCCTATTAATTCTAACAATTAAATTAAATTAATAATTCATTTAAATCTTAGTCTCATAACTAAAGTTTTTAACAAAAAACACTTATGGACTAAAATATGGAATCCTTCAGTGGTTCTGGCAATCTATGCAGCAAAAAGCTATCCAGGTGGCCTAATATGCTTAAACAAAGATGCATGCTTGAGAGATGCAACAGTAAAACCTAAGGAAGTGATAGAGACAAAAGTGTTTTTTTTGCCCAGCATACCAAATACATACTCTCCAATGACTGCAAACTTATAGAAAAAGAATTTTTCCTTAATAATTAAGCATAGAAATATGTCAACATTTATGGAGGCCTGAAACAACAGAGGAAAATTCAAGAATCTTTTTAGTTTCTTTCCTCCTTACCAGAAAACAGAAAGACAAAAAATGCCTCAGCTGGCCGGATAAAGTAGTATCTAACGGACTCAGCTATTATAATAAGACAGATCTTATGTGCCGTCAGGGTAAGATGTCCATGAAGCAACAAGTGAAAAAGACCACAAACAGAACACATAATGTAATCCTATTTACGTGGAGAAGAGAAAGCACAGAGTTTATACATATAGCTAAATAGTTGTATATGTGCAAAAAAAGAAGGATACATACAAAGTTTTAATAGTAATGAATTTTCAAAAAGGGATTTTGGGGAGAAGGGAGGGAATTTTTCCTCAATATACTTCTGGATTATTTGAAATTACTTTTGTAACTAATTAATTCTTAAAATCCAGAGTTGGGGATGGTAATTGGGGAGCGAAACCAAATGTACACGAACTGTTGACTGCAAAACAAATTCTGCTCTGTAAATTTGTACCGAACCATACACACACACACAAATCCAGAGATAAAGAAGTTTAAAAATCAATGAATTATTTGTTAAAAGCCTCAGCAGAAACTAAACCTCCTTGATTCAACAAACTGTTGTTGTTGTTGTTAGGTGCCGTCAAGTCATTTCCAACTCATAGTGACCCCATGCACAGCAGAATGAAACACCACCCGATCCCGCACCAGCTCCATGATCCCTGCTATACTTGGGCCCAATGTCACAGCCACAGTGTCAATCCATCTCATTGACCCTCCACCTTACCAAGCATGACATCCTTTTCCAGGGAATGGTCTCTCTGACAACATGACAAAGTCTGGCCTCCTCACTTCCAAGAAGCATCTCGGCTGTACTTCCTCCAGGACAGATCTGTTAGTTCTTTTGGCAGTCCACAGTACCTTCAGCATTCTTCGCCAGCACCACAACGCAAAAACATCAACTCTTCTTCGGTCTTCCTTATTTACTGTCCAGCTCTCACATGCATACGAGGTGATTGGAAATATCATGGCCTGTGTCAGGCTCACCTTAGTCCTCAAGGAGACATCCTTGCTCCTCAGCACTTGAAAGAGTTCCTTCGCAGCTGACCTGCCCAGTGCTACACGTCGTCTGATGT
>NW_006921832.1:2859301-2868050 GCF_000298275.1 Orycteropus afer afer
CATCAAACCCCGAGAGTTGGGAGGATCCTCCAGACCCACTCATGGACCTGGGACTTGCCAGCCTGCCAGCCTCCACCACCACTACGTGAGACGAACCCTTGGGTGTCTGTGAGTTCTGTGAGGCATTACAGCAAAATACAGAACCCTAAGATGGGGGAAATTACTGGGAGGAGGAGAAGGAGTTAATGTCTGAAATGATGGAGTGGCACGGTAGTTTGGACATTTGGAACATCTTTAACCTCCGCCTCATGGGGACCAGCCTTGTGCTGATCTTTCTGAGAGAAACTGTTCAAGCAATTGCCTTTTCCAAGAATACCATATTATCAAGGTGGCATACAAACTTGGAACTTTAGATGAGTGGAGACTCAGTAACATTTTGATTCTAACACTTCTTTCAAAAAATGAAAATAATTAATTTTTTGGTCCAAATAAGCCTTAAAGAAATTTGTCAGCCCTTCTGAATATAACTCTATGTTCAATGAACCAGACCTACCTTTTTGCACATACTGATCTGCATGACTGCATAGCTGATGAGGGCCTCCTTTAAATCATGGTTCTTTTGTTCTTTGAAGCGTTCAATATCAGCCCAAGCATTTTTCACAAATTCTCTGAAATAAAAGGTACAGTCATTATTATTCTTATTTAAATTAAAAATTCAAATAACTGCTTCTCATTTGAGTTGGTTTTTAACTGTCTTCATACAAAGAAAAGCTATTGTTTATAAAACACAGTTCTTTTTTAATTTATCCCTCATCTTAAAAACATTAATAATGGGGAAAAAGCAGAAAGACAGTAATATAGTCTTCTACAGTTTTAAAATTTATGTTTTTGCCACAAGGATTCTACATTTAAATTATTTCCTTAAAACAGATGTAGATGGCTCCCTGAACCAGTTCACAGGCCTAACAGATAGCATATGAAGTGCCTTCATGGGGTCATAGGAAAACATTTATCTTTATGACAAGAAGGATTATGAAGCACATTTATTTATCATGTACTTGTTTTAAATGGTAATTAGAGTTTTAAAAATTCTAAGAAGCATTTATCTTTTTAGCTCTATTTGTGAAAATTTACTTTGACTTATTGGGTGCCAATGGTTCTGACCACCACTCGTCTGTCAGTTTATGGTACGGTGGTGGCTTGCGTGCTGTTGTGAGTCTAGAAGCTATGCCATTGGTATTTCAAATACCAGCAGGCTCACCCAGGGTGGACAGGTTTCAACAGAGCTTTCAGACTCAGACAGACTGGGAAGACGGATGGGGCCATCCACTTTTGAAAAAACTGGCCACTGAAAACCTTATGAATAGCTGTGAAACGCTATCTGTTACTGGAAAACTTTATGAATAGACCTGAAACACTGTCTGGTATAGAGCTGGAAGAGGAGCCCCTCAGGTCGGAAGGCATTCAAAAACAACTGGGGAAGAGCTGCCTCCTCAAAGTAGAGTTGACCTTAATGATGTGGGTGGGGTAAAGCTTTCTGGACTTTACTTTGCTGATGAGGCATGACTCAAATGGGAGCAAACAGCTGCAAACATTCATCAATAATTAGGAATGTGGAATGTATGAAGTACGAATCTGGGAAAATTGGAAGTTGCCAAAAATGAACTGGAGTGCACAAAGATTGATACCCTAGGCAACAGTGAGCAGAAATGGACTGGTTTTGGCCATTTTGAATCAAACAATCATATGGTCTATTATGCCAGGAATGACAAATTGAAGAGGAATGGTGTCCCATTCATTGGAAGTATAATGCTGTCAGAGACAGGATAATATCCATATGCCTACATGGAAGCCCAGTTAATATGACTATAATTAAAATTTATGTACCAACCACTAGAGCCAAAGATGAAGAAATTGAAGATTATTACCAACTTCTGCAGTGTGAAATTGACCAAACATGCAATCAAGATGTACTGATAATTACTGGTGATTGAAATGTGAAAGTTGGAAACAAAGAAGAAGCATTGGTAACTGGAAAATACGGCCTTGGTGACAGAAATGACTCTGGAGATTGTATGATAGAATTTTGCAAGACCAATGACTTAATCATTCCAGTATCTTTTATCAACAACATAAACGGTGACTATACATTTGGATGTTGCCAAGTGGAATACACAGGAATCAGATCGACTATATCTGTGGAAAGAGGTGATATGAAAAGCTCAGTATCATCAATCAAAACAAGGCCAAGAGGTGACTGTGGAACAAACCATTAATTGCAAGTTCAAGTTGAGGCTGAGGAAAATTAAAACAAGTCCACAAGAGCCAAAATATGACCTGTATTATATTCCACCAGAATTTAGAGACCATCTGAAGAGTAGATTTGATCCACTGAACACCAATGACTGAAGACCAGACAAGTTGTGGAATGACATCAAGAACGTCACAGATGAAGAAAGTAAAGGGTCATTAAAAAACAGGAAAAGGAAGAAAAGACCAAATTGGATGTCAGAAGAGACTCTGAAACTTGCTCTTAAAAGGAGAGTAGCTAATGTGAATGGAAGAAATAATGAAATAAAAGAGCTGAACAGAAGATTTCAAAGGGGGCTCGAGAAGACAAAGTAGAGTATTACAACGAAACATGCAGAGACCTGGAGTTAGAAAACCAAAAGGGAAGAATGCTTGGCATTTTTCAAGCTCAAAGAACTGAAGTAAAAAAAAAAAAAAAATTCAAGCCTCAAGTTGCAATATTGAAGGATTCCATGGGGAAAATACTGAATGATGCAGGAAACATCAAAAGAAGATGGAAGGAATACAGTCACTACACCTAAAAGAACTAGTCAACATTCAACCATTTCAAGAGGTAGCATATGATCAAGAACCAATGGCAACAAAGGAAGAAGTCTAAGCTGCACTGAAGAACTGGTGAAAAACAAGACAACAGGAAGTGATGGAATATCAATTGATTTGTTGTTATTTGCCGTCAAGTTGAACCTGACTCATAGCGACCCCTCCTTGGGTTTCCAGGGCGGTATCACTACAGAAGTAGATTGCCCAACCTTCCTTCCAAGGAGTGGATGGTGGGTTTGAACTGCCAGCCTTCTGGTTAGCAGTCAAGTGCCTTAGGCACTACGCTACTCAACTGATATGTTTCAACAAATGGATGTAGCACTATAGGTGCTTACTCTTTTATATCAAGAAATCTGGAAGACAGCCACCTAGACGACTGCCTGAAGAGATCCACATTTGTGCCCATTCCAAAGAAAAGTGATCCCAAAGAAAATGGAAATTATCGAACAATATCATTAATACCATACACAAGTAAAATTTGCTGCATTTAATTCAAAACCGGTTGCACCGGTTTTGTATATTGACAGGGAACTTCCATTGCTGTGTCTTATGGACAACATTGTGAAGAAATAGGAATTTCACAATACTTGTGCTCATGAGGAACCTGTATATAGACCAGGAGGCTATCACTTGAACAGAACACAAGGATACTACATGGTTTAAAATCAGGAAACGTTTGCATCAGAGTTGTAATCTTTCACTATACTTATTCAATCTCTATGCTGAACAAATAATCTAAGAGGCTGGACTATATAAAGACCACGGCATCAGGGTTAGAGGAAGTCTCCTTACAACCTGCGATATGCAGATGATACAACCTTGCTTGTGAAAGTGAAGATGACCCAAAACACTTACTCATTAAGATCAAAGACTACAGTCTTCAGTATGGATTACACCTCAACATAAAGAAAACAAAAATCCTCACAACTAGACCAGTAAGCAACATCTTAAGTAGAGATGACAGAAGTTGTCAGCAATTTCATTTTATGTGGATCCACAATTAACACCCATGGAAGCAAGAGTCAAGAAATCAGATATCATACTGCACTGGGCAAATGTGCTGCAAAAGACCTCTTTAAAGTTAAGAAGCAAAGATGTCACTTTGAAGACTAAGGTGTGCCTAACCCACACTATGGTATTTTCTATCACCTTATATGCATGTGAAAGCTGGACAATGAATAAGGGACACCACAGAAAAGTTGATGCTTTTGAGTTGTGGTGTTAGTGAAGAATACTGAAAACACCATGGACTGCCAGAAGAATGAACAAATCTGTCCTGGAGGAAGTGCAGCCAGAATGTTCCTTGGAAGTGAGAATGGCCAGACTTCATCTCATCTACTTTGGTCATACTGTCAGAAGGGACCATTCCCTGCAGAAGGATATCACGCTTGGTAAAGCAGAAGGTCACAGAAAAAGGAGAAGACCATTAACAAGATGGATGGACACAGTGGCTGCAACAATGGGTTCAGGTATAGCAAGCATTGTGAGGATGGGGCAGGATCAGGCAGTGTTTTATTCTGTTGTACATAGGGTCATCATGAGTCTGACCTGAGTCTACAGAACCTAACAATAACAATGGTTCTAAATATTAACAAAACAACCTCACACACTAATGATACATTCTGATCTACCTTGGTCTGCTCACTAACTATCAGATGAAAGCAACAATAAGGAAAACAAGCTGGGGATATAAGATCTTTGAGAATTAAATTTGTATGTATATTTGTTGATGCCAAACCTATGCAAGCTGTTGGGACAAAAAAAGATGAAAAAGATGTGGCTACTGACTTTGGGATAGTCACAAAGGCAACCAACCCCTCAATGAACCAAGCATGTATGTGGTAACATGACACTGTAAGAGGTTTCAGGAGCTGACCCCTGAAGAATGATCAGGGTTTGTTTAATGGGGAGGAAATAAGGCAGAGGGAATGTGCAAAGGACAGAAACCATGAAAAGTACAGAAAAATAGTATTATGAAATAGAAACCCTCTTTAGCCCACTAAAACAACTATTTCTGTAATATGACTTTTGGTAACTCAGAGTTTCTTAGGAATGTAATCACTGAATTTTAGAACAGTTCTACCTAGGGGTACCAATAAAGCTGGGGATCATTATAAATAAAAAATAATAACTTGCCACGCAGTCAGGAGCTCCGGTGGCGTAGTATCTAAGGCATTTGATAACCAGAAGGCTGGTGGTTCAAACTCCTTGGAAGGAAGATTGGGCAATCTACTTCCATAGTGATACCGCCTCGATGGCAGTGATTTTTTTTTTCCTGGTTTTTGGCCATGTGGTTTGCAAGTCCAGCTTTGTTAAACATTTCAGCATTTTTACCTGCCTTCCAGATTTTTACACTTGAGCTGTTGTTCTCCTTCATTTATCTGTTCTTCTAGCACTTTTATTCTGGCTTCTCTCTGCTCTGGAGTTTCTTGACCAAAGAGCTTGGTAGTCATTCCCTTCAAAGAGAATGTTCTCACAGTCTGAAAAGAAATAGAAAACATTTGACCCTTTTCCCTAGTTCAGACTTAAGTACAACCAAGAGATTCCGAATACAATTTCTAACTCTGAAATAATACAGAGTAGTCAAAAAGGATAAACAACAATTCAAACCGACTTCTAAACTGAACAGAAAACTTCTAGGTGAAGCACTGGACAAGTTATTTCTTACTCTATACTGGTGGTCATATTTAATTACTCTATGACATAGTTTATTGAAGAAAACATTTTTTCCCCTTCATGTGTAGTGGAGAACCAAGCTCTCAGAATATGGCCTTGGAATTTCTATTGAGTTTTAAAATAAAACAGGGAACACTCTACACCTTTCATGGTTATAGGTCTTTTCCAAGATACATCTACAATGTTTCCAAAATATATCAAGTAGGTAACCTATGTAAAAAGCACTTTATAAACTTAAAGCACTTAAAAAAAATTATTGTGGTCAAATAAATTTAACAAAACATTCGCCATTTCAACTATTTTTATGTATACGATTCAGTGACGTTAATTAGTCATCATATTGTGCAACTATCACTACTGTCTATTTCCAAATATGTTCATGACCCTTAATAGAAACTCAGTACCCCTTAAGTAAGAACTCTGGTTCCCTGCGAAAGCACTGAAAAAAAAATTATTGTGTTTTAGATGAAAGTTTACACAGCAAATTAGGTGCCCATTTAACAATTTTTATATAAATTCTTCCATAACATTGGTTATGGGATTTTTACAATGTGTCAGCATTCTCATTATTTCCATTCTGTTTATTCTATTTCCATTGATCTAGCTTCCCTTCCCCTCCTTATTTTTGCTTTTGGGAAAATGTTGACTATTGGACTAATATATAGTTAATTGTTCAAGGCAGCACAATACTCATGGGTGATACTGTTTATTTTATAAGCCAATCTAATATCTGGCTGAAAGTTCACCTCCATGAGTAGCTTCAGTGCCAAGTTCAAAGGGTGTCTGTCTTAGGATGATAGTCTTGGGAGGGTCCTCTAGTCTGTATTGGTCCAGTAGGTCTGGCCTTTTTTAGGGATTTGAATGCTGTTCTACATTTTTCTCCCATTCTATCCAGGACCTTCTATTGTGTTCCTGATCAGAACAGGAACAGGAGGTAGTGGTAGCCAGGCATCTTCTGGTCTTAGGTTAGAAGAGATGGCTCGTGTGGGCTATTGGTCCCAAAGACTACTTTCTCCTTTAGGTCTCTGATTTCCTTCTTTCCCTTTTGCTCCAAATGAGTCCAGACCAATAGATGTATATTAGATGTCCACTCACAAGCTTTTAAGACACCAGATGCTATTCACCAAACTAGGATGTAGAACATTATCTTTATAAACTATGTTGTGCTAACTAGGTTGTCCCACGAGACCCCTAAAATATTTTATGTATGAAGGGATGGATAAACACATGGTAGCACTGGCATTGCTTCTCTACTTCTGGAATATGTGCTCTCACCAAGATAACTAATTTATTCCTATGGAAGAGTTGGACAGTACAAAGCTGACTGTAAGAACATCTAAGTCTTATGCACTAAGATTAGAAATTTTCTTCACAAGTACTCAATGTAACATCAAAGAATAAAGCATACAAAAAGCTCCATATTAGGAGAGATGCAGTAATCTAACTGGTAAAGGCTTTTCAAAGTAAACAAAATCTTCTATAAAATAGCTTGCCAATTAAACCTGACAAGGCTCATTATTTCAATCCCAAAGAATGCTTTCTCACTTGGACTTAATCACAAATTAGAAGGCATTCATTACATAGGGCAATATTGGCAAAAATTTCTTACAATACTATACAGGAAGTTCCCATGTTATGAACAAGATTCATTCCTAAGTGTGTCTTTAAGTCAAATTTGTAGGTAAGTTGGAACAGGTACATATGGTTCTTATTTACCCTTACTTTAGTGCAAGGAAAGGAGCTCTGGTGGTGTAGTGCCTAAGGCATATGACTGCTAACCAGAAGGTTGGCGGTTCAAATCCACCAGCCACTCCATGGACGGCAGACTGGGCAATATATTTCTGTAAAGATTTACTGCCTCAGAAATCCAAAGGGAGTCGCTATGAGTCAGAATAGACTTGATGGTAGTGAGTTTGCTTTTCAGTTTAGTGCAAGAAAAAGCTGAAGCCTTTTCAATGACTTAAAACCTTCAGGTGCAGCAAGTGAAGGTGATTGTAAGGAACAATCTGTTGCCAGTAGGGGTTAGTTCAGTCCTTTGTTAAAGTGAGGGTGAATTTATATAACATTACAGGGCTTTAGGAGCTGTCCTAAGTCAGATGTTCACAACCCAAGGACTGCCTGGACCATACCAGGTTTTAATAGCTTACATTTTTTTACACCAAGATCACAACCCCAAGAATTAAAAAGCCACCTGCAAATTATTTCCCTGTAAAAGCCATGAGCAGCCTGAGTATTACAAGTAAATCTTATTCCACATGTTTTTCTATAATAAAACAGAGACTTGAAGGGCTAAATGGAAAAACACTCACCCCAGTTGCCAATTCCTCACACTGCTGCTTCTTGGATGCTAAGTCTTGAGCGGCCATCTCCAAATCATACTGCATAAGCTCATGTTTCCTGCACACAGCCCTAGGGATGGAAAAAAAAAAAATGTGCTGCCATTTAATTTTTTGGCTTCTTTTTAAAGATGTATTAATCTTTTTTTTTAACATGGGGTGGGATGACAACATTCAGTTAACACTTGAAAAGACTATTCTATAAATACTTGCATCATTTCAGAAAATAAATATACCATTATCACATATGTAAAAAAGATTTTAACACAGGAATTAATGCTGTAATCTGCAAATTTAGTATTCATTCAAAGAATGTCCCACAGCTTTTTTCTTGCACTTTTTAGTTTAGTGCAAGAAAAAGCTGAAGCCTTTTCAATGACTTAAAACCTTCAGGTGCAGCAAGTGAAGGTGACTGTAAGGAACAATTTGAACACTGTTCAAATTTAGACATTTAGAAATGTCTATTCATTTTTATTATTATATAAGTAATTGATGCTCGTAATTTTTTTAAATGCATTTTATTGAAATGTACAGTGAAATATACAAAACTAAAGTGACATGGGGCAATGCATTTTTTTTTTTTTTTTTTTTTGCAGTGTTCCCTCCTTTCCCCTCTCACCTCTGGCAACCAACAAAGAAACGTTTCCCTCCATATATAAACCTTTCCTTGACCCTCCACAACAACGAACTAATACTATATTTGTCCTTCTGTGACTGACTTATTTCACTCAGCATAATGTCCTCAGCAATATGTCCATCCATATCATGCAATGTTTTGCAGACTCTACATTATTCTTCAGTACTGCACAGCCTTCCATTATGTGTTTGTACTATAGTTTGGTCATTCACTCTTCTGCTATATATCTTAGAGATAAGTCCCTTGCCAGATATGTAATTATCAGCAAACATGAATTTGTTGCTGTCATTTTTGTTATGTGCTTTTTCAT
>NW_006921832.1:2868492-2869521 GCF_000298275.1 Orycteropus afer afer
TGTAAGAATTGGTCTGGTTTGAATAAATTCCCATAATTTCTGCTTATCTGGAAATGTCCTAATTTCACCATCATATTTGAGGGACAATTTTGCTGGGTACATAATTCTTGGTTGGAAATTTTTCTCTTTCAGTGTTAATATATACCATCCAGTATATACCATGTTAATATATACCAGGTCTCCTCACCTGGATGGTCTGTCGAGAAATCTGAGCTTAGTCTTATTGGATGCCCCTTGAAGGTAACTTTTAGTTTTTCCTGTGCTGCTCTCATGATTCTTTCTTTGTCTTTGGTTTTGTAAGTTTGATGATGATATGTCTTGGTGATTTTCTTTTGGGGTCTAACCTGTTTCGGGTTCGTTGGACTTCTTGAATTGATATATTTTCATCTTACATTTTACCAGGAAAATTCTCTTCCAACAAATCTTCGACAATTTTCTCTGTGGTTTTGTGTCTTCCTGTTCTGGAATTCTGATAACACATAGGGTATTCCTTTTGATGGTATCCCACATGAACCTTAGGCTTTCTTCATTTTGCTTTTATCTTTTTTTCTGATTTATCACTTTCCAGAGATGTATTCAGGTATTTGCCTTCAATCGCCCTAATTCTGTCTTTCATTGATTAAATTCTGCTCCTCTGCCCATTCAATGACTTCCCTATTTCTGAAAATTTAGCATTAATCTTCTGGATTTCTGCATGTAGATTTTGTATCATTTTGAATTTTTCACTTATTTAGTCATTTATTCTTTATTGTCTTTTGAAATTGTTCTAGGGTTTTCTCTGTGCTTTCTTTGATCTGTTTCTCAATTCGTTAAAGATACCTAAATATACAGAAGAAGAAATTGAAAAGGTCATCAAAAAATTACCAACTAAAAAAAAGTCCTGGCCCAGATGGTTTCACTGGAGAATTCTACAAAACATTCAGAGAAGACCTGACACCAATTCTACTCAAAGTATTCCAAAACATAGAAAAAGATGGAATCCTCCCTAATTCATTTTATGAAACAAGCATAACCTTAATTCCAAAACCA
>NW_006921832.1:2876936-2878498 GCF_000298275.1 Orycteropus afer afer
GGGTCTGTACCCTGGTCCCTTGTTTCTCCTGCTTTGTCTTGCTTCTTTGTATGGACTGTGATGCTCTGTTGTCTCCAAAGCATTGTGACATTTTTGTGTTTATATTTAATTGGTGATTTTACGTTGGAGTGACTCGCCCACGATTTTCATTTTCTTTGTTTTGTTTGTATGTTATTTACACAAGCAGGGTACTGTGCTGTGCTCCTGCATTAGCTAGGGGGCAGCACTTAAACACTCACCACCTGTCTCCTTTCCTGTTGTCAGCCTCTTGTATGTCCCTGCCGACTTTGGCAAACAGAGCCTATTCCTAGGTCCCTGGAATTCAAATGAGGATGCTTTCACTTTAAAATCCAAAATGGTAGCCACTTGTAAAGATTCAAAATGGTTGTGCCCTCAGTCACTTTAAATATCCAAAATGGCCACCACTTATAAGCATTCAAAATGGCTACGCCCTCGGTCACTTTAAATATCCAAAATGGCTACCGCTTGTAAACATTCAAAATGGCTGCACCCTCAGTCACTTTAAATATCTAAAATGGCTGCCGCATGTAAACAATCAAAATGGCTGCACCCTCTGGATGGTGGAAAGTCAATAGCTCTGGCTGTCTCCCACCTTGCTGTTTCCCTTCCTAGTCATAGGCCACTAGTGCAGTCGTCCCTGCAGACTTTGGTGACCAGGGCTGATTTTTTTGAGGTCAATTATCAGGTCTCAACACCACTTGGAACTATTCAGGCTGTTGGTCTCGTTGGAGTAGCTGACTGTCCGCAGCTCTGACCGTCTCTGTATTCACTGTTTTCATTCAGGTTCTTCCACTAGTTGGTGCCTAATCCACTTCTGTATAGTTCCTTTCAAAGCTCAAGACTCCAGGATTATCTTCTGTATCTCTGTCAATTGGCTTTTCTTTTCTTTGTTGAAGAGGGTCTGTGTTGCTTGTCTGCCTATTCCTCCATCTTACCGGAAGTCCTTATTCATTTCTGATGGTCATAATTTTTAAGAGCTGCACAGAACTCCACGGGGAATAGCAACTTTCTTTTGCTTGGTGACATGAAAATACTTTGACAAAGCCTCATGCTACTCAAAGCTCCTGAAGAAGAAAGGGTAAGTACACAGATGTTGTCACACCAGTTACCGAACAGCTAAAGGAATACTGTTCCTTCTGGCTTATAACAGACTTTTTTTTTTTTTAATTTTTATCATGATTTGGATGAAAGTTTATAGAGCAAATTCATTTTCCATACAGTTCATACACATTTTGATCTCATGACATTGACTGCAATTCTCCACAACGTAACAGCTCTCTTCCCACTTCCTCTCCATAGTCATCTCTTCTCTGTGTCCTTCCCTCCCATGCACTCCCAACCCCAAGCTGTCTCCCTGTGCAAACACTGTCCTTCTGTTCCCCCTGGATTGATTGCTCCAAGCACTGTATCGACCTGAAGTAAATGTTTACCCCATATGCCAGTCTATAGTTTGGCTGGAAGCCACAGGAATAAGTTCAATTCCAGACCTAAAGGATAGCTAGGGGCCATAGTCTCAGGGTCTCACCAGGCTCTATCAGACC
>NW_006921832.1:2878693-2887024 GCF_000298275.1 Orycteropus afer afer
TCTAGTTCTTCTGGTCTCATGGGTATATAGGCTGAGAATCACATGGTCTACCAGTTTCTTCAACTAATTGTTTCCATACATCTTTGATTTTTTTCATTCTTCTTTGTTCTGGATGAGGAGACCCCCATTGTTGCATCTAGATGGTTGTGTGGAGCAATACCTAAGGCATCTGACTGCTAACCAGAAGGCTGGTGGTTCAAACCCACCAACCACTCCTCAGAAGAAAGTCTGAGTGATCTACTTCCATAGAAATACTGACTTGGAAGCCCAAGGAGGGGTTACTATGAGTCAGAACCGACTCGATGGCACTGAGTTTTCTTTTTTGTACTTCCAAAGTAGGCTGTAAAAGAATGTTTTTGTGTAGTATGTTATGTCAATTGAGCTTGATGTCCCCTGCAACCACTGTCCCAAGCCCATAGGTCCAACTACTCGCTCCCTCCAGGTAGCTGGCTATGGTCAAGAAGCCACCACAATCTTGTCCATTGTCAACTCTACTATAAACCTGGACATTCATATAGCGCACACAAATATGCTTGTAGAAACCTTGTCTGCCAACCCTATACATGGTCATGGGCACACTCTCCCCTTCTATAACAGAATTCTATTATCATTTTTTCAAGTGACAGGAAAACTGACCAAAAGCAGCCAGGACCAAAAGCCACTTATTCCAAGAAAATGATTCATTTTTCAAAACTGGCCAGAAAAAACTACAGCAACTTTTTCTTCATCAAATAGAATTATGTACCAGAGAATTCTGTTTGGCTCTTTAGGTGATATTAAAAACCAGAAGACAAAGTCCTTGACATTAAGTAAGTTTTACAATCTTACAGGGAACATTAATTCGTGTGAAAAAAAATTATAGTAAAGAACGGCAATGTACAAGCTAGTGACACATAGGATGTGGTGGTTATGTTTGTGTATCAACTTGTCTAGGCCTGGTTGTATGGCTGGGCAGCTGGATGTAGTATTACCCATGATGAGACTGGCAATCAACTCCGTGGTGGAATCTACTGTGAGCAGCTGAGTAGCTGCCTCTGGGTATGTGGTCTGCTTCCTGTATATAAGCAGCAGTTTTGGGAATGGTTTCTAGCTTATGGCATGCTTGGACCCTGCATGTAGCTGTGTCGTTGTTCAGCAGCCTGCCTTGCTCTGCCGACCTTGGGACTTACAATGGACTTAAATTAATGGCCTGCCGTGTGGTTTGGTAACATCAGGACTGTGCCTTTTTACTTGTCAACCTTGGGCTTGGCAGCCTCAGCAGCCAGCAGCTGTCTGAGTAAAGAAACGCCTCTAGCTCCAGGGGGCGGGGAGCTGGAGGCAGAGCTGGACCCCAAGGTTGAGGGGCTTTCACCCAGCCCCTAGAGCCTGGCACTTTGAACTTGGACTTAAAGCCTCCAAACTGTAAGATAATAAACTCCTGTTTGTTATGGCCACCCCATTTGTGGTATATTTCCTGTCAGAGTGGCACTAGGTAACCAGAACATAGGACTCCACACACTCAATCTGTATTTAGTTTCTAGTCTTCAAACTGAAAAAGGGTAGAAAGAACAACATGAAGACAGGCCTGATGCCTGACACTGGCAGGTCTTATCAATGTAATGTTTCAAAGGGCAGGGCTCATCTTAAATTCCTATGCCTAGCACACTGCAACACACAGAGGGATTTGATGAGACCCTACTAAATACCCAAGTGAGTGAATTCATCAAAAAGAAAAGAAACCTAACTATTTGTATTTTCACAGTTGCATATAAAAAGAGCACTGATCCACCATAGGGCTGACTCTGAACTTCTAGTTTACTTACCGCAGTGCTTCTGCATAAAAAAGATACTCTTTTAACTGATCTGCATAATGTTCTTCATCTTCCAAAATATCATCAATAGAAGATGCATACCTGTTTAAAAAAGCCTTACATAAGTAGAGGAACTTTCATTGAGATATTAACTTTTTTTTTTAATTGTAATTTGGGCGAAAGTTTATATAGCAAATTCATTTTCCATACAACAGTTCATACACATTTTGTTTCATCACATTGACTACAATTCTCCACAATGTAACAGCTCTCTTTCACTTCCTCCCTGTAGTTACCTCTTCCCTGTGTCCTTCTTTCCCAGACATTCCTGCTCCCTGAGCTATCTCCCTGTATAAACACTGTCCCCTTCAGTTCTCTCAGGTTTGATCATTCTAAGGAGTGTCTCTACCTAATGCAAATGTTCACCCTATATGCCTATCTATTGTCTAACTGGAAGCCACAGGAGCAAGTTCAGTTCCAGACCTGAAGGGTAACTAGGGGCCATGGTCTCATCGGCTCTATCAGACCAGTAAACCTGCTTTTTTTTTTTTTATGATTTTGGGTTTTGTTCCACATTGTTCTCCCTCTCTATCCAGGATCTCCTGCACTGATCCCTTTCCGAGTGATTGACAGTGGTAGCCAGGCACCAGCTAGTTCTTCTGGTCTCCTGGTCATATAGGCTGAGGATCGCATGGTCTACTAATCCCTTTGACTGTTTCCTTGTGTCTTCAGTTTTCTTCATTCTTCTTCATGCTGGATGAGGATAGACCCACTGTTGCATCTAGATGGCTGCTTCCAAGCTTTTAACACCCCACTCCCCACCCACCAAAGTAAGATGTAGAGCAAAGTTTTTGTGTAGTATGTCTGCCAATTGAGCTTGATGTCCCCTGGGACATTAACTATTAATGTGCTAAAGAAGTGCTATCCAAAGTATGGTCCACAGATGGTTACCCATCAGTAACAAAGTATATAGAAAATGAGAATAAGCATTAAGAAACATTTATAGCAGTTTTCAATTACCATGAAAATTACATTAAATTTTACCAAAAACTTTTGGTTAGCAATGGTTTGGAAATAAAACACAAAATAAACAAAACATGGTCCTCTTCACAGGACGCTTAAAAGCACTTTAAGACTAATATTTTTTGTTCAAAGACATTAAAAGACTACAAAATCTGTGGGAAAAATAGACGTTTAATAGCAAAATATAATTGGTGCACACATATTCCTGACAGCAACTATTTATAGTAATGCCAAAAATCTATAAAAGGAAAAGTAGGGCAAATACCGATTACAGAAGATCTCAGGAGCTTCCTTTATACTGATTCTCAACTGGAACCTCTGCTCTGATCAAGAGACCCCTCATTGTCATGCCACGCTCCTGTGCACCCGGGTCTCCCCATCCATCACATATCTCAACACCTCTGTGAAATTCTCATACTATTTTATTTTAGTCCGTATTCACCACTCTACTTCTGATCTCTTATCAACAATTTAGAACCTAAATTTTATAAAAGTAGTGTTTTGTGTGTTTTTATTTCTCTGATCACACTGTGAATTCTGTAAGAACAGGGGGCTACATCAGGCATAGTAAGCAGCCCTCTTTCAAATTCATTCTGATTCCTTAGTGTGGGAATAGAAGAAATAATACTTCCGTAGTGATACTGCCTCGGAAACTCAAGGAGGGGTCGCTATGAGTCGTGGCTGACTCAACAGCAAATAACAACAACAACAGGCCTGCTTCATGTAAGCAAGTAAAAAAAGTTTACTGAACTTGTTACAGTAAATAAACCTAAAAACATTCATTTACAAAGTGATGTGCTTGCAGGATTTATAAAGGGATGTCAAGTACATATGCTGTACCTACACATGTACATCTGTTAGTGTAGGGAATTTCTTCTATGTGTTATGTTAAGCACTGACAAAGGTCTCGAAAATCACTGTTAAGAGCAGGAAAAACTGCCACTGGCTCATAAATCTAAGAAAACAAACAAAAAAGAAGAACCACAGGGCTAGTGGCTTGAAGACAGAAGCACAGATAAACTGGCACCACTTTGGGCATATGCTAAAGGTGCAAGGAGGCGGCACCTTCTGACCTCCTCTAACTCTACAAGCACAAGACAGAATCACCACCAGCAGCCCAAGGCCTGCTCCTATGAGGTCAACATGCCTCCACCCTCCAGCCCTCTTACTAAACTTGACACCAACCATTCCTCCCACGGCACCCACCACCTCTCTGCTGGGTTTGATAATTCACTGCAATGGCCACACACAACTCATAGATTATGGGGTTTATTAGGGAAGCAACAGCTGGGTGTGTATCTCAGCTAGGTGTATCTCTCAGCAGCATGTCTCTCTCAGCCAGCAGTGAGATTCCTCCTCAGCCTCTAGGAGGGCTCATTTAAAGCCTGGCAGAGTGGCAAAATGAACCAATCCCAGCATCAGAGTTCTACACACCTGAGAGAACGAACTTTCCCAGAAGATTACTTTTCCCAGAAGATTACTTCATGCTGCTCCAACAGAAATACCCCAGGTAGATGATTTTAACAACCAGGAGTATAAAAGCAGCGAGTCAGCTGCTCACAGCAAATTCCACCACAGAGTTAATTGCCAGTCTCATTATAGGAAATAACTACCACCAGCTGCCCAGCCAAGTTGATTCATATTTGCATGGTGCCACCCAGTAATCCAGTGGGAGTTACAAAGACTATGGCTAGAAAAGCCATACCATGCAATTCACTATACTGCAGCATGTTGTTGTTGTTGTTATGTGCCGTCGAGTCAGCCCTGACTCATAGCGACCCCTCCTTGGGTTTCCGAGGCAGTATCACTACGGAAGTAGGATTGCCCAACCTTCCTTCCGAGGAGTGGCTGGTGGGTTTGAACCACCAGCCTTCTGGTAAGCAGGCAAGTGTCTTAGCCACTATGCTACCAGAGCATAGAAGTATAAATAACCAGTTCCGGATGTCAGTACTGAGAATAACTGAACCCTTTAATGAATCAATTGGGATGATTCTAGATTGTTGCAGATACTGAAATGCTAAACCAACAGACTGCAGGAAGACTTCTCAGAGTTAAACTGAAAAACAGCCAGTTAGCTTGAATATGGCCTAATGAAAGGTAATGTTGTTGTTGCTGTTAGGTGCTGTCGAGTCATCTCTGACTCACAGCGACCCCTCCTTGGGTTTCTGAGGCAGTATCACTACAGAAGTAGATTGCCCAATCTTCCTTCTGAAGAGTGGCTGGTGGGTTTGAACTGCCAACCTTCTGGTTAGCAGTCAAGTGCCTTAGGCACTACACCACCAGAGCTCCCTAATGAAAGGTAAAATAACACCCCTAAGTGTTGGCTGAATGCCTTCCAGGCTAAAAGCTAGAAGTTAACAAAGGGTATGAAAGCCATACACAGTCTAGTATGTTGCTAGGACCAAAACCGTTTATAAAATTCTAGACACTGTCCTAGAGTATTTTTTTTAAAACAAAATAGTAACTGTTGTTTTTACTTTTGTACAAAACCACAGTGTCATGCTGGAATACAGTCAATATAATTTTTGATCACTTGTCTGAAGAAAGATAAGAGTGGGTATCTAGGAATGTAATAATGGAATAAAGAAATGAAAGCTGAGTATGTATATTAGTAAGTCTATACATTCACATCTGCTTGCTAATTTTTAGCTGCTTATGAATCACTGCTGAATCTTATTCTAGCTTTCCTTCCTGATTTAAGTAGTTTACATCTTCCTGTGGTGCAGTGTCTAAGGTATTTGACTGCTAACGAGAAGGCTGGCGGTTCAAACCCACCAGCCACTCCACAGAAGGAAGACTGACTGGGCAATCTACTTCTGTAAAGATTTACTGCCTCGGAAACCCAAAGGGGGTCGCTATGTGTCAGAAGCGACTTGATGGTACTTAGTTTGTTTTAATCCAATCTGTATCTCTTTAAATTTAAAAATGCTTCCAAACCTTCTGCAGGATATGTTCATAGCTCTGAATCACCAAATGGAAAAACAAAAAATTATCCTGCACTAGGGAGGATGCTTGCTCCCTGCTCTACTGCTACCGTGACTCTGGATCAGCTCCTTTCTGTGCTTTCTCAGACTTGTTCTCCATTGTAAGAATTCTGTCTCCAGAGACAAGCATAGGTGTTGTCAAGGGGATTCCTGCATCAGACAGGTAGTTAGAGGAAGAACTCTTGAAGATCACTTTGTTTCTGCTATTTCACACCCCCCCTCTGATCTCTGGGTTTTATGTCATGCTTAACAACTCTTTCCTATTCATTTTTTTGTTTCCTGGTACGTTTATGGCTTCATTTTTTGTCTCTTTATGTATCTTTGCTTCATCTGAAAATAATTCCAGTTTAATATAAAACATGGATCCAGCTTCTGCTTTTTGTTCCAAAAAGCTAGCCAGTGGGATACTTTCAATAGCAACTGTACTCACTAATCTGTGAGGTAACGTTTGTGTATCCATATGGCTTGAACAGTTTCTCTTAGAAAGATCAGCACAAGGCCGGACCCTATGAGGCAGAGGTTAAAGATGTCTCAAACGCCCAAACTACTGTGCCACTCCATCATTTCAGACATTAACTCCTCCTCCTCCTCCTCTCAGTAATCTCCCATCTTAGTGTTCTCTACTTTGCTGTAATGCCTCAAAGAACTCACAGACACCCAAGGGATGGTCTCACATAGTGGTGGTGGAGGCTGGGAGGCTGGCAAGTCCCAGGTCTGTAAGTAGGTCTGGAGGATCCTCCCTGTTCTCAGGGTTTGAAGAACCTCAAGCAGCAGATCAGATGATGGCTGCTGTCCCAAATCCAGGGGTGAGATGATGAGCCAAGATGCAGAACTAGAGCAAGAGGAGGGCTAACCTTCCCAGAAGATTCAAATGTATACCCTCAAGGAAGCTAAGGGTGCTGACTTGAGTTATACCCTCCAGCAAGGTGGGACTCAAGATATATCCCACCTATGCTGCTCCAACAGAAATAACCCAAGTGGATGGCTTTAACAATCAGCAGCTATTCAGTTACTCATGGCAAATTCCACCACAGAACTGACTGCTAGTCAATAAAGGGAATTTCTACTACCAGCTGCCCAGCCAAGTTGACACCTGACATTAACTACCACACCACCTTAAACAGGCATGTAATAGAATTTACAATACATCACGAAATGGAGGACAATGGCTAGAAGGGCCACAAGCAATTCACTGTACATAAGCACTTGATACATCAGACTCAATACATTTACAGAACTGAATAATGCTTATTGGCTATTTTTAATTTTTAAATGATTTACTGAGGTGAAATTTCCACACAGTGATATGCACAGATGCTTAGTAGAAAGAGAGTGCTGTGCACCACCCAAGCCCAGTTGAGATACAGAATAGCATTGTTGTTGTGTTGTTATTAGGTGCTGTCAAGTCCCGGCTCCAACTCATAGCTACCCTACGTACTACAGAAAGAAACACTGCCTGGTCCTGTGCCAGTCTCACAATCCTTGCTATGACTGAGCCCGTCATTACAGCCACAGTATCAATCCATCTCACTGAGGGCATTGCCCTTTTTCGTTGACCCTGCACTTTACCAAGCATGACATCCTTCTCCAGGGAATGATCCCTTCTGACAACATGACCAAAGTAGGTGAGACGAAGTATGCCATGCTTGCTTCCAAGGAGCATTCTGGCTGCACTTCTTCCAGGACAGATCTGTTCGTTCTTCTCGCAGTCCATGGTACTTTCAGTATTCTTTGCCAACACCACAACTCAAAAGCATCAACTCTTCTTCAGTCTTATTCATTGTCCAGCTTTCACATGCATATAAGGCTACTGCAAATACCAGGACTTTGGTTGGGTGCATCTTTGTCTTCAAAGAACATCTTTGCTTCTTAATACCAGCAGATCTGCCCAGTGCAATATGTCATCTGATATCCTGACTGATGCTTCCACTGGTGTTGATCATGGAACCAAGCAATAAGAAATCTCTGACAACTTCAATCTTTTCTCCATTCACTGTGATGCTACTTATGGGTCCAGTTGTGAGGATTTTCATTTTATGTTCAGGTGTAATCCATACTATAGACTTTTAATTTTAATTTTAATCATTATCAGTAAGTGCTTCAAAAGTCATCTTCCCTTTCAGCAAGCAAGGTTGTGTTGTAAGCTTATCACAGGTTGTTAACGAGTGTTCCTCCAATCCTGATGCTGCATTCTTACTCACATAGTCCACCTTCTCGGATTATTTGCTCAGCACACAGATTGAATAAGGATGGTGAAAGGGTATAATCCTGACATACTCTCTTCCTGATTTTAAACTCTGAAGTATCCCCTTGTTCTGTCTGAACAACAGCCTCCTGGTACAGGTACAGCATTAGATTCCAATAAAGTTCCCTCCTACTCTCTGTAGGTGACTTCTCTTCTGATTTCTATACCACAGATTAGTTTTGTCTGTTCTTAAAAAATATGAATGGAACGATGGGTCTCTCCTCGTCAAGAGCAAAGAAGAAAGCAGAAAACCAAAATTAATGGAAACAATCAGTCCCCACGACTGGTA
>NW_006921832.1:2887544-2888638 GCF_000298275.1 Orycteropus afer afer
AGGGGAGCTGTTGCATTGTGGTAAACTGTGGTCAATGACATGAGACAAAGTATATGTGAACTGCTGTATCGAGAGTGAATTTGCTCTGTAAATCTTCACCCAAATCTAAATAAAATAAAATTAAAAAAAAAAAAAAAATGAATGGAATTATACAAAATGGAACCTCTGGTTTCTTTTGCTCAACATGTTTTCAAGATGGAACCTTTTCACTGTGTCTACCATTATTTGGTCCCATTTCTTTGGGATATTCTATGATATGAATATGCCCAGAATTTGTTTATCCTTTCTGTCATCGATAGGTATTTAGGTTGTTTTCAATTTGAATCTATAATAAAGAAAGCTGCTATAAACAATCTTGTACCAGTTTTGTTTTTTTGCCATATATTTTCACTTCTCTTAGATAAATACCTAGGCACAGAATGCTTGTGTGGTAGTTAACGTTGTGTGTCAACTTGGTTGGCCCATGACTTTGAGTGGCTTGGCAGCTGGATGTAGTTACTCCCCATGATGAGACTGGATGTGGTATCATCACCTCCATAGTGGAATCTCCAGTGAGCAGCTACTTAGTTGATGGGGCATTGCCTTCGGGGTGTGGCCTGCTTCCAGTGTACATGCAGAAGGTTTGGGAAAGGTCTGTGGCTTTTTACTCATTTCGGAACCTATGTTTGGCCCAACATCATCTCCATTTCTGGACTTAAACCAGTAACCTGCCATGTTGCCTGCCAATCTTGGGATTGTTGCCTTCCCAGCCTGTGAGCCAACAATCTGACATTTTATCTGCTGGTTTTGGATTCATCAGCCCCAGCAGCTGCATGAGTCAGGAGATGCCTCTAGCTTGCCCCAGTGGGCCTGGAAGGCAGAACTGAAGCTGAACGCTGAGGGGCCTCCACCCAGCCCCTAGAGTCGGCACTCTGAATTTGGATTTTCAGCTTCC
The DNA here is from genome assembly GCF_000298275.1 of Orycteropus afer afer. Lineage (NCBI taxonomy): Eukaryota > Metazoa > Chordata > Mammalia > Tubulidentata > Orycteropodidae > Orycteropus > Orycteropus afer. Next base: position 2,888,479 of record NW_006921832.1, read on the forward strand.
TAAACTGTAAGAGAATAAACTTCTGTTTTGTTAAAACCATCCACTTGTGGTATTTCTGTTACAGCTGTTGTTGTTTGCTGTCGAGTCAGCCCCGACTCATAGCGACCCCTCCTTGGGTTTCCGAGGCAGTATCACTACGGAAGTAGGATTGCCCAACCTT
>NW_006921832.1:2888738-2892524 GCF_000298275.1 Orycteropus afer afer
AACCTTCCTTCTGAGGAGTGGCTGGTGGGTTTGAACCGCCAGCCTTCTGGTGAGCAGTCAAGTGCCTTAGGCACTATGCTACCAGCAGCACTGGAGAATTAAGATAGCTGGTAAATGTTTACTTCAGAAGAAAATGCCAAACAGTTTTTCAAAGTGGATATACCATTCACACTTCTATCAGCTACGTTGAGAGTTTCAGTTGATCCATATCCTCACCATTTGCTGTTCTGAAAGTCTTCTAAATTTTAGCCACTCTAGTATCTGAAACAGTATCTTGCTGTGGTATTAATTTTCAGTTCCCTGATGACTTATGTAAGGAGTTCTGGTGGCACAGTGGTTAAAGCATTCAGCTGCTAACCAAAAGATCAGCAGCTGGAACCAACCAGGTGGCTCCACTGGAGAAAGATGAGACAGTCTGCTTCCCTAAATATCTGTAGCCTTGGAAATCCTATGGGGCAGTTCTAATCAGTCCTATAGTGTCACTATGAGTAGAAACTGACTCAATGGCAGTGTTTGGTTTGGTTTTGGATGACTGATGCTGTGTACCTTTTCACTGCTGATTGGCCATTCATATATCTTATTTTCTGAAGTGGATGTTTCTTTTGCGTAATTTGCTTGCTTTAGCTATTCTAGGCCCTTTTCATTACCACGGAAATTTTAGAATCAGCATATTAATTTCTATTTTAAAAAGCTTACTGGAGTTTGATAGGAACTGTATTGACTCCCCAGTCAATTGTGGGAGAATGTACCTCTGAACAATATTGAGTCTATCAATCCATGAACTTGGTTTATTTCTCCACTTATTTAGGTCTTCCTTAATTTCTCTTAGCAATGTTTTATATAGTTTTTAGTGCAGAGATCTTTCAAATATTTTATTAAATAAATCCCGAAGTATTATGGCTTTTGATGCCATTATAATTTTTAAAACCTTATTTCCCAAATGTTCTTCATAGTATATATATTTTATATATTGACATTGTACCTTGTAGTCTTAAATTTAATTGTTAGTTCTGTAGTATTTTGGGGGTTCATTATGATTGTCTATGTAAACCACCAGTCAGCCAAAACGGAACCAAAAACTGCCACTGAGTCAGTTCCTATTCGTGGTGACACTATAGGACTGAGTAGAACTGCCCTGTTGACTGCAAATAAAGACAGTTTACTTCTTCTTTTGTATTATTTATGCCTTTTATTTAATTTTCTTGCCTCACTGCACTGACTAGAGCCTCCAGTACAATTTTTAATAGAATCTTTAATAGAAGTGATGAGAGTAGTCAACTTTAATAGAAGTGATGAGAGTAGTTAACTTTGCCTTGCTCTTGAACTTACGGAGAAAGTTTTAATACCTCACTATTAAGTACAAATTACCTGTAAGTTTTAAACTCAGGAAATTCCCTTTTATTCCTAGTTTAATGAGAATTTTTACTGTGAATGGGTGTTGAAATTTGTCCAATGTTCTTTAGACAAGTATCAAAGAGTTACCATATTTCACCACCAAACTTTACATCAGGTTTTATATTAAATTCTCCAGGTACTTACACATCCATATGGTGACCAGCACTCTGCAATCCATCACCCATTTCTTTTTCTATGGCACTCCATTCACTAGGAAGAAAAAGATAAAACCAAAACTGTAGTGAATGAGAAATACAGAATATTAATTACTTAAATCTTTTACATGATATGTTTCTAACTAGTTTTTAAACAATGTGCAATATTTACCATTTAGATATATTTCCTGTGACTCAGATATGCTGCTTTCTTCTTAAGCTTAACAACTAAATGCAAGTGAAGGTTTTAAAATGTTAGTTCAAGTAATGACCAGAATTACTGGTCAGATGGAGTCTGATGGGACTCCCAACACTATGGCCCTGGGATATACTTCGGGTTTGGGATAAAACTCACTCCGAAGGGATGGCTCTCAGACCAACAATAGTAAGACTTACATGCAGAACACCCAACTCAGGACAATGCACCCACCTACTCTATGGAGATACACTAGAGGGACAGCATTCATATGGAGGGAAAACTGGACAAACAGGAGTGTATAACTCAGAAGGGCACAGGGATTGGGGGGGGGGGCGTGTCACTGGGAAGGGAGAGGAGGAGAGTGAGTTAGGGTTGGGGATGGTAATTGGGAAGTGAAACCAAATGTACACAAACTGTTGAATGTAAAACAAATCCTGTGCACCTAAAGCACAATTTAAAAAAATAAATGTTAGTTCAGAAGTTGATATTTGCTACTATTAAGTACTGTACCATACAAAACTGCTTCTGCTTATAGACACTGTCCTCAGCTAGGGTGTATATTTAAAACAACTGTGGAGCTCCTAGGTGGTGCAGTTAACACACTTGGCTGCTGAAAGGTTGGCCGTTCAAGTACACCCAGAGGTACCTCAGAAGAAAGACCTGGTGATTGATTACTTCTTAAAATCAGCCATTGAAAATCTTGTGGAGGGCAGTTCTACTCTGACACACACACAGGGGCCACCATCAATCAGGACTGACATGACGGTAACTGGTGGTGGTAGAGCTTTTAAAAAATAAAGATGTTCGCCCTACTCTTCATTTTCTAAATCAAATTCTCTGGCAAGAGAGCTGAGGCACGTTATTTTTAAAAGCTCCATGGAAGAGTATAATGAATACACCTGATTACATGCCACTTTTCTAATTGCTAACAAAAAAGATGATTACACAGAATCATTAGAACACAGTAAAACTTCAATATTTGCACTGTTGAGTGAGAAAGTCTTCTACAACCACAAATTTTGTTGCCATCTCTGTGAAATGCATGTCACACACACACACACACAAAAAACAGCTTTTTTATGGAAGTTGTACATGTTTACTATAGTAAACTGGGAAGATAAATCTATAACCCCAAATACCCAGAGATCACATAATTTGGTGTACTACTCTTTTTATCTGTTGATTTTAACATGGCTAAAATCATACAGTATATGCAATTCTGTATGCTTTCTTTTCCTTCCAAGTATTTTTCCGTATTATTAAAATAATGTAATTCTCTCTGTACACTGCTTCAAATAGCAATTCATAATTTTTAAACCACTTTCCTGGTCATACAGGTGTTTCCAATTGTTTTTCTATTTAAAGAACATATAATAAATGCCTTCAATTGTAACACATCATAAAAGACAAAGATTTAAAACTGTTTTATTTTGTTAACCTGTAATTTTTATAAACTGTTCTTGAAATATCAAAGTACTGAACAGAAAAAAAACCTCAATGGACCAAACTCACTGCCATCGAGTCATTTCTGATTCATAGCGACCCCTCCCTCCATGGGTTTCCAAGGGGATATCTCCATGGGATTAGATTGCACAATCTTCCTTCAAAGGAGTGGCTGGTGGGTTTGAACCTCCAGTCTTCTGGTTAGCAGTCAAATGCCTTAGACACTGTGCCACCAGAACTCCCAAGGAAGCAAAGCAAACATATGAATCACTTACATAACAGTATTGTTAGGAGTACATGACAAAATAGGTAAGACTCCCTCTGATAATTTTCTTTCCTTATGTTTAACTCCTCTCAAAACAACAACAGGTGTGAAACCTAGAACTATACAGTTCCTCAAGGAAAATTTAGGGTCAAGCTTAAGGGCCCTAGTACATGGCATAAATAGACTACCAAGCATAATTCAAAATGCACAAACAGCAGAAAAGAAACCAGATGATTGGGACCTTCTAAGGATTAAATTTTTATGTGCTTCCAAAGACTTCTCCAAGAGTCAAAAGAGAACCTACAGATTGGGAAAAAATATTTGGTAAT
>NW_006921832.1:2895561-2908059 GCF_000298275.1 Orycteropus afer afer
AGTGCTTTGCTGTTTAAAATGTTTTTTAAATATCTCTAGCTCTTGACAAGGGACACAGTTGTAGTCACTTCTTGGTCACAGCCAGCTACCCAGAGGGACCGAGTAGTTGAACCTCTGGGCTCAGGACCATAGTCACAGGGGACATCAAATTCAAGTGGCATAACATACTACACAAAACATTGTTCCACCTCCTACTTTGGCAAGTAGCAACTGGGATCTTAAAAGCTTGCAAGTAGCCATCTAGGTGTAACAACGAGTGTCTCCCCATCCAGAGCAAAGAAGAATGAAGAAAACCAAAGCATCGTGGAAACAATTAGTCCTAGTGACTGGTACACCATGTGATCCCCAGCCTATACAATTATGAGATGAGAAGAAGCAGATGGTACCTGGCTACCACTGTCAACGACCCGGAGGGGAATCCATAGAGAGGGATAACAATGTGGAAAGAAACTCAAAATCATTTGTGGGGGAGGGAAAGGGACCAGGTTTCCCGGTGTGATAGAGCCCGGTGGAACTACTGAGACTATGGCCCCTAGCTGTCCTTCAGATCTGGAATTGAACCCACACCTGTGGCTTCCAGCCAAACAAAAGACATGCATATGAGTTGAACATGTACCTGGGGTAGATACACTCTTTGGAGAGAACAATCATGGGAGAAAGAAGGGATGTTTATGCACAGGGAGACAGCTCAGGGGGCAGGAGTGCATGGAGGGATGGACACAGGGAAGAGGTAACTATCGGGAGGAAGTGGGAGAGGAGCTGTTGCATTGGGGTAAATTGTAGTCAATGTCATGAGACAAAGTGTATGTGAACTGCTCTACGGAAAGTGAATTTGCTCTGTAAACTTTCACCCAAATCAAAAAAAAAAAAAAAAAAAAAAAAAAAAAAAAAAAAAACTCTAGCTCTATTAGCTAACCTCCAAAGCCACATTTCTATGTCTATAAGGCAACTGTGCTTTTATGCACCTGTCACTCTTGAGTTTGGCATGTCCTTCAGGTACATTATTCATTTAATCTTTCGAGTGTCCTTTAATATGTGCTGGCATCTCCCAGTCAACATAACCAAATTTAATTTTTTGAATCCCAAACAAGACTACAGGAATGGCCAAGGAAGGCATGATTTAAACTTTCTCATCTTTATGTTCACAGTAAATAGTTCACTGTCTGACAACTAACTCGGCATTTATAGCTTGTAGATTAAATGAAAGAATGAACTAACGAATGAATTAGTAAATGTAAAACTCAAACCAAATCAATGCCATCAAGTCGATTCCGACTCACAGCAGCCCTCATTGGGTTTCCAGGCTGTAAATCTTTACAGAAGTGGACTGCCTCATCTTTCTCCTGCGTAGCAGCTGGTGGGTTTAAACCACCACCTTTGGCTAGCAGCCAAATGTCTTAACCACTATACCACCTGAGCTCCTTTAATGTAAAGAGGAAAACATTTAATAAGTTCTATGAATGAGCCGTCAATGAGATGGAATGACATAGTGGTGCAACAATATGCTCAAGCATAGAAAGGAATGTGAGGATAGCACAGGACTGGGCAGTGTTTCGTCCTGTTGTATACAGGTCGCTATGAGTCAGAGCCGATTCGATAGCATCTAACAACCACGTGTATCAGCCATTGCTAGGCACTGCAGTATAAAGATAGATAAGACAAACATCTCTCACCTCAAGGTTATATGCAGTCTAGCCCTTTGCTACTTAACAAACTGTGAACTAGCAATAGAAGCACCTGGAAATTTGTCAGAAATTCAGAATCTCAGGATCCAGTTCAAATGTCATCAGAATCTACAATTTAACAAGATCCCAAGGTGACTTATATAATTGTTAACATATAAGCAGCACTAGCTAGCACAAAGCTCTAAGCTAGGGTCCAAAATAAGTCTAGAGTAAGGAATAGAAAATGTTAACTAGTTCAGTGAGGATGGAGAAAATGATTAGCATATAAGGAACTATTAAAAGGGAGAAAGGGCTTAGTATGGAATTTAAGAGGCAAAATTGCTCTCTTATAGTACTTAAAGGGTGGGTGAAACAGGTCAGTAAGGGTCATGGACTTTTTATAGCATCTGATGAAAACTATGGACCTAGAGGAAAAATTAAACCCAAAACTTTGTATATAATTTCAGAGACTTCAGACACCCTAAAGTCCATATCACCTCTTGGATTAAGAACCTGAACTATAAAACCTCCAGGGTCCCTCCTGCACTATTAGTTTATAGTTCCATTAGAGAAAAAAAGGAAAAGATTCCAAGAAGGCCTGAGCATGTCACCTGAGGATTTGGGAGAGATGGCTGTTTTCATATGGGAGCTCTGGTGGCATAGTGCCTAAGGCATTTGACTGCTAACCAGAAGGCTGGCGGTTCAAACCCGCCAGCCACACCTCAGAAGGAAGGTTGGGCAATTTTTTGTGTTGTTTTCTTGTTGGTTGTTTTCATATGAATGCACAATTGAATGTGAATTAAAATGAGTATTTTAAAATGCTCTATTGACATAATACAATATTTTAGCTTATTAGCTCCTATCAGCTTTCATCAGCTACAAATGCAGTTACTGAAACTAAAAGCTCATTTTTTCTGACAGTGACATTTTTTTACAGAGTGAACCCCACATATATATTCAGTGCTCCTAAATGAGCCTGAAAGTGGTGAAAATAGAGATGAGTCCCATAAGCACCTGTGGCGAACGGCCACTCGGTTACACTAAGTCAGGTCAATCACTGTCATGGGGGTGGGGGTAGGTGGGAGAGGACTTCAAAAAGCCTAGGAACACAAAAGAGCACAAAATGAACTCCTATACTCAACAAAGAAAAAGAAAACAAACATTAACATCAATGGTAACATAAACATTTCACAAAATCCTCCATTTCTTCTGAGTCTAATTCTTGCTCATTTCTTTCTAATGTAACTTTATGTCTCTTTCTCCCTTCCTTACTTTTGAAAGTCCTTTTCAACTCATAGCTCAGTGGATTTTCTCACTCTAACCTCTAATTTAGCAATCAGCCGTAATTCAAAAATAAATGTGAGGCATATATTGAAAACATTTAAATTAGGAAATAAAGCTTATAAAACCATTTGTAGTTCTTCTCGCAAATATCAAATCCAAAAATAAAAACAAATTAAGACTCCCCTTCCCCCAATTATGTGGTCTAGAACTTTCCTTTTATTTTTTTTATTACTCTTATGGGTCAACTGCATTCAAAAGATAAAACATCCCCCACAGTGGTACTGCTCAGCAATCCACTGTATCAAACTGATATATTCCTTCATGGATAATAGAAGCTGTAAGATTTATAAACATGGCACAATCTTTCTGAAGAATCAACTTTAACATCTGAAGGGGGGGCAACCTTTCATTCATAGATATAGATACAGAGCCATGGATATTCTATGGAATAAAACACAAATTTTGCATGAATTGACAGAACTCAAGCTTTCAAAGAGATTTTGTACTTGCCACAGCTGCTTCCGGCTAATCCCTGTGGGGTGGTGGGGGTAGGTCTTAAAGAAGGATATACACAGCAAATTTTAGAATTCTCTACTGCATCAGTTTGAGACAGACTGCTCTATGTCACTCCTTTCAGGTCCCTAACCACACATTGACCCAAACTCTTTTTAGTGGAGAACCAATTTCCCTAAGACACAGGTCAGCTGATTGTGCCTCCTACACACCTTACTTCTCCTCTGCTTTAAGACTGATCTGACCTTCCCAAACTCTCTATCTTCTCTTCTATTTAACCCTTGAACACAGGTATTATCCAAGGTTTGGTCCTCAAGTTTCTTACAGACTTATTCTAACCATGAACATTATCACCCAACTTTACATTTTAAAAAATCACTCTCTAAGGATAAAGCTTACATATGCAACTGCAACTCATATTCCCATCAGCCCCTCACATTCCTGATCCAAACTGCCAATTGCTCAACAGAAATCTTTAATTCAAAATGTTATTTATCCAAAACAGAACCCTCTAACTCATCCTTCAAATATTCAATTTCTCCTAAATTCTTTAACATAATCCTAATCAGCTGCCCTCAAATTAATGTTGGTATTCTTAGTATCTACATCAGAACAGGAGCTCAGTAAGTGTTTGCTGAATGACTAAAAGAATCCAGCGGTAACTGCCATCATTTATGCCTCCTTACTAACCAGAAGGCTGTTGGTTCAAACCCACCAGCTACTCCTCAGAAGGAAGACCAGGCAATCTACTTTCGTGCTGATACTGCCTCGGAAAACCAAGGAGGGGTTGCTGTGAGTCGGATCTGACTCGACAGCAATGAGTTTGGTTTGGTTTTGGAATTTTCCTAAAATATAAACAACTCCTGCAAATCAGTAACAAAAATGAAATGAGACGAATCAGAAAAAAAAGGGCAAAAATATACACAGAAAGCTCATAAAATTGGGGGGATAAGGGCTCATAAACATAGAAAAAGATGTTTGACCTCATAATTAGAGAAATGCACATTAACAACTAAAGCGAAGATAAATAATTTTTCATCATCAGACATTAACACAGGGCTGTGAGGAAACAGGCACGAAGACTTTTGCTAACAGGAGTTTAACATACAAGGCAATTTGGCAGTATCTATCAAAACTACAAATGGAACTATTCTTAGGCCCATTAATTCCACTTCTAGAATTTTATCCCACATTTTTACTTACACATGTGTGAAATCACATGTATGAGTATTTATTGCTGTATTGAATGCAACAGCAAAAAACTGGAAACAATTATCAAGAGGAGACTGGTTAAATAAATTAGGATAATTCTGTTCAATAAACTCAATACAATTACTTACTGATACAATACATCCTGCACAACAGTCCTTAAGAGAAAAAAAGCAATGTATACAACATGTTCGCTTTTTTGTTTAAAAAGAAAAATGTATTTGTTTACAAGTGAATATACTATGTTTATACTGCTACACATCACTGAAAGAATATGTAAGAAACTAAGAATCTGACATTAATTGTTATGGTAGTTAAGGTTATGGGTCAACTTGGTTGGGCCTGGTTTTGAGTGCCTGGCCAGCTGGATGCAATTTTTTCCCATGATGAAACTGGTAATCACCTCCATGGTGGGATCTACTGGAGCAGCTGAGTAGCTGTCTTTGGGATGTGATCTGCTTCCTGTATATAAGGAGAAGCCTTGGGGATATTCTCTAGCTTATGGCACGCTTGGACCCTGCATACAGCATGTCATTGTTCAGCAGCCCACCATGATCTACCGACCTTGGGACTTAGAGTGGACTTGAATTAATGGCCTGCCATGTGGTTTGGTAACATCGGGACTATGCCTTTTATTTTGTTGACCTTGGGCTTGTTAGCCTCAGCAACCAGTGGCTGCGTGAGTGAAGAGATGCCTCTAGATTCAGTGGGCTGGGAACAAGAGGCACAGCTGAAGCCCAAAGTCGAGGGGCTTTCACATAGTCCCTAGAGCCTGGCACTTTGAACTCAGACTTGAAGCCTCCAAACTGTCAGAGAATAAACTCCTGTTTGTTCAAGCATCCCATTTGTGGTATATTCTTCTCAGAGCGGCACTAGGTAACCAGAACAAGTGACGTTAGGTAACCAAAACAGTTGTCTCAGAAGAGGAGAGTTGAGCTGAGTGGTTGACAGACAAGAGTATGGAGACTTTTCACTATATAATATATAAACTTTTCATTTTTGATTTTGTGGCATATAAATGTATTAAAAAAACATAATAAGAACTGTATTTTTAAATTAACTCAATCAAAATGACTTAAAATGGAACATTACCAGGACATTTTTCCTTATAAAAAGATCTAGTTATTAACTCTTAAAATGTCAAAACCAAAATAGTCTTCAGAAAAATATGAAATGATAAAAAGAAGAAAAAACATGACTAATTCTGTAAGACAGTGATTACAATGGAAACATCTTAGGCATCTTGCCAAGAAAGGAGAGGTAAAAGGCTCTACTCCCAGCTTCAGAGTAGTTTTCCCTTTATCTCATCTCAATATACTGGACTTCCTCTTTAGTTTTTACTTGGAAAAAAAAAAAAAGGTTTCTAAGGCTTAAAAGTTTGAAAACTACTACTACAGAATATCATTTAAAACAAATAGTCTTCTACTCTCTAGACCCATACATTTTCAAGAACTGCTTTCAGGCAAAAAAGCTAATTAGAACTAATCATGTTTACTTTAAAAGTTTGTATAATGCTTACCTGAAAACTCGTCCATAATTCCCATGCACTTTATATACACCGTAGAGTCGATCAGCTACTCTCTGAAATAAATATTTGACAGAAGTTGCTATTAGGTCAAATTTATGTAGTTTGCTTTTTTTAAAAAAAAAGAGAAAAATAAACTTATCCCCATTAAAAAAATACACATTCAATACAACAAACTTGAAAAACACAGAAAAGAAAAAAATTTAAATTCCCCAAAGTTCCATCACTATAAAACAGTGGTGCTATCTATGCAATCTCACTTCCATACTTCTTACCATGCATAGGTTTAATTATTGTTTTAAAATGTCCTATTAGCAAACGTAGTAATAATTTTATCACATTAATATTAACTTTAATAAATATTACTATAATAGTTACCTAAATTCCACCAAGCAGTTTATAAAATATGTAGTCATTCCTCTATTGGTGAATATTAAGTTATTCCTAAATTTTCAGTATTATAAATAATTCTGTACTAAGCCATCTTTGGGTGTAGGATTTTTCCAAATTTTTACATTGTTTCCTTACAATAATAAAGTCCCCAAAGTAGAAGTTACCAGGTGAAAGGAAATAAGCATTTTGTACTGACATATAGTTTCAGCCATAGTTGCTACACATGTGTAATAAATATACTTTTATTCTACCTTGTCGAAAGAACATCCACTAATCAACAAAACATATCAGATATTTTAATAATATTAGAATCAATTCAGATCACTGACATGAAATGGATATTGCCTAGCTACATAAAAATTTTACAAAAAACAAAACCACTTGCCACAATTTTCCTCTAATGTGTTATGGTCACCAACTGGAAAACTAAAATCTAATTCTACATTAAACCCTAAAAAAAGAGTGTCTAGAATAGTTTCTAAATGTAAGCCCTAAAGATAAATTACTTAATTCCCCACTCAGAAAAGAATGAGATATCAACCTTACAACCAATCTCAATCCTTTCAACACTTCTGCCTACCTAAAGCAAAAGAACAACATTCTAACTACTTGAAGTATATGGAAGAGGATCATAAAATGTTTTCCATCTCCTTGGCCTCCTTTGAGGGTCTATATACACAGACAAGGGATCAGCACATTGCAGGTCTGCAGCTTGTTTGCATAAACAAACTTTCATGGGAAAACTGTCAATGGCTGCTTTGACATTACAATGGAAGAGCTGAATAGATGAGATAAAGACCTATGGGCCACAATGATGAAAATATTATCTTGGCCTACAGAAAAAGTTTGCTGAGCCCTGAACTAGACTCAACTTTTGAGATGAAGCTCAAAAGCCTTTATACTGGTTGTAACTCTACAGGGTTATTTCGAGACACTAAAATAATTTATCTGGATGTTATTTCCGTATATCATATATACAGCAGTTCCACTATCAAGTAAGTTTGGAAACACTGAGACAATAAAGTCTAGCAAGCTTCTTTTCTGCACACTTGAATCGTGACTGTTCAACAGAGACATACGGCATGCAGTAGGGAACAAAGAAAACACCATGGGCAATGCCAGCCTAGATCAGTAACTTTTCCAGATCCCTGCACTTTTAGAGATCAAACCTCCTTCCTAAAACCTGAGTATTTTATCATCCACTTAAGATATTAAGCACAGAAGGAGACAGTTAGTTAAATCATCACTTAAACCAAAAATGAGATGCAAGTACAAAATGTAGATTCAAAACAAATGTTCAAAGAAAAATTTAGAGAATCCTAGCTATTGAAAGGGATCTCTGGCTGTACAGTGCCTAAGGCATGTATCTGCTAACCAGAAAGCTGGTGCTTCAAACCCACCAGCCACTCCTCCGAAGGAAGACTGGGCAATCTACTTTTGTAGAGGAAAGTTTCTTGAAAGTGTATCCCTTCTGCTGGGTGGTACAAAAGGAACTTCAACCATAATATTTCGAGCTCTGGAAAATATTTTGATCAATAATGTAAGCCCAAGACAGGTAAAAGTCTTCACGCCCCACAGGTGAGGAACCATACACGGAGCTACTCTATTCACAAAGCAAACAACAAACAGATACTAAGTAGCTAGCTGCTACTAGACTGAAAATGTTACTGATATGAATTCAAAGATGGAAATAAATTGTTCCAGCCAACTGAAACATGAAGTGGCTTGTTCACATCTACAAGCAGTGAGAAAGAAAATGGAAGAAAAACTATAAATTATATCCCAAATATGATCATTTCTAGAGAAAAGGAAAGACAAAAATGACAGACAAATAAAACACAAATGAGTAAAACTTTAAATCAGATTGATTCAATGTTTGCTGGTAATCAAGAACATGGATTACATGCACAGGGAGTTATGTCCAGTGATTTAGTCCAGGCTGTTATTCAATTTCATTTCTGTTGACAAATATTTAATTCATTCATTCATTCATTTTTTTATTGTAATTTGGGTGAAAATTTACAGAAGAAATTCACTTTACATAGAGCAGTTCACATACACTCTCATGACACTGACCACAATTTACCAAAATGCAACAGCTCCCCTACCACTTCCTCCCGATAATTACTTCTTCCCAGTGTCCATCCCTCCATGCCCTCCTGCCCTGTGAGCTGTCTTCCTGTGCATAAGCAGCCTTTCTTTCTCCCATGATTGTTCTCTCCAAGGAACGAATGTACCTCAGGTAAATGTTCAACTCATATGCCTGTCCTTTGCTTGGCTGGAAGCCACAGGTGTGGGTTCAATTCCAGACCTGACGGGCAGCTAGGGACCATAGTCTCAGTGGTACCACCAGGCTCTATCGGAGCAACAAACCTGGTCCCTCCCCCTTTTTTTTCCTCCGAATGATTTTAAGTTTTGTCTACATTGTTCTCCCTCTCTATCCAGAATCTCCTACATAGATCCCATTCCAAGTGGTTGACATTGGTAGCCGGGCACCATCTAGTTTTTCTGGTCTCATAGTCATATAGGCTTCAGACTGGATGGTGTGCCAGTTGCTAGGACTGATCGTATCCATGAATTTTTGGTTTTCTTCATTCATCTTTGCTCTGGACGAGGGGAGACCCATCCTTGCATCTAGATGGCAGCTTGCAAGCTTTTAAGATCCCATTCACTGCTTGCCAAATTAGGAACTGGAACGTTTTGTGCAGTATGTTATGCCAATTGAGTTTGATGTCCCCTGTGACTATGGGCCCGAGGCCACAGGTTCAACTACTCAGTCACTCTGGGTAGCTAGCTGTGACCAAGCAGTGACCACCACCTTGCCTCTTGTCAGCTCTACTATGCACCTGGGAATTCAGATCATACACATAAACTTATAGGACCGTTGTCTGACAACCCTATACAGGTTCTTGGGTACACTCCCCACTTCACAGACATACCTACTAGTTCAGCCTGTCCACTCGTCTGTCCACCCATCTATCCACCCGTATACCCATGTTTGCCTTTACTGACAACACAGTACTGTATGGGCAAAAGGGTTCATCTTTGTTGTCTGTACCTCCCATGTACCTCTCTATGTCTTCTCTTCCTCAGTGCCACCATATTGATCACTCACATTTGGTACATTGCCCTTCTCTTCACCCAAATCAATACTTATCTCTATCTATCTAACAGTGTTCCTCCCCCCCACCCCTGATAACCAACAAAGAAAATTTCCTTCCATAGATAAACCTTTCCTTGACTTTTACAATAACGGACTAATACAGTATTTGTCCTTTTGTGATTGACTTATGTCACTCAGCATAATGTCCGCCAAGTTCATCCACATTATGCAGTGTTTTGCAGATTCTACATTATTCTTTAGCGTTGCATAGTATTCCATTGTGTGTATGTACCATAGTTTTGATTATCCATTCCTCAGCTGATGGACATCTAGGCTGTTTCCATCTTTTGGCTATTGTGAATAGTGCCACGATGAACATGGGTGTGCATATGTCTGTTCTTGTCATGGCTCTCATTTCTTTAGGATACATACCTAATAAAGGAATGGCTGGTTCAAATGGTATTTCTAATTCAAACTTTTGAAGGAATCGCCATACTGCTTTCCACAATCGTTGTACCATTTTACAGTCCCACCAGCAGTGTATCAGAGTCCCAATCTCTCCACAACCTCGCCAGCATTTGTTACTTTCTGTCTTGTTGAACTTTGCTACTAGTGCTAGAGCAAGATGGTATCTCATTGTTCTTCTGATTTGCATCTCTCTAATGGCTAATGATCATGAGCATTTCTTCATATGTTTGTTGGCCACTTGAATATCGTCCTTGGTGAAGTGTCTATTCACATCTTCTGCCCATTTTTTAACTGGATTGTTTGTCTTTTTGTTTTTGAGGTGTTGAAGTTTTCTATAAATTCTAGAGATAAGTCCCTTGTCAGATACGTCATTACCAGATATTTTTTCCCAATCTGTAGGTTTTCTTTTGACTCTTTTGGAGAAGTCTTTGGAAGCACATAAAAAATTAATCTTTAGAAGGTCCCAATCATCTGGTTTCTCTTCTGCTGCTTGTGCATTTTGAGTTATGCTTGAGAGTCTATTTATGCGATATATTACGGACCCTAAATTTGCCCCTAGTTTTTCCTTGAGGAACTGTATAGTTCTAGGTTTCCCATTTAAGTCTTTGATCCAACAAGAGATAGTTTTGTGTATAATGTGAGGTATGACCCTTGTTGCATTTTTCTGCAAATGGATCTCCAGTTTTGCCAGCACCATTTATTAAACAAACATTCTCTTCCCCATTTAATGGATTTGGGGCCTTTGTCAAAGATCAGCTGACTATAGGTCGATGGATCTATTTCTGGGTTCTCAATTCTATTCCACTGTTCTATGTATCTGTCATTAAACCAATACCAGGCAGTTTTGACTACTGTGGCTGTATAATAGGTTTTGAGATCCGGCAATGTGAGACCTCCTACTTTGTTTTTCTTCTTCAATAGTGCTTTGCTTATTCGAGGTCTCTTTCCTTTCCATATAAACTTAGTGATTGGTTTTTCCATATCCCTAAAGAGTGTTGATGAGATCTGGATTGGGATCGCACTGAATGTGTAGATGGCTTTGGGTAGAACCAACATTTTCACAATGTTTAATCCTTCTATCCATGAGCATGGGATGTTCTTCCATTTATGTAGATCTCTTATGGTTTCTTGAAGTAGTTTTCTATAGTTTTCTTTGTAGAGGTCTTTTGTGCCCCTGGTAACATTTATTCCAAAGTATTTTATTTTTTTGGTAACTATTGTAAATGGTATTAATTTCCTTATTTCTTTTTCAGCAATCTCTTTGCTGGTATAGAGGAATCCAAGTCAAATTTGGACACTGATCTTATATCTGCCACGATGCTAAATCTCTCAATTAGTTCCAGTAGATAGTTGACTGAGTCTCTTGGGTTTTCTAGATATAGGATCATATCATCAGCAAATAGGAATAGTTTGACTTCTTCCCTGCCAATTTGGATGCCTTTGATTTCCCTTTCTTGCCTTATGGCCCTGGCTAGGACTTCCACTACAATGTTGAATAGAAGTGGTGATAGCGGGCATCCTTATCTGGTTCCTGTTCTCAAGAGAAATGGTTTCAGTCTCTCTCCATTGAGAATAATGTTGGCTGTTGGTTTTGCATATATGCCCCTTATTATCTCGAGGAAAGTCCTTTCTATTCCTATTTTGCTGAGAGTTTTGATCAGAAATGGGTGTTGGATTTTATCAAATGCTTTTTCTGCATCAATTGATATCATTATGTGGTTCTTCTTTGTTTTATTTATGTGGTAGATGTTGATTGTTTTTTCTAATGTTGAACCATCCCTGCATACCTGATATGAACCCCACTTGATCATAATGAATGATTTTCTTGGTATGTTGTTGGAATCCATTGGCTAGGATTTTGTTGAAGATTTTTGCATCTATATTCATAAGGGATATTGGTGTGTAGTTTTCCTTTAGAGTGATGTCTTTGCCTGGTTTTGGTATCAAGGTTATGCTTGCTTCATAAAATGATGCTAGGGAGGATTCCATCCTTTATTTTGGAACAGTCTGAGTAGGATTGGTATCAGTTCTTCTCTGAATGTTAGTAGAATTCTCCAGTAAAACCGCCTGGGCCAGGACTTTTTTTAAATTAGTTGGTAATTTTCTGATGACCTGTTCAATTTCTTCTTTTGTGATGGACCTGTTCGACTTTTCCACAACAGTCTGTGTTAGCTTAGGTAAGTGGTCTATTTCTAGAAATCTGTCCATTTCTTCCAGATTTTCAAATTTGTTTTGAGTATAGTTCTTCATAGTATCCTGATATTATCCTTTTTATTTCAGTTGGTTCTGTTGTGATGTCACCCATTTCATTTCTTATTCATGTTATTTGTATCTTCTCT
>NW_006921832.1:2909319-2924969 GCF_000298275.1 Orycteropus afer afer
GTCATTTTGGTATGTGTTTTTTTCATGGTGTCCCTGGTTTCTTTGTTCCATATTATTTTCTGTGCTGAGCTCATTATGTTTATGAATCGTGTTATCATTTACCTTTTTGCTGTTGTTTTAGTATATGCTGAATATTTGTGCTTGTCCTTTTTATTGTGATATGAAAGTTTACCATTTTTCTTTTAAGTTACCCTGTGATTTATAATTTTCTCCCTGAGTTTAGAACAGTCCATTCTATCTTGCAACTCTCTTAACTTCCTCATCATTTAGAAGTTCTGTAACTACACAGTATTTTTGCTCTTTTTGTTTGTAGTTGTTCTCACTTGCCAATTGATGTGTCTTGGTTCCCTGTTTACAATCTTGTAAGCTCATTTTACTTGCGATATGTCCACAGCTGTGGTGTCTGGGTTATGTCAGACTCAGATGGAGAAGCATGTGGTGGGTCTCGGTCAGTAAGTGAAGTCGCAGGAGGTGTGGGTGTAGTTGTGTCTTATGGGATGTTGCTGTCTCCCACTCAATTAGACAAACATTACAACTGAATAACCATCAAAAAACTAAAAGCACATGGACAAAAATACACCATGTAATCACCAGGAATAGTAACCAAAAAAGGGGAAAAGAAGAAGAAAACCTGCAATATCTGGGTATAGGGCAATAAGAGAAAAAAGGTAGAGAAGGAGAATAATGAAGAAAAAATTGGGAAAAATGCAAAAAGAAAAACAAGGAACAGGGTTAACCATGAGAAAAAAAAGAAAAAAGAAAAACAAAAAAATTTGCAACCACGAACAGGGAAAAGAAAAAGAGCTGAAAACCAGGACCTGGGAGGGGAAGAATAAAAAATAATAGTGAAAAGAACAAATGTATTATTAATAATAGTAGTTTTAAAACAAACAAAAACAAGCAAACTAAAAACCAGAAAAAAGAAAGAAAGAAAAAGAAAACAAAAACAAGCAAACTAAAAACCAGAAAAAAGAAAGAAAGAAAAGAAAAAAATCAGGGCACCCAGGCTCTGCCTGAGCACACAGACTGGGATGGAGTTCCTGTGGCCCCAGAAGGTGGGTGGGAGTGGGGGATGGCTGCACCTCCATTCACCAAGGGGTGGGGGGTATAAGAGTAACAAGGTGAATGTCGCACCTTATCAGTCGTCCAGGTCCAGAGTGTCCTTGGGGTTACTGGCAAGCAGAACCTGTTCTTAAGCCCCTGAAATCTGGGAGAGTGCTGTCTCTTTAAATATCCAAAATGGTCAAGCCGCTTGTAAACATTCAAAATGGCAGCAGCCTCCAGAGAGGCAAAAGTCCACAGCTCAGCCTGCCTTTTTTTGGTGTTTTCATGCAAATTCTTCTGCTGGTTGGAGTTCACTCCACTTCTATACCCTAACCCTAACCCTAACCCTAACCCTAAGCCTACATTTTTGTTTTCTTGGATGTGTCTGAGGAAGCAGGGTATTGTGTTCCTCTTTTTGCTAGTTGGCAGCATTTACACACTCATCACCTGTCTCTTTTCCAGTAGTCAGCCTCACATATATCCATTTTGCCTTTGGTAGGCAGAACCTATTCTTAGGTCCCTGGAATCCAAGTGAGAATGCTGTCACTTTAAATATCCAAAATGGCCACCACTTGTAAACATTCAGAACAGCTGCACCCTCCAGACAGTCGAAAGTCCACAGCTCAGTTTGTCTCCTTCTTTGCTGTTTCCCTTTTTAATCATCAGCCACCAGTGCAATTGTCCATGCAGCCCTCAGCAAGCAGGGCTGATTTTTAGGTTAATTCTTAGGTGCTAAAACCACTTGGAAATATTCAGGCTGTCTGTGCCATCATGATAGCTGACAGTCCCCAGCTCTATTTTTCTCTTTTCTCACAGTTTGCATTCAGGTTCTTCTGCTAGTTGATGTTTAATCTGCTTCGGTATCCTTCCTTTCAAAGTTAAGGCTCCAGGATTATCTTCTGTATCGGTGTCAGTTAGTTTCTCTTTTCTTTGTCGAAGAGGGTCTGCCTATTTCATCATCTTACTGGAGGTCATAGCTTAGCTTTTACAAGTCTGTGTTCTAAAACTGGGAGAAAAGTTGTTTAGTCATGAGAAGTAAAAATGGCAAGTTAAGCCCAATACTGACAGAAACCCGCAAATCATGCAGAAAGCCTCACAGGAAGGGCTTTTTCATGATGTTCACAGGGGATAACAGTAGAGAAGGCACTGTTTCAGGCAGATTATGTATTTTCAACAAATGAGAAAATGAAATTATTTGGCTGTCTTTTCTGTGAAGGAGAATTATTTTGAAACTAGAGAAGGCAGAAAGTAAACTACAGATAGATTAAAAAATTAAATATTTAAGAAATCAAAACATAAAACAACCAGAAAATACAGGTGGCCTTGGCCCCGGAAGTGCTGGCCTTGGAACTTATCTCTGACATCTATTGGGTCCTTGAGAGTTTGTTTTCTTTGCCTGGACATTGTAATAATATCTGCATGGGACATTTTAAAGGAACTCTGGTGATGTAGTGGTTAAAGCATTTGGCTGCCAATGAAAAAAGATTGGTGGTTTGAACCCACTAGATGCTCTGTGGGAGAATGATGAGGCAGGCTGCTTCTGTAAAGATTTACAGCCAAGGAACCTCTGTGGGGCAGTTCTGTTGTGTCCTATAGAGTTGCTATGAGTCAGAATTGACTCAATGGCAATGAACCTGTATTTTTTACGTGAATAGATGCCTTCCTCATAGAGTTAATTGACTCAATTGAGATAATTTGTGTTTTGTAAACTAAAGCAAAAGGAAAGTAAGTGCACCTAACATTTATTTACCACTGTGTATCAGCTATCATGCTTATTTGTATTGTAATTTTCTTTCTCTACCCAACAGCTCTATGAAGGTAGGTACTGTTGCTGTCCCCGTTTTGTAGATGAGAAAAGAGAGGCAAATAATATAACTGTCTTAGATCATAAAATAAATAGGTATGTGGGGCCTTTTGTCTGTCTCCAGAACCCATGCTCTTAAGCACCTTCAAATGATTTATTGACAGAGGATGTCGATTCAGGTAGTGTGAAGGAGGAAAGGACTGACATTCACTGAGCTCAGCTACTTGTTGCCAGGAACCTTGCAAATGACGTCTTATTTAATCCTCACAAAGTCACATGGTGAAAGTTGTTTCCACATCTCCAAAGGAAATATGTAAGGCCCAGAGTGGTTTAATAAATTCTCCAAAGTCAAACCTTAAGGTGAGAAGGAGCTATAGTTTGAGTTCACATTTGTCTGAGTCCTTACTACACTATGCTGCCTCTCTCGGGGAAATCAGATTTTTAAAATGGTGAGGGGGTGGATTTTTAACTTTGTTAATTCTCCAAAAATGTAAGTTATGATTACTGATATAATATTTAACATTTAATTTGTAATTGTTTATTAAAATGGTAATAGCTACTATATGTGAAATTCTCTACATATTGATGGTGGCAATATAGAGTATTATATATAGCTTCTTTCTAAAGCATTTTGACAGAAATAATTAAGAGTCTTAAATCTCTTTAGGATATAATTAAAAAAAAAAAAAAAAGTTGTGTGTGCCCAGATTTTAAAAATAACATCATCTAATAGCACTTGACTGCTAACCAGAAGGCTGGTGGTTCAAACCCACCAGCCACTCCTTGGAAGGAAGATGGGGCAATCTACTTCCATCGTGATACTACCTCAGAAACCCAAGGAGGGGTCCGACTCAACAGCACATAACAACAACAATAGAGTACCACAGGACTTTGTTCTTTTCAGCATTTAATCACCTACTACTTCAGTGAGCATAGTGGAGGCATTCTTTCAGTTCCAGGTGATTCAGAACTGGGAAAGATGATGAGATGAAGCTGACAGTAAAGTTTGCAGGTTTTCAGTCCTCTCCAGTCATTTGTCTAGTGGTCAGTGTTCAAACAGAAAGATTTGCCATCAGATAGCAGGTGATGTTTCTACATCCATATTTGTATGTGCTGCAAGAATGTCCAGGTGTATAGTAGAGTTGACAAGGGGCAAGGTTGTGGTGGCCTCTTGGCCACAGCCAGTTAACATAAGGGAGTGAGTAATTAGACCTATGGGCTCAGGACCATGGTCATGGGGAACATCAAACTCAACTGGCATACCATACTACACAAAAACATTATTCCTCATCCTACTTTGGTGAGTAGTGACTCGGGTCTTAAAAGCTTGCAAGTGGCCACTGAGATGCAACGAAGGTTCTCTCCTTGTCCAGAGCAAAGAAGAATGAAGAAAACCAAAGATGCATGGAAACAATTAGTCCAAGGGACTAGTAGACCGTGAGATCCTCAGCCTGTATGACACAGGGAGGCAGCTTGGTGGATAGCACTACATGGAGGGAAGGACACAGGGAAGCGGTATTTATGGGGAGGAAGTAGGAAGAGAGCTGTTACATTGTGGAGAATTGCATTGTCATGAAACAAAATGTATATGAATTGCTGTATGGGAAATGAATTTGCTCTGTAAACTTCCACCGAAATCACAATTAAAAAAAGAAAGAAATACTTGTCGAGACTTCCGATAAGATGGCGGAATAGGGAGAAAGACTGCACAGACCCTCTTCAACAACGAAAAGGGGAACCAATTAACACAGACACAGAAGATAATCCTGGACCCCTGAGCCTTGTAGTGAGGGATATAGAAGCGGACTAAACTCCAACCAGCAGAAAAATTTGCATGGAAACACCAAAAAAAAGGAGACATACAGAGCTGCAGTCTGGCAGTGAACCTGAAGGCATGGCACAAAGAGTTTGGAGAGTGCTGAGTGGTGGTAGGATCTAAGAATTAACCTAAGAATCAGCCCTGCTAGCAAGGCTGGACTTCTGCCTGTCTGGAGGTTGCTGCCATTTTGAATGTTTACAAGCAGCTTGACCATTTTGGATATTTAAAGAGACCGCACTCTATTCCGTTATTGTAAAAGTCAAGGAAAGGTTTATCTATGGAAGGAAATTTTCTTTGTTGGTTACCAGGGGTGGGGGGAGGAACACTGTTAGATAGATAGAGATAAGTATTGATTTGGGTGAAGAGAAGGGCAATGTACCAAATGTGAGTGATCAATATGGTGGCACTGAGGAAGAGAAGACAGAGAGGTACATGGGAGGTACAGACAACAAAGATGAACCCTTTTGCCCATACAGTACTGTGTTGTCAGTAAAGGCAAACATGGGTATACGGGTGGATAGATGGGTGGACAGACGGGTGGACAGGCTGAACTAGTAGGTATATCTGTGAAGTGGGGAGTGTACCCAAGAACCTGTATAGGGTTGGCAGACAACGGTCCTATAAGTTTATGTGTATGATCTGAATTCCCAGGTGTATAGTAGAGCTGACAAGAGGCAAGGTGGTGGTCACCGCTTGGTCACAGCCAGCTATCCAGAGTGACTGAGTAGTTGAACCTGTGGCCTCGGGCCCATAGTCACAGGGGACATCAAACTCAATTGGCATAACATACTGCACAAAACGTTCCAGTTCCTAATTTGGCAAGTAGTGAATGGGATCTTAAAAGCTTGCAAGCTGCCATCTAGATGCAAGGATGGGTCTCCCCTCGTCCAGAGCAAAGACGAATGAAGAAAACCAAAAATTCATAGATACAAGCAGTCCTAGCGACTGGCACACCATCCAGTCTGAAGCCTATACGACGAGACCAGAAGAACTAGATGGTGCCCGACTACCAATGTCAACTACTTGGAATGGGATCTATGTAGGAGATCCTGGATAGAGAGGGAGAACAATGTGGACAAAACTCAAAATCATTTGGAGAGAAAAAAAAGGGGGGAGGGAACCAGGTTTGTTGCTCCAATAGAGCCTGGTGGAACCACTGAGACTAGGTCCCCTAGTTGCTTGTCAGGTCTGGAATTGAACCCACACCTGTGGCTTCCAGCCAAGCAAAAGACAAGCATATGAGTTGAACATTTACCTGATGTAGATACACTCCTTGGGGAGATCATGGGAGAAAGAAGGGCCGCTTATGTACCAGGAGACAGCTCACGGGGCAGGAAAGCATGGAGGGATGGACACAGGGAAGAGGTAATTATCAGGAGGAAGTGGTAGGGGAGCTGCTGCATTGTGGTAAATTGTGGTCAGGTTATGAGACAAAGTGTATGAACTGCTGTATGGAAAGTGAATTCGCTCTGTAAATCTTCACCCAAATCACCATAAAAAACAAAACAAAACAAACTCAAAATAATTTGGAGGAAAAAAAAGGGGGGGGGCATGTTTACTGGTCCAATAGAGCTTGGTGGAACCACTGAGTCGATGGCCCCTCACTGCCCTTCAGGTCTGGAATAGAATCCACACCTGTGGCTTCCAGCCATGCAAAAGACAGGCATATGAGGTGAATGTTTACCTAAGGTAGATACACTCCTTGGAGAAAACAATCATGAGAGAAAGAAGGGCTGCTTATAGACAGGAAGATAGCTCAGGGGGCAGGAGGGCATTGAGGGATGGACACAGGGAAGAGGTAATTATCGAGAGGAATGGGAAGGGAGCTGTTGCATTATGGTAAATTGTGGTCAATGTCATGAGAAAAAGTGTATGTGAACTGCTCTATGGAAAGTGAATTTGCTCTGTAAATTTTCACCCAAATCACAATAAAGAAAAAAAAAGGGAGCAGCATTGGAACTCTCTGATAAGGAATTCAAGAGAATTATATTTAGGTACCTTCAATGGACTGAGAGGTAGATCAAGGAAAACAGTGACAAAATTGACGAAAACAGAGAGAAGACCCTAGAACAATTTCGAAAGACAATACAAGAAAAAAATGAGAAAACAAATGAAAAATTAGAAATGACACACTCTACAGATAGAAATACAGAAGATTAATGCTAAATTCTGAGAAATAGATAACACATTAAATGGGCAAAGGACTCAAACTGAATCAATGGAAGACAGAATTATTGAAATTGAAGACCAATACCCCAATAGTTCTTTAGAAAGGGATCAATCAGAAAATAGATCAAAACAAAATGAAGAAAGCATAAGGTTCATGTGGGATACCATCAAAATGAATAACCTACATGTAATTGTAATTCCAGAACAGGAAGAGCCAAATAAAACCACAGAGAAAATTGTCGAAGATTTGTTGGAAGAGAATTTCCTTGATATGATCAAAGATGAAAATATATCCATTCAAAAATCCAATGAACCCCAAATAGGATAAACCCCAAAAGAAAATCACCAATACATTATCATTATCAAACTCACCAAAACCAAGGAAAAAGAAAGAATCCTGAAAGCAGCACAGGAAAAATGAAAAGTTATCTACAGCAAAAACCAACACCCAAACTCACTGCCATCAAGTCAGATCCGACTCATAGTGACCCTTCTTTTGGTTTCTGAGGCAGTATCACTAGAGAAGTAGATTGCCCAATCTTCCTTCAAGGAGCGGGTGGTGGTTTGAACTGCCAGCCATCTGGTTAGCAGTCACATGCCTTAGGCACTATACCACCAGAACTCCTATAAAGGGCAACAAATAAGACTAAGCTCTGATTTCTCAGCAGAAACCACGCAGGTGAAAATGCAATGGGCTGGTATATATAAAACCCTGAAAGAAAAAGATTTCCAACCAAGAATTATATACCCAGTAAAATTGTCTATCAAATATGATGGTGAAATTAGGACATTTTCAGATAAGCAGACATTAAAGGAATTTGTTAAAACCGGATCAACCTTGTAAGAGAAGCCAAAGGGAGTGCTTTGGACAGAGAAACAACAGCAAACAACACCCAACCATTAATACACATGATGACATAACCCAGAAACCAACCTAGTTACAGAAGTATCCAAAGTAAATAAGGCTATTAAGATTATAAACATGGAACCAGAGACATCAATTGGCAAATGAGGACAACTATAAACCAAAAAGAGTTCTGTAGTTACAGAACTTCTAAATGGTGAGGAAGTCAAGACACTAATTCCAGGAGACCGAAAGCGTCACTGTGGCCCATCAGTCAGAGTGGGGGCAATATTCTCCAGGATGTTGTATATGCTCTAAAACAGCGTCCAATATACGGTCCTGTTTCTCTGAAAGCCAGGTTTCACAGGTCCAGGAACCAATAGGTGGAAACAGGAGTGGTACCACTCACTATTACCCCTGTTGTTATGTGCCGTTGAGTCAGACCTGACTTATAGTGACCCCTCCTTGGGTTTCCGAGGCAGTATCACTACAGAAGTAGATTGTCCCATCTTCCTTCTGAGGAGTGGCTGTTGGGTATGAACCGCCAGCCTTCTGGTAGCAGTCAAGTGCCTTAGGCACTACGCTACCAGAGCTCCTACTACTACCCCTAGTGACCCAGTTAAAAAATTTTTGCTTCCTATCCCTGCTACCCTATGCTCTGTGGGTATAGAGATCTTAGTCTCAAAAGGAGGAACACTCCCACCTGGAGACACAATACTGAATGCATTGAACTCTAAGTTAAGAATGCCACCTGGCCATTTTGGCTTCCTCATGCCTCTGGAGCAACAAAGAAGGGTGTTACTGTACTGTCTGGTGTGATAGAGCCTAATTACCAGGGGAAACTGGGTTGATATTACATAATGGAGGTAAAGAAGAATATGTCTGGAATACAGGAGATTTTTTAGGATGCCTCCTAGTACTACCATGCCCTGTGATTAACGTCAATGGAAAACTACAACAACACAATTCTGATATGACTACTAGTGGCCTAGACCCTTCAGGAACAAAGGTTTGGGTCACCCCACCAGACAAAAGAACCATGAGCAGCTGAGATGCTTGCTGAGACCAAGGGAAAATACAGAATGGGTAGAAGAAGAAGGTAGTTCTGAATATCAGCCATGACCACCTAACCAGCTACAGAAACGAGGACTGTGATTGCTGCATTTCTTCATTGTATGTGTGCATCAATATTTTTGTTTTCTTCTGTTGTTAACTATGAAATGTAATAAGGTTAATGTGTTTCAGCTGTACGCATGTTAACTGTATCATGTTAGGGGCAAATATGACTTTACAATTGTCCTTATTTAGAGATTATATGTGGTTAAGGAGATCTGTACAACTGCCAAGTTGACAAGGGGTGGACTGAGATATCTGGGATTGTGTGTCAATTTGGCTGGACCACGATTCTGAGTAGTTTAAGCATGTGTAATGTGGTTATTCCCATGATCAGATCGGACTTATATATATAGGCATCTTGGTAAAAAGACTTTTCGGTGGATCTGGATCTTGTTGTGCTGCCTTCAAATGTCTGTGAGCTAAGGATCCACCATTCAGCCTAGTGATCTTGGATTTGTCATCCTTCAGAGTCAACAGCTGGTATACTACCTGCCAACCTGAAGCTTGTCAGCTCCTGCAGCTTTGTGAGCCAGGAAAAGCCTCCAGCTTGACATTTGATCCAGTAACTTGGGACTTGCCAGCTTCTGTAAGTGTGTGAGCCATCTTCCTAAAATAAATTATTCTCTCCATATATATATAAGCTTTACTGGTTTTGCTTCTCTAGAGAATCCAACCTGACACAGCATCTTCTCAGATTACAATGCTATAAAATTAGAAATCAACAATAGGAAGACCAACAGAAAAAGAGCAAACACATGGAAACTGAGTAACACCCTCCTTGAAAATGACTGGGTAATAGAAGAAATAAAAAAAGAAATAAAAAAATTCCTTGGATCAAATGAAAATGAAAACACAACATACCAAAATCTTTGGGACACAGCAAAAACAGTGACCAGAGGCCAATTTATAGCAATAAATGCACACATCAAAAAAGAAGAGCCAAAATCAACACTTTCAACCAACATCTCCAACAATTAGAAGAAAAAGAACAGCAAGAAAAGCCTACAGTCACCAAAAGAAAGGGAATAATAAAGATTTGAGCAGAAATCAATGAAACAGAAAATAGAAAGACAATTAAAAAAAAAAAACCTAGAAGTTGGCTTTTTGAAAAGATTAATAAAATTGACAAACAAGTGGCAAATTTAACAAATGAAAAGAGGGAGAAAATACAAATAACACATAAGAAATGAAATAAGCAACATCACAACAGCACCAACTGAAATAAAAAGGATAATATCAGGATACTAGGAGCTCTGGTAGTACAGTGACTAAGGCACTTGACTGCTAACCAGAAGGCTGGTGATTCAAACCCACCAGCCACTCCTCGGAAGGAAGGTTGGGCATTTCTACTTCCGTAGTGATACTGCCTCGGAAACCCAAGGAGGGGTCGCTATGAGTCGGGGCCGACTCGATGGCAAACAACAACAACAACATCAGGATACTATGAAGAACTGTACTCCAACAAATTTGAAAATCTGGAAGAAATGGACAGATTTCTAGAAACACACCACTTCCCTAAAGTAATAGGAAACTGATGTGGAACTGATGTGGAAAAGTTGATCAGACCCATAACAAAAGAAGAAATTGAACAGGTCATAAAAAAAATTACCAACAAAAATGTCCTGGCCCAGTCGGTTTCACCGGAGAATTCTACCAAACATTCAGAGAACTACTGACACCAATCCCACTCAAACTATTCAAAACAGAGAAAAGGATGGAATCTTCCCTAACTCATTTCATGAAGCAAGCATAACCTTGATACCAAAACCAGACAAAGATATCACTCAAAAGGAAAACTACAGACCAATATCCCTCAAATGTAGATGCAAAAATCTTCAACAAAATCCTAGCCAATAGACTCTAACAGCATAGCAAAAAAATAATTCATTATGACCAAGTGGGGTTCATATCAGGTATGCAAAGATGGTTCAACATTAGAAAAACAATCAACGTCATTTCACCACATAAACAAAACAAAGGAAAAGAACCACATGATCATAACAATTGATGCAGAAAAGGCATTTGATAAAATCCAACACCCATTCCTGATCAAAACTCTCAGCAAAATAGGAATAGAAGGGACATTCCTCGAGATAATAAAAGTCATCTATGCAAAACTAACAGCCAACATTATTCTCAATGGTTGTTGCTGTTGTTGTTATGTGCCATCAAGTCAGAACCGACTCATAGTGATCCCTCCTTGGGTTTCCGAGGCAGTATCACTACAGAAGTAGATTGCCCAACCTTCCTTCTGAGGAGCGGCTTATGGGTTTGAACTGCCAGGCTTCTGGTTAGCAGTCAGGTGCCTTAGGCACAATGCTACCAGAGCTCCCATTCTCAATGGAGAGAGTCTGAAACCATTCCCCTTGCAAAAAGGAACCAGACAAGGATGCCCTCTGTCACCACTTCTATTCAACATTGTACTGGAAGTTCTAGCCAGGGATTCCTCTATACCAGCAAAGAGATTGCTGGAAAGGAAATAAGGAAATCAATCATTTACAATAGCAAAAATACTTGGGAATAAATCTCACTAGGGGCACAAAAGACCTGTGCAAAGAAAACTACACTACTTCAAGAAACCATAAGAGATCTACATAAATGGAAGAACATGCCATCCTTGTGGATAGGAAGATTGAGCATTGTAAAAACGTCAGTACTACCCAAAGAAATCTATACATTCAATGCAATCCCAATCCAGATCCCATCAACATTCTCTAAGGATAGGGAATAAAACACTGCCCAGTCCTACATCAGCCTCACAATCACGGCCACGTCTGAGCCCATCGTTGCAGCCACTGTGTCTACCCATCTTGTTGAGGATCTTCCTCTTTTTCACTGACCCTCTACTTTACCAAACATGATCCTTTTCCAGAGACTGGTTCCTCCTGGTAACATGCCAAAGTACTTGAGATGAAGTCTCACTATCCTTGCTTCTAAGGAGCATTCTGCCTGTACTTCTAAGACAGATTGGTTAGTTCTTCTGGCAGTCCATGGTATATTTAATCATCTTCACCAACACCATAATTCAAAAGTATCAATCCTTCTTCAGTCTTTGTTTTTCAGTGTCCAGCTTTCACATGTATATGAGGCAAAGAAAAGACAATGGCTTGGGTCAGATGTTCCTCAGTCCTCAAAGTGACATCTTTGCTCTTTAACACTGTAAAGAAGTATTTTGCAGATCTACCCAAAGCAATATGTTGTCAGATTTCTTTGCTGCTTCCATGGACACTGACTGTGTATCTGAATAAAATGAAATCTTTGACAACTTCAACCTTCTCTCCATTTATCACAATGTTGCTTATTGGTCCAGTTGTGAGGAATTCTGTTTTCTTTATGTTAAGGTGTAATCCATAGTGAAGGCTGTAGTCTTTGATCTGTAAACTTTCACCCAAATCACAATAAATGAATAAATAAATAATGGTTAAATGAGAAGTATTTCCTTATAAATGTGTGTCAAAAAGCTCTTGGGAACTACTTACAGCTCTGACTCGAAGAAGATGTGAGATGACAGACTGTAGTTCATCACTGTAGTGTTTTAGTTCAGTAAATCTCCTGAAACAGGAAGTAAATGAAACATCATTTTATTCATGAAAACAGGCAGTCAAAATTGAAAGACAAAATAGTAGTTCCTGAGAGTAATTAAACTGATTCTATTTACCATATGCTAGCCTTGACCTTTTATACCCCAATATGAATTGAAAAAATTGTAAAGGAGACAGCCATACTTTCTTTTGATAATTTGAAGCCATGAAAAGATGATATTCTTCTTAATTTGTACTATGGGACTGAGAAAGAGATAAAATTTGTTGGTATAAAAAATACTTTGGAAGAAATGTATGTGCTAAAAATATTTTATGGTATAACCATAAACTCATTGTCTCTAACCTTGACCTTAATGCGCCCCAGTAATTGTTGTTTTCCTAATCTACTCACTGTCATTCTCCATAAAGACCTAAAACTTCTGATACCACCACCTGCCTCTCTCCAAACAACCTAGCTTCCTTCTTCACAGACAAAATAGAAGCCATCAGATAGAACCTACCACTTCTACCTCCTGTCACAAAACCTACGAAATTTCCCACATCAGTATTTATCATTTCTTCCTTCCCGCCAGAATCCCTCTTCCCATCTAAGGCTCTAGACTGTATCCCAGCTATACCCTATAATCCTGTTTTCTAACTTCTCTCTGTAAACTATTCTCATCAGCCTATCAATTAAGTCAGGTTTCTCCCAGATTAACACATATGCACACTCCCTTGACAATCATTTCCCAACTGTCATCATCCTCTCAACATCCATCCTTTCCCAAGGCACTCTGTCCCTACCTGTAATCACTTTTCCCCTTCCCATTCTCAGCCCACTACCATCTACCTTTGGACTCCAGTACTATAAAAACCAGTTGCTGTCAAATTGGCTCTAATTCACGGCAACCCCATGAGAGTGTCGGAGTAGAATTATGCTACAGACAGTTTTCAAAGTCTGATATTTCAGAAGTAGATCACCAGGCCTTTCTTCCAAAGCTCCCCTGCGTAGACTCAAACCTCCAACCTTCTAGTTAGCAGCCAAGCACTTTAACCCTCTGTATCACCCAGGGACATGAGCCTATATTGGAGAAATATTCCTGAGGTCACCAACTGTTTTCATGTCGCTAAAATGCAATGATACATTTCAGTCCTCATCTTACTTGATCCTCCAGTAATGTTAACAGCTGATCTTACCCTCCCTCAATATGTCTATTCTTTCTAAGGTATGTATCACTTTAGGTAACTGTGAACTGTTTTCCTTTTACTCTCTGGACACTCAAGTCTCCTTTATAGTACTCAGTTCTAACATGAATCTCTTACATCTCCAACTTCAGTGTGCATCAAAGAACTCCTAAGGTGTTTGTTAAAAAATGTAGATTCTTGAGTCTCTCAGTAAGAGAAAGGTGTGAATAACCACCACATAGTACACAGAGGCCTTGGTGGGACCCGGGAACCTATAAATTCAGCTCACTCACAGGATGCTAGTAATCCTTTATTGTTGTTATTATGTGCCGTCGAGTGGTCTCCAACTCATGGTGACCCCTCCTTGGGTTTCCAAGGTGATATCTCTACAGAAGTAGATTGTCCAACCTTCCTTCTGAGGATGTTGTTGTTGTTGTTGTTATGTGCCGTCGAGTCAGCCCTGACTCATAGCGACCCCTCCTTGGGTTTCCAAGGCAGTATCACTACGGAAGTAGGATTGCCCAACCTTCCTTCCGAGGAGTGGCTGGTGGGTTTGAACCGCCAGCCTTCTGGTTAGCAGTCAAGTGCCTTAGCCACTATGCTACCAGAGCTCCCCCTTCTGAGGATGGTGGGTTTGAACCACCAACCTTCTGGTTAGCAGTCAAGTGCCTCAGGCACTACACCACCAGAGAAAATGGCAATTAAGTGTTGGCATTCTTCATGGTTCAGTTCTACATCCTCCACAATCTTCCATTCAGTCTACACACTCTTTATGTGATTTATCATTTATAAACCTTCATCACTACAATCCACATACTGCTGAATTCCAAATTTATACCTCCCACTCAAATCTCTCTCCTAAGCTCCAGATCTATAAAGCCAACAGATTAGCAGATATTTGTATTTCTTATATACCGAAAGCTCAACACATTTTTCCCTGCAACCCAAAATCTTTCTTTCCTATGTTCTCTAGTATTCTAAAGAATGAAACCTGAGTACCATACGTATTTCCTTACCCTCTTCCTCACCCCATGCATTCTACTAATCACCTCGTCTGTCAGTTCTGTTCCCTAAATATTGCCTAAACCTGTCTACTACTCTCTAGCCCTCTCTAGCCCCTTTGCCAATACCCTAGATTCAAATTTGCTTCACCACTTCTCATGTGGAATTACTGGAATCTGGAATTCTCATCTGGAATTAGGAATTAAGAACCTCCTAACTGGTCTCCTAGTTCATTCCCACACTAATCTACTGTCCCTCCTACTAGGATGATCTTACCAAAGTTCAAATCCAATTACATTACTCCCTCACAAGTTTCTCACTGCTGCAAAACTTAACCATTGATCCTGAGATAAAGTACAAACTCCTTAATGTGGATTATAAAACTCTTCATAATTTCATCCCTGATGATATCCTTTTAGCCTCATTTCTTGATTCTACTTTTCTCTCCTCCTTATCCAAACACTCTGGTGCAGACATAATGAACCACCAACACCTTCCCAAGGGCCGTCCTCTAAATTTGCTTCCAGGCCTTTACACAGGCCTTTTATTTTTTCTCATTTTCCTTAGCCTTCTCTTACGTCTTCACCTAACTAACCTTTCTCCTTTGGGCTTCACCTTAGATGCCACTTCCTAACATACTATTCCACTCCTCACAGTACTCTCCCCCACCAATATACACATAGGAGACAGAAAAGCTCTCCTAAGAGCTTCCGCAGTATCCTATAGTTTCCCTGGCATGTTTACTCGTTTGTCTCCTTCCCTCTCCCACCAAGACTGTAAAGACTTTATGGGAAAGGGACCTTCCACTTTCTTTACCCAGTGCCTGAAATAAAACAGGGGATCAGTATAATATTTATTTAATGATAAATGTAAGGAGAGGAATATACAACTATTCCAAATAAGATCTTATTTGATTTGAGTAAATATCCATTTTCCCCAAAATGCAGAAAGATCATAAGGGAAAAGTAGTATGAAAGATAAGTTACCCTTAGATCCACTTGGAAGGGATGTAGGAGATCCTGGATAGAGAGGGAGAACAATGTGGAACAAAACTCAAAATCATTTGGAGGAAAAAAGAAAAAAGAAGGTGGGACCAGGTTTGCTGGTCCAACAGAGCCTGGTGGAACCACTGAGACTATGGCCCCT
>NW_006921832.1:2925287-2925944 GCF_000298275.1 Orycteropus afer afer
AAAAAAAAAAAAAAAAAGATAAGTTACCCTTAGGCAAAGTCAGTGCTAGTGTTTGTTTTGTTTTAATCATCACCCAAAGATGTGTATGTATGCATAATCTATGGTTCATCTAATTTCCTAGATGCCTCTTGAAAGGTATAGACAGAGAGTCAGATGGTAGGGCAGAGGGCATCAAATCTTTAGATAAAATACTTAACTTTTATCACTCTTACTCCTGTCAAGGCAATGTTTTTCAACTAAGAAAAGAAATTCAAAGATAGAAGAACCGGCAAGAATGGCTAGCCATTGAGTATAGTACAAATCTATGCCTGATCCCTTTTGGCATCCTAGATGGGAAGGCAGAAAATGTACTATTTAATTTTGCTTGCATCTGCGGGATAAAATTTTGGAGGGATATAAATGTAAAAAATGAATGAGTGTCAAACTTTGGGAGGGGAAAAGGAATGCACAAGAGGGAAACTTCTCACTGTATACCTTTCCAAGCCTGTCTGTCTAGTGAAAAAAAAAAAAAATTAACATCTAAATAAGACTAGGGAGCTCTGGTAGCATAGTGAAGGCACTGGACTGCTAACCAGAAGGCTGGTGATTCAAACCCACCAGCCACTCCTCGGAAGGAAGGTTGGGCAATCTACTTCCATAGTGATACTGCCTCGGAAA
>NW_006921832.1:2929730-2947503 GCF_000298275.1 Orycteropus afer afer
TTAAAGGGCCAGCCTCTCAAGTGATGAGTGCATCAAGAAGAAAGGCAAAAAAGACTCTATACAATACCTACCTGTCAGAGACATCTTTGGAAAAATTACAGTTACTGGAAAATTAGAATGCCTAAAGGTGAAGACTGGCAAGTCATTAAAGTTTAAGTAATAATGTGTCTTTAAGAATTGAAAGATTAAGCTTTCTGAAAACAAGAGTTTAAACCTTTCGCTAAGTCAAGATCTATTAATGTCTGCATATTAAAACGATGAATCCTACCCTAAATGATCAGATGTTCTTAAAGAGAGATAAAAGGTTAAAAATCATATATAATAAAGTCAGAATGCCATTAGCTTCACTCTAAAGGAGGGCATTAGAGACAGTCTTGACTAGGGAGATGGTGATATAAAACTTCTCTTCCCAAATATTATCTAAAATCCTCATCTGTGGGCCAAAATCAACATGGCCTCAACCAACCTTATTTTCCATCTCTCCCTCTATTGCCATTACAGGGTTGTTATGCTTCCCTTTAATCTGCATAAGCCGAAACAAAAAACCAAACCCACGGCCACTGAGTCAATTCTGACTCATAGCAACCCCCACTGGGTTTCCAAGACCATAAATCTTTATGGAAGTAGACTGTCTCATCTTCCACGAGCAGCTGGTAGGTTTAAACTGCTGACCTTCTGTTTAGCACCAATATGTTTTACCCACTACACCACTGCTGTTTTTGTTAGGTGCTGTCGGGTCAGCTCCAAGTCATAGCGTCCCTACGTACAACAGAACAAAACATTGCCTGGCCCTATATCAGACAGTTTCACTGCTATTCATAAGGTTTTCAATGACCAATTCTTTGAGAAGTGGATGACCCTGTCCTTCTGTCAGGTCTTAGTCTGGAAGCTCTGCTGAAACCTGTCCACCATGTGTGACCCTTCTGGTATTTGAAATACCAGTGGCAGAGTCTCCAGCCTCACAGCAACACATAAGCCACCACGGTGTAACAAACTGACAGACGAGTGGTGGACTACTAGAACTCCTTATTCTACCTTTATTTACTTGGCAGTCATCTACCCACCAAACCTGGACAGATGCCCCTCCTAGTCAAATCTCATCAATTACTCAAGACCTATTTTGAAAATAACCTCCACCAAGCCTTTTTTTTTTTCCCAAATGCATCTCTCCCATCTCAAAGATTCATGGCACAAACACAGGTTGGGATCTAACTTCTCTATGTCATCTGGCTTTCATACTCTTATATGGCCTTAGTTTTCTCTACCAAGCTACACTGAAAGTGCCTCAAGTCATAAAGAATCTCTTACCCACCTTTGTAACTTATATAGCCATTACCTAGGATAAAGCCCTGAAAGGAATTCAATGAATTCTAGTAGTCTGAGTGATTCAGAAATAATCAATATACCGATCCACTCCTCATCCTCCTTTTCTTCCCCTCTGGTTCTTAGGTACCTTGAGCTCTTTGAAGAAAACTTACTGTATAAATCTCTTCTCCCTATCTATACTTCCTACCCAAACTCAGCATGGAAAAGTGATAGGACTCAATAGTCAGGAAACACAAGGACTAACCTGAGCAAATCACAGTATTATCTGACTGTGTAGCTTGGCTTTCTTTTACATGAAGAAAACCATGATTTTATACATGATCTAAAATGGCAAGTGAAGCCACAGGAGATAAAACTTTTATATGCTTAGTTGTCCAGGGCATGAGTGGTTATTTCTGCTTATTTCTACTAGAAACAGAAGATTTTTTTTTTTTTTTAAATCAGATCTTCACATTTTGCTTTTTTTGACTCAAGTTATTTTTTTTAAAATAAGTAAGCCTTTAATGTTAAAGCCTCTCCTTTTTTCATTTAATCAGAATTTCATTTACTAGATTTCAATATTTCCCTGGGGCTTTCTGACTCTATTCCTACTATAACTAACTGAGAAAGCAGAGCTATGAGTTAGAGACGTCTAAAGTTGGAAATGATGCCAAACCAAACCCACAGACAATGAGTCAATTCCCACTCTTAGCGATGCTATAGGACAGAGTAGAACTATTCCACAGGGTTTCCAAGGCTATAAATCTTTACAGAAGCAGACTGCCTCATCTTTCTCCTGTAGAGTAGCTGCTGGGTTCGAACCACTGACCTTTATGTCAGCAGCCAAATGCTTTAACTACTACACCACCAGAGCTCCCTGAAGTGAGAAACAGATTTAAAAATAACTATGTAAATACTTACACAATCTATTTACTACCTAGATTCTGTTCAGTGGATTCACCTTATTTGCAACACAATCTTAGGAGCTCAACGAATGGAGGAGGTAAACCTTACGTACATCTCTTTTAAGAAAAATATATGATTAATGCAATGTAAAAAGCACTTACAGAGTACCTAAGGCTATGTAAACCGGAGTCTTGGTGGCACAGTGAGTAAAGTGCTTGGCTGCTAACTGCAAGGTCAGCAGTTTGAATCTACCAGCTGCTCTGCAGGAGAGAGATTACAGCCTTCAAAATTCTATCAGCAGTTTTACTCTGTCCATGAGTGGGAATCAACCTGACGGCAACAGGTTTGGCTTTTGGGTTTTGAAGGCTGTGTAAAAGTAGGAGAGTCAAGGTTCTCCTCTTTACTGCCCTTAACAGTCTAGTTTGGGAAAAGCTACACATGTATGAAACAAGTATTAAAAAAATATTTTGAGGTATCCTTCTGGAATATAGCCCTACAATCATTCTGGTTTACTATTTTAGTAATATAAAATTATTTTAATAATGATGTGATAATATCTGATCCACTGGGCCAGCTAGGCATAGAATCTGTGTATTATATTATATATGCTGTATATTATGAATCTATTATAATAAGACTGACAGAGGCAACGCCCTTATCTAGAATTTAAGGCAAGCAAGTTCTATTACTAATTATAAACTTTAACATGAATATGGAGGCAAAAAATTGTCTTGGTTATATTATTGGTCATGTTGTTGTTGTTGTTATTTGCCGTCGAGTCGGCCCCAACTCATAGCGACCCCTCCTTGGGTTTCCGAGGCAGTATCACTACGGAAGTAGGATTGCCCAACCTTCCTTCCGCAGAGTGGCTGGTAGGTTTGAACCGCCAGCCTTCTGGTTAGCAGTCAAGTGCCTTAGCCACTATGCTACCAGAGCTCCCATAACTGGTCATAGCACATTTAAAATTCTACATACAATATGAAAAGTAAACAAAATAAAAGTAAAAAAAATGACCAATTTAGAACATCTGCTTAGGTCAGAAAAGGGAAGAAAAATAACCAACTGCCAAAATATTAATGAGGGTTCAGATATTCTCACCTATAAGCTCCTCTAATGAAGGTAGCTTCATCAATTTCATAAACTTAGCTTATCAGGTTTTCCAAAGATTTTTTTCCTGAGGGTGACATAATTTTAGTTCTTGATCTAGAGTTGCTGTGTGCTGTTGAGTCAATTCTGTCACAGAATGACTCAATGTGACAGAGCAGAACTATCCCACATGGTTTTCTAGGCTGTACTCTTTACAGGGAAAGATCGTCAAGTCTTTTCTCCCATGGAATGGCTCATGGGTTTGAACCGCTGACCTTGTGATTAGTAGTCGAAACTCAGCCACTGCACCACAAGGACTCCTTTAATGTAGAGAACACTTCTTACTTGATACCATGTATGTTACTATGTTGTTGTTGTTGTTATGTGCCGTCGAGTCGGCCCCGACTCATAGCGACCCCTCCTTGGGTTTCCGAGGCAGTTATCACTACGGAAGTAGGATTGCCCAACCTTCCTTCCGAGGAGTGGCTGGTGGGTTTGAACCGCCAGCCGTCTGGTTAGCAGGCAAGTGTCTTAGCCACTATGCTACCAGAGCTCCCGTAATACTTAATAAAATCTCATTGGTTACCCTCACAATTTCCTAATTACCAAAACTATTAAATATTCATTTATATCTTATATTCAACATCTATATTAAAAATCAGAGGCACTACCATTCATGTGTTATGGTCTACACAGTCAGACCTGAGGGGTAATCAGATCACGTAAACTTGGTCTTTGCTGAGAAGCTGAGAATTGATACTATGCAGAAATTAGTGCTGAAGGACTAACTAGAGAAATTCTAACAGATCCTATAACTGTAGTCCCCCAAAATGGATAAGCCTTATCCTCCTAAGTACATTTCTAACTGAAAAACTCCTTTAGCTGAACTCTTTTAGTGCCAAGTAAAGGTCCATATAATGAAAAGTGTAAATGACAAAACCCCAAATCTTAAGAAATACCTAGATTCCACCCTGAGGAAAGTCATTCCTAAAACGGAAATTAATGAAGTCAAGTATTTTTCACATGAATACATCTCCATGAAACACTACATGAATTTATGATGTTAATACACATTTATCTATCAAGTTTTCTTGGTATGTAAGGTAGAAAGTTATTTTTAAAATATGTAACATAATTGTCTTATCTTGCGTTTGACATATTTGATAAGCAAGGTTGTGTAAGAAAAACTTTTATATGAAATTAAAATTACTTTCTCACTTTCCTGACTTCAATAACATTAATAATTCCTTCCACAAAAGAAGCAGCATTTAATTTTCTAAAACTTCTGTCAGTTACTTACAACCAACCATATACCCATTCAAATTACCCAAATTTCAATTAGTTTTAGACTTTAAAAGGACTTTATTAAATGTGAATAACTATTTAAAATATTTAGCAAATAAAGTGCATACATTCAGAAATGAAAAATTAAATAGATTGATAGGCATCATTCAAAACAACATTATAACTGTTATTAAAACAAAACCTTACTTGTCTGGGTTTTTCACTCTGAATGTTGCATTAAGCGCTTTTAACCTGGAGTCTGCCTGGAAAAAATAATTTGTTAACTTAATACAATTACATTTCAGGGTATAAAATTCAAACAGTTTTATTTTCCCTTTAGAATCAAGATGCTCAAGTGCAATTTTTCTACATATTATTTTGTGCCACACACATTAAACATAACTAAAAAAACAAACAAACCCAGTTTAGTTGTTTATTTTTGAAAACACTACAAAAACATGTTACAAATTAAACAGAATACAAGATATTCATTGATACCAAAGTGAAACAACTGTCAATACCACTACATTGAGACACACACAGCTAACATTATTGTAATTCAAAATAGGTTACTTGAAAAAAGTAGTTTAGCTTTTCTCTAAGCCACAGAAAAGCAATGATTTGTATAGACAAACCACCGTATCTTTACACAAATAATGTGCACATTCTTGGGTTTTTGCAAACTTTGCAATCCTCTCATGTTAGTTTTCTATATGCACACAAGTATGTGTGCATGTTATTTACATGGGCATGTTACCTGCAAAAAAATATGATAAATAAAATGACTATTTTGTAGCTTATGTATTACCAAAAGTAGTTCTCAAATAGAATCCAAACCAAATGTACAATAGTTTTCCTCATTTTCATGATCAGTATTTTAGGGGGAAAAAAATTGTAGAAACGTCTATATTAAAGTAATACTAGTAATAT
Source organism: Orycteropus afer afer (assembly GCF_000298275.1). Lineage (NCBI taxonomy): Eukaryota > Metazoa > Chordata > Mammalia > Tubulidentata > Orycteropodidae > Orycteropus > Orycteropus afer. The sequence continues at coordinate 2,935,242 of NW_006921832.1, forward strand.
CGTGCACTAAAGTAAAAGAAGCTTCTTGTTGTTAGGTGCTGTCAAATCGATCCTGATTCATGGTGACCGCAAGCTACTTTACAGCTGGCAGAAAGTGCTACAATGAAATTAACTTTATTATCTGATTTCTAGTAATTGCTTTCAAAGACAGAGATCACCAAAAGAGGGACGATAAATATTTCACTGAATTAAATTTATATTTAACATACCCAAATCCCATTTTAAGTTCTCATAAAAAACAAGTAACTTTTCTGACCAAGGCATGAAAATTATAGGTCAATAGGTAACCAATTTAAATTGTGGTTTGGTTGCAAAAATCCCCACCAGCTAGATAATTTTATATTATTCCAACTTCCAACCCACAATTACAAATATTCTCAATTAATAAAAGAAAGAAAAACAACATTACAAGGGCTCCCCAGGTTACTTGGTGAATAAAGATGCATGCAAAAAAACATGCTACTCTATCAACTCAGCCTTCAAGAACTTCATTTCAAAAGAGATTCAAAGAACTATCACTGCTTAATTTATCCCTGATTTCAGAGGGTTCTTTTATTTCTAGCATCAGTATTTCACCATTTCATAGCCTTTCCTACATCTCAAAGGACAAACAGCTAATACATATGAAAGTCTTTATGAATAAAAGTACCTATGAATTTAAGGCATATGTTCTTTAAGTAAATTAAAATCACTAAACACTAAAGGAGCTCATAAATGTTAATGATGTTACAGTCACATGCAAATTACATAAAAACTATAACTAAAGGGCAAAAAGCTTCATTTGTTTCTTTTCTTAAACCTCATGTTTTTTAATATTGCCAATTTACTTTTTATGTCACAAATTTACCAATTCAGAAGTCACATAAAGTATAAAATGTTACCATCCAAACTTTGGTTCACCAAACCGTCTGTCATATCAAAGCCATTATCATGCCCAACTCAATTTGCTCCTCATTTCACAAGACCCTATAAAACAGGAAGTTGTCTAAAATGCCACCAAACCAGAAATTTCTCTCCAAAGCTGGATCTCTGAAAAACTGTAACAGTACAAATCTGACAGATTACCACCTCATTTATCAGATTCTCCACTAGAAATTCAGAGGCCCCCTAACCCATCATTGTTTCATACTACACTATTTTACTTCAAAACAGCACTATCTGAAATCATCTTTGTTTTCTTGTTTCCAGAATATAAGTACCATAAAAAACACAATGTGCCTGGTTCTATCTTGGAGCTGCACAAGGGCTGATGTGGCAGTATATTTCATCTGCTTTGTTCACTGCTGTACTCCAATGCCTCACAATGCCTGGCACAAGTAAAACATGTTGAATGAATAACTCCAACTAGTCTATAACCCCAACTATTTCATAATCCCAACTTCATACTACCTCTCCCACATTCTCCTTTATTCCCCTTCTCCCCCTCCCTTTTCAACTACTTTCCTTGTCCTGCATCTCTCGACTTTCCTGTTATTTTATTTTCTGATTCTTATCATCCTTCCAAACCTATTTGTTCCCTTCTCTAGAAGTCAGTACCCAGCCTGGGCATCTCTAATATTCCTCAGCCTTAGCCCACTATTCACTCTACTACAAGCTCCTAATTATTTAGGCCTCAGCTCACATGTTATCTCCACAGTCGGGTGAACACCCAGGACAATCCTTACTTACACCTGTTGTCCTAACTGTAATTATTAATAGTACCCCTTTTAACTCTCAAAAGAGCCCTGGTAGTGCAGTGGTTAAGGCATCTGGCTGCTAACTGGGAAAAAAAAAAAAAGGTTGATGGTTCGAACCCACCAGCTACTTCACAGGAGAAAGATGAGGCAGCCTGTTTCCATAAACATTTACAGTGTTGGAAACCTTATGGGCATCACTGAGTCCGAATCGACTCAATGGCAGTGACTCTGGTTTAGTTTGGTTTAGTTCTTACTCTCAAAGGTGTTCTTATTTGGACAATCAATTTTATGGTCACTCTTCTAAAACGCACTCTCAGACATAGAGAGGTACATGGGCAGTACAGACAACAAATATGAACCCTTTTGCATATACAGTACTGAGTTGTCAGTGAAAGCAAACATGGATATATGGACGGATAGATAGGTGGACAGGCTAAACAATTAGGTATGTCTAAATGGGGAGTGTATCCAAGATCATATATAGGGTTGGAGACAATGGTCCTATAAGTTTATGTGAATGATCAGAATTCCCAGGTGTATAGTAGAGCTGACAAGGGGCAAGGTTATGGTCATTACTTGGTCATAGCCAGCTACCCAGAGCGACCGAGTAGTTGATCCTGCGGGCTTGGGACCATAGTCGCAGGGGACATCAAGCTCAATTGGCATAACATACTATACAAAACATTGTTCCACCTCCTACTTTGGCGAGTAGCGACTGGGACCTTAAAAGCTAGCAAGCTGCCATCTAGATGCAACAACGGGTCTCTCCTCGTCAAGAAGAAAGAAGAAAACCAAAATTAATGGAAACAATCAGTCCTAGTGACTGGTACACCATCCGATCTGCAACCTATACAACTATGATACCAGAAGAACTAGATGGTGCCCGGCTACCACTGTCATCCACTTGGAAGGAATGTAGGAGATCCTGGATAGAGAGGGAGAACAATGTGGAACAAAACTCAAAATCATTTGGAGGGGAAAAAAGAAAAAGAAGGTGAGGACCAGGTTTGCCGGTCCAATAGAGCCTGGTGGAACCACTGAGACTATGGCCCCTAGTTGCCCTTCAGGTCTGGAATTGAACCCACACCTGTGGTTTCCAGCCAAACAAAGTACAGGCATGTGAGTTAAACATTTACCTCAAGTAGACACACGCCCTGGAGAGAACAATCATGGGAGAAGGAAGGGCTGCTTATGCACAGGGAGACAGCTCAGGGCGCAGAAGACTATGAAGGGATGGACACTGGGAGGAGGTAACTATGGGGAGGAAGTGGGAGGGGAGCTGCTGCATTGTAAATTTTGGTCAATGACATGAGACAAAGTATATGTGAACTGCTGTATGAAAAGTGAATTTACTCTGTAAATCTTCACCCAAATCAAAAAAAAAAAAAAAAAAAAAAACACACTCTCTAAACATTTACCTCAAGTAGACACACGCCCTGGAGAGAACAATCATGGGAGAAGGAAGGGCTGCTTATGCACAGGGAGATAGCTCAGGGCGCAGAAGAGTATGAAGGGATGGACACTGGGAGGAGGTAACTATGGGGAGGAAGTGGGAGGGGAGCTGCTGCATTGTAAATTTTGGTCAATGACATGAGACAAAGTATATGTGAACTGCTGTATGAAAAGTGAATTTACTCTGTAAATCTTCACCCAAATCCTAAAAAAAAAAAAAAAAAAAAAAAGCACTCTCGTGGCACTTCCATTAAAGCACTGGGCTGCTAACCAAAAGGTCAGCGATTCGAACCCACTAGCTGCCCCACAGGAGAACGATGAGGCAGTCCATTTCTGTAAAGATTGTTGTTAGGTGCCGTCAAGTTGGCTCCAACTCATAAGCAATCCTATGTACAGCAGAACAAAACACTGCCCAGTCCAACACCAGCCTCACGATCCTTGTTATACCCGAGTTCATCAATGCTGCCACTGTGTCAATCCATCTCACTGAGGGCCTTCCCCTTTTTCACTACTCTCCACTTTACCAAGCATGATATCCTTCTCCTGACAACATGACCAAACCAGGAAACCCTACGGGGCACTTCCACTCTGTCCTACAGGGTTGCTATGAGTTGCAACTGACTTGATGGCAATGGGTTTTGGGTTTCTTCTCAAAATAATCCCCGCCATCACACACGTTAACAATAACTTGCTTTATCTCCTTTATACCACCTATTACTATTTAAACTATCTTAGTTTTATTTAAATGTTAATGTCCCCAACCACTAAAATATAAGCTCCATAAGAACAGACACTGTTTCTAGCTCATTCACTATATTCCTAACACTTAAAAGAATACCTCACACTCTATTGGCACCTAACATTTAGAATTTACAAAGTAACTCTCTGGGAGTTCCTGTGCAATATATATAGATTAGCAGAAATCCTAAGGGTTGAGACCCTGGCTCTGGCACTCCTCTTTCTAACTGACAAACAGGGTTCAAAATTCTTTTGAGTCAGCCAAAATTCATTTCAGATTTGGGTATGTGAAACGATGTTTATTTTCATGACTGAGCTAACTACTGAAACAATATTACTTTATACCAAAGCAACTAAATAAAAACCAAGTGATGAGCAGGACCATAAGAGAGGTCCTAGTTCGGGTAAAAAATGTAAAATATAATTCAAATTAAAAAAAAAAAATTCAAATTTACTTATCTGAAAGAGATCAGAAGAACTCCTAAGAATATCACCTTAAGACAACCTTCTAACTTGAAACTGAAGACACTCCTGGAGACCACCTTTCACCCAATTAGTGTGTGTGTGGGGGGACACACAACCCAAACTCACTGCCATCAAGTTAGATCTGACTCATAGCAACCCCTCCTTGGGTTTCCAAGGCGGTATCACTAAGGAAGTAGATTGCCCGATCTTCCTTCCAAGAAGTGGCTGGTGGGTTTGAACCACCAGCCTTCCGTTAGCAGTCAAATGCCTTAGGCATGACACCATCAGAGCCGATAAATAACACTGAGAAGAATGTGCTCCTGAGAACAATCAACTATATGAGAACAGAAGGGCAACATTTGCCCAAAACCAAAGATGAGAAGGCACAAAAGGAGTGGGAAACTGGATGAATGGAAATGGGGAAACCAGGGAGGATAAGGGGTGAGTGCTGACATACCGCGGGGACTGCAACCAATGAATGTCACAGAATAATTTCGTGTGTGAATTATTAAATGGAAAATTTGCTATGTAAACTTTCACCGAAAGCACAATACGATGCTCAAAAACTAAAACCAGTTCCTATCAAGTCAATTCTGGTTCATGATGACCTCATATGGGTCTGTGGTGTAGTAAATTACCTGGTATGGCTTTTCTAGCCAAAAGTCTTTGTAAACTTCATGGTGGAATTTGCCAGGGGCAACTGAGGAGCTCCTGATTGTTAAAGTTATCCACCTGGAATATTTCTGTTGCGAGTGGCACAAAGCAATGTTCTGGGAAGTTCGCTCTCTCAGGTGTTTAGAATTCTGATGTTATGATTGGTTAGTATGGCCACTCTGCCAGGTTCAAAAGGAGGCCTCCTAGAGGCAGAAGTCTCTCTCTGACTGCTGGCTGAGAAAGACGTGTTGTTGAGAGAAATGTGCTCCTGAGAGAAACGTTCTCCTGAGAGAGACACACTGCTGAGAAAGAGACACCGAGAGACACATGCTGCTGAGAAAGAGACACTGAGAGACATGCACTCCTGGGAGAGAGACTGAGAGAGACCAAGCCTCGTTCCTGAATGTGAATTGTAGCCTGGTCCTTCCCTAATAAACCCCATAATCTGTGAGTTCTGTGTGGCCACTGCAGTGAATTATCGAACCTAGCAGAGAAGTGGTGGGTGTTGCGGGAGGAACGGTTAGTGCAAGGGCTAGAGGGAGGCAGCATGACTGGCCTTGCAGGAATAGGCCTTGGGCTATTGATGGTGATTCTGTCTTCCTCTTGTGGGGTTAGAGGAGGTCAGAAGATGCGGCCTCTCTGCCCCTTTGGCAGGGTCAGAGTAGAACTGTGCTCCCTAGGTTTCCAATGGCTAATTTTTCAGAAATAGATCACCAGGCCTTTCTTCTGAGCTACTTCTAGGTGGACTCAAACCTTCAATCTTTCAGTTAGCAGCCAAGTGTGTTAAGCATTTGCACTACCCAGGGATTCCATATAATTATCTTGCTGGATATAATAATTTCTCTAAAAAGATTTAAATCAGACTACTAATCTAATAGGCCAAAGCTGTAGATTAAATTAAATGTGGGAAAATTAAAGTAAGCTGACATTTCAAATTTTGAAGATGATAGATCTAATAGCCAAAGTAAAATATTCTTACAAAATATAAACATTTGGTCTGATTCAGAATGATCTCATTTTCACAAAAATATAACTTTAAATATATATGTTGTTGTTGTTGTTGTGTGCTATGGGGTCGGACCAACTAATAGCAACCCCTCCTTGGGTTTCCACGGCAGTATCACTACAGAAGTATATTGCCCCATCTTCCTTCCGAAGAGTGGCTAGTGGGTTTGAACCGCCAGCCTTCTGATTAGCAGTCAAGTGCCTTAGGCGCTACACTACCAGAGCTCCCATATATAAATTTCCTTTACATACATCAATTACATAAGCAAAAAGGGAGGTAATACGGAATGGTAACTAAGAAGTGCTTTTAGTTCAATCTACACAAATTCACCTCTATCACTTACAGTAGCTGTAAGACCTTGCATAAGTCATTTTCTAGTGTTTTTCATCTACAAAATGGGAATAATATTGACTAATTGCAAAAGTATTGAAGTTTTTATAGCATTAAAGCTATACTAAGCATTAAATGAGATAATAAATATAAAAAATACAGTACAATCATAGTACAGTGCTCAGCATAGTAAGCATCTAATACTGATGATGACAGCATTTTTCAGAAAAGAAACTACCTCATTTTTGAGATTCTCCACTAAAAAACTTTTTGTCATACCATTTTGACAGTCTTTCTAAAATTTTCTTCCTAAAAATATTCTTCTCTAGCATCTCAGAGCAATACTTGTCAAATTTTAAGCTAAGGGGAATGAGTATGTCTGGGGATGTGTTGTTGCTGTTAGATGTTGTCAAGTTGGCTGACTCTTGGTGACATTAAGGAATCAGAATTTCTGCAATAATTCTGACAACTGAAATCTACATTGTCCACTGATTGCACTTTAAGAAACAATGAATTAAAGAGTATACAGCAAGCATAATTAACCTTTTTCTTGAGGTAACTACATAAACAACTAATACTGAATCCATCTGTTATGCAGTAAAATCCTAAGGACTGCACAGGTATGTGGGGACCTCAGCCCATTCCAAATGGCCCCACGTTGCAGCGTCTGACTCTCAAGATCATTCTGCTGTCTCTTTTGATACCAGGCTCAGCTGTCAATTTTCATTACTGTCACAGTGTGCCATCTCCAGCAGTATTTACTTTTAGACCTTTGTAATTTTCTGCTTCTAATATGTATGTAGCCTAGGAACTAGTCAGTCAAGTTTGTGTGAATAACTATAATAAAATTATGTGTGCCCTAGGCTGGCAGTTCAAACCCACCAGCCACTCCTCTGAAGGAAGATGGGGCAATCTACTTCCGTAGTGATACTGCCTTGGAAACCCAAGGAGGGGTCGCTATGATGGCAGTGAGTTTATCTGCTGGAGCAAAGTACTTCTTATGAGCAGAGTAGGAAGGTTTACTACATATCTATTTGAGTATCTCAGAAGTTGATTTTGCTTAAATCTGTTTTCAACTGTGATCAGGTTAGTCCTGACTGCCAAATACATGACCTCTGGTTAAGTTAACTATGACTACATATATAAGGACAACTCACATACATAGGAATGTATGTAAGGTTGCCCCAAAAATCCCATTTCCTTGATGGAACCAAGGACTTAAAATAAATAGCAGCCACAACAAAGTAAGGAATACAGTAAGGTCATTTGGGTTTCCTCATACATTTTACTTCTGCTCTACTTCATTAAAAGTCTGTCTTTTTAAATTACTAATACTGTATATTAAGTATATTATTAAAGATTAATACCTACACACAAGAATCAAAGCACTCTGTAAAAAGTATGTATTACATGGATGGAGAAACGAGGTATTCTCAAGGTCACAAAAAGTTACTAAATTGGATTCAAGGACAAATAATAACTAACTAGTATCTAAACTAATGACTAAATCAATGATAAAACTTCTTAATTTTCTATTATATAAAGAGAATTCCCATGCAAACTGTATTTTGTTTTATTATTATTATTAACTCCTAACATATCTTGGACTATTTCTCAGAAAACCCTATCAAAGCAATATAAAGAATTTTTTAGCTGTGGGTTATTTTTAAACCCATCTCTAAACTAAAATTCCAGCATTCCCTGAGTACCATAAAATGATGAAATATAATCAAGAAAATTTTTTCATGTATACTTGCCAACAAAATATTTATAAATGAGAATGAGCTTAAGCTAGAATTAGATACTTGATTAAATTTCTTGTGCAGAAAAAAATATTCTCTATCTAGTTTATTTTGTGCTAAATTTCAAACAGTTATATACCAATGTATAAATCTCTAGGAGGTATTTTTTAAATTATGATGAACACATTTTAGTCCTTATTGGTTAGAACTACTGAACTTTAGGTATCTTTATCTTGTGAATAGTTCATCAATTGTTATTACATAATAATTAGTCCAAGGGACTAATGACCATGTGAACTCCAGCATCCATGACCCTGAGACCAGAAGAACTAGATGGTGCCCATCTATACTGCTGACCACTCTGAAAGGGATCACAATAGGAAATCTAGGATCGAGTGGGAGAAAAATGTGCAACAAAACTCAAAATCTTAAAAAGTCTAGACTTACTGGTCTGATAGAAGCTAGCAGAACTCCTGAGATGGCCCTCAGAAACCCTTCAAGCCTAGAGCTGAACTCACTCCTGTGGCTTAACTCTCAGCTATATGATAGGCCTACAAGGTAAACAATAATACCAGGAAGGTATGCACTTTTCGGAACAATCAACCATACAAGATCAAAAGGGCATCATTTGCCCAGGGATTAGCTAAGAAGCCACAAAGGGACAAAGGGACAGGAAAAAAGGACAAATGAAAATGGTAAACACAGGGAGAAAGTAGGAAGACTGCTGTTACTTTGTGGAGATTGCAATCAATGTCATGAAACAAATGTGTATGCATTACTGAATGGAAAACCAATTTTCTCTGTAAACTTTCACCTAAATCACAATAAAATACACATAATAAATTTTCTATGATTTTTTCAAACCAAGTTCTATTTTTCTGCTTACCTATTCAGTTTAAACAAAATATAGAAATCTTGTATTTTTGGAAGATAATCAGAATAAGATTACTCTCTCTTAAGAAGTGATACCAACTACTAAAGAGAAGAAAATTTTCACAACTTTGAAACCCAGGACAAAGAGAAGAAACTTAAAAAATTTGCAATAGCCTGTGCTGTATCACTTTCAGGGAAGAAATGGAGGACACAGTGGAGTTAAGATGCCTATCTTACCACCACTATGCTCCTCAATTTTAGGAAATAATCCAATCCATCTTCTCCAGACTATGTTAGCTATCCTCTTTCCTAAACGTTGATTTTAGTGATGAAATTGTAAAAGCTATACAACACTAAATAAGATTGTATCACTGCTGTTGTTGTTATGTACCGTCAAGTCAATTCTGACTCATAGCAACCCCATGTGACTGGGGAGAATTGCCCCAAAGGATTTCCTAGGCTGTAATCTTTACAAAAGCAGACTGCTCTTATGGAGTAGCTAAGTGGATTTGAACTGCCAACCGTTCAGTTAGCAGACAAGCTCTTTAACCACTGTGCCACCAGGGCTCCTTAACTGAATCACTTTTGTTGTTGTTTGCTGTCGAGTTAGACCTGACTCATAGCCACCCCTCCTTGGGTTTTCAAGGCAGTATCGCTATGGAAGTAGATTGCCCCATCCTCCTTCCGAGGAGTGGCTGGTGGGTTTGAACCGCCAGTCTTCTGGTTAGCAGTCAAGTGCCTTAAGGCACTACACTACCAGAGCTAACAGATGCTAATTCAAAATTACTTCCATGACCATTTAAAACTGGTCACCATGACCCAGTAGACAGAATATACATCACTGATGAGTCATCTTGCAGTCTACTCAAGTTGGAAAATCCAAAGTTGAATTCTTGAGCAGTATCTTTCTTATCTGACAAAGAGTGAACAATTGTCAGGGACAGGGATACAAGTGGCAATGCTGAGGACAAAGGGAAAGAAAAACAAAGATGCAAAGTATGAATCTACTGCAGGAAAAATCTTCAGAGGGTATCTAAATTACTGCTTCAAAAAGCACTTTGCCAGTAGAATTAAATTCATACATTTACTCATTATACTCTCACCAGTAACTAAAACTACACAAATCAAAAGTGAATTACAGTGTTTCTTCAAAATCTTTACCAATGATATTAGATGCAAGGACTATTTCCAACATTCACTCATTCAATAAATACCAAGCACTCACTAAGTGCATGGCATTGTGCTGGGTACTGTAAAGGGAACATGGTAAATGACTTCATACAAATGTTCTTACCTTTAGCTGAAACCCAGTTTCATTCACAGTCTCCTTCCAGTTGCCTTCCTAAAAATTAATTTTAGAAATTATTATTGCAAAACAGAATAACTCAAGTGAACATTACAAATTAAGTAAATATCTATCCTCCTGTACTCATTTCAGGGGAGATGGGAGAAAGATTAAAAATAATTCATTTCACTTCAAAACAAAAGATGGCCAAAACGTGGACCCAAGCTTTCACAGATCTGGGCTTCAAAGAACTGAGGACTAACTTGGATATCACTCAAATAATACCAGAGAACAACTTCTTTAGTATATTTAAGTCTTAAAATCTTACCCAAAATAATGATGTAGTTGACTAATTTTGAAAATTAAATAAACAATGGTCCTCAAAAAATGTCCTTAAAAATAGTAAGCATTCTATAGCTTAGAAGAAAAATAAAATCCCAAGTCAAACTAATTTTTTAAAAGACTGAATAAAAGGAAAATACCTGTGTTAAAAACAAATAGAAGATTTTGTCTCTACAAAGGACAGGATGTGAAGCAACTCTCAAGAGAAAGTTTTCTAAACCAATCCGTCGTCTTTCCACAAAATCTGGATCCATGTTGTCAGCAGAAAGTTTATGCCAAACAAATTCTGCCTAGTTAAACAAAAAAATCATTAAGAACAGTCTCAATGATACATACTTCTAAATTGCTTCCATTTCACTTCTTACCCTTTTTTCTGGTAGAGGTGGCACCACAATATGTGGATAGAAAACTAAAAGGTAGTTTCTCAACAACTCAAATTCACTATACCGCCTCCAGAGTGAGTCTGTTAGGATACTCTGACCATCAATATGTTCAACTGACCTGAAAAGGAGCAGAAGAACATAATTTTCCAAAAATACAAATATACACATATACATACTCTCTCTTTTAAACAGTATAACTCCACTGACTGAACACTTATGAACCAGACACTTAATAATGCACTTATTTCATCCTTACGACAATCCTGAGCAGCAGCGATTATCCCCTACAGCTCAGTGTATGTTCCACCTGCAGCCATAAAGATCTGTGAGTACAGCACTCAGGTCCGTTCCAAAACCCTCACTCCCAGCCACTTGCCTTCTGTTCTAGAAAACCAACCTGAACCCAGGAGAAAGTGAAAGAACTCTACATGATTAAATTAAGGTACCTGAGGGTTCTACTTGTTCAACGTCTGGATAACCTCACGCATGTTGTACTTAATATATAATCTATTCAAAAAAATTATTTCTCAAACTGAATACATGATATGGAGCAGGAAAGAATCTCAAAAAATAAGAAGACAAAAAAGGAAAAAAGGCAGATAAATGTGACAATTTTAAAATGGCAACTTTTTGTACTTTAAAAGATAATATAATCAAGGCCAAAAGGTAATGTTTCTCAAATTATGGTGCATAGACCATTACATAAAAAATACCCAGAGCTTTGGTTAAAAAATATATAAATTCCTGGACCCGACCCCAAAAAGCTAGTTTAACAAATTCTTTGTATTAAAATTTGAGAACTGCTTTTTAAAACAAATTTATGATGAAATACAATTTTGAAAGTTCTCTCAAGAATCCTTTTGTGTAAAGGACAAATGTTGTATTAGTCCGTTATTGTAAAAGTCAAGGAAAGGTTTATCTACAGAAGGAAATTTTCTTTGTTGGTTACCAGGGAGGGAGGGGAAGGGAGGGAACGCTGTTAGACAGATAGAGATAAGTACTGATTTGGGTGAAGAGAAGGGCAATGTACCAAATCTGTGTGACCAGTATGCCAGCATTGAGGATGAGAAAGACATAGAGAGGTACATGGGAGGTACAGACAACAAATATGAACACTATTGCACATATAGTACTGCATTATCAATGAAGGCAAACATGGGTATATGGATGGATAGATGGGTGGACAGGCTGTATGATTAGGTATGTCTATGAAATGGGGAGTGTATCCAAGTACATACATAGAGTTGGCAGACAATGTTGTTGTTGTTATGTGCCGTCGAGTCGGCCCCGACTCATAGCGACCCCTCCTTGGGTTT
>NW_006921832.1:2948253-2949649 GCF_000298275.1 Orycteropus afer afer
GACTGCTAACCAGAAGGCTGGCGGTTCAAACCCACCAGCCACTCCTCGGAAGGAAGGTTGGGCAATCCTACTTCCGTAGTGATACTGCCTTGGAAAACCAAGGAGGGGTCGCTATGAGTCAGATCCGGGGCCGACTCAACGGCACATAACAACAACAACAACAACAGATACTCTCCTTGGAGAGAACAATCATGGGAGAAAGAAGGGCTGCTTATGCACAGGGAGACAGCTCAGGGGACAGGAGCCTATGGAGGGATGAACAATGGGAAGAGATAACTGTGGGGAGGAGGTGGGAGGGGAGCTGTTGAATTGTGGTAAACTGTGGTCAATGTCATGAGACAAAGTGTATATGAACTGCTGTATGGAAAGTGAATTTGCTTTGTAAATCTTCACCCAAATCACAATAAAATTTAAAAAAAAAAAAAAAAGATTCCTTTTGTGTGCCATATATTTACTGATGATTCACTTAAGTATTTTATTTACTCAGGGTCTAGCTATATTACTCAAGCATGGTCACTTCTGTGAGCTCTGGTGGCGTAGTGCCTAAGGCATTTGACCGCTAACCAGAAGGCTGGCAGCTCAAACTCACCAGCCACTCCTTGGAAGGAAGACTGGCCAATCTACTTCTGTAGTGATACCGCCTTGGAAACCCAAGGAGGGATCACTATGAGCCAGATCCAACTCGATGGCAGTGAGTTTGGTTTTGGTTAATGGTCACTTACTCCTAGTTTCAAATCAGACAGAGCTAATAAGAAGCTCTGGTGGCATAGTGCCTAAGGCATTAGACTGCTAACCAGAAGGTTGGTGGTTCAAACCCACCAGCCACTCCACAGAAGGTAGACTGGCCAATCTATTTCCATAAAGATTTACTGCCTCAGAAACCCACAGGAGGTCACTATGAGTCAGCATTGATTTGATGGCAAAGAGTTTGCTTTGCTTTGGTGTTTTAACAAGGAAGAAAACATACTAAACATATCCTTTTTATATATATGTGCGTGTGTGTGTGTGTGTGTGTGTGTATGTATGTATGCTTCATCTGCCTTCTGTGGAGCAGCTAGTGGGTTTGAACCACCAACCTTCTGGTTAGCAGTCAAATGCTTTAGGTACTTGCACTACCAGAGCTCCTTAAGGAAGAAAACAATGAATGATATTTTATTCACCTCAAAGTTAAGCATGAACAGACTAAACAATTATAAACTATTCCAGATTATTCAAATCAAGGTTTTCTTCCAATAACAAAAGTAATCAATTGCTAATTTCATTGCCCAAGTGGGTGATGAAAATCGATAACTATACTAAACATGTTGTTGTTGTTGTTGTTAAGTGCCGTCGAGTCGTTTCCGACTCATAGCGACCCCATGCACAGCAGAACGAAACACTGCCCGATCCCGCACCA
>NW_006921832.1:2950944-2953617 GCF_000298275.1 Orycteropus afer afer
TTGGTTCTACAATCGATGCCAACGGAAGCAGCAGTCAGGACATTAGACGACGATACTAAACATACCCTTTTTAATTTTAAACTTAAAGAATTTACTTAGAAAGCTAGAGCTAACATTAATTTTTAAAGTGTCATTTTTAAATGGCTAACTTAAAAAATAAAGATCCTTTCATGGGGCTATAATTTTTTAAAAAATTATCATACAAATCTCAGTGGTATACATACACGTTTGTGTGTATATACACACGATCTAATTTAAAAGACAAACACCAACACCTTACCTCTCTTTTCTGAAATTCCTATTTTATACAAATATATACATCTTATTCTCTACTGTTTGACTTCTTTGTTAATCGTATCCACCTATCTAAATTCACTTTAGATGCTCCTGAGAACCTGGTATCCTCTCCCAAAATTGCACAGGGACTGTATCTAAGATCCAGAACTCCACCAAAGCGTGTCTCAAGTAACATTCCAGATCCCCAAAGCATTCCACTAACCTTACCTCTCCCTCCAAATCAAATATATTAGAACACCAAGAGAATCATAGCAAAAGACACCCTGTTTACTTTACCTGTTAAAAAGCAATGCTTAAAAAGACAATGACAAAGTTTTCTGCCTAAACCTAAGCTTAATTCTCACTACCCACCTTGTTTCAATGAGGTAAGCAGTATACGTTTCTTGCATGTTCATGGCATTTCTTCCAGTTCGCTTTTCTGCTTCCGAAACACTGATTTCTATCTTCTTCAACCAAAAATTATTTTCTGTCATCTGGACAAAAAACAAACAGCAAGAAAACCCTTTAATGACCAGATTTGCTGGTCTGATAGAGCCTGATGGAACCACTGAGACTATGGCCCCTAGCTGCCCTTCAGGCAAACAAAACACAAGCATATGAGCTGAACATTTACATTAAGTAGACACACTCCTTGGAGAGATCCATCATGGGAGAATAAATAGAAGGGCTGTGTATGCAAAGTGAGACAGCTGGGGGGCAGGGCAGGATTGAATGGGAGGGAAGGACACAGGGAAAAGGTAACTACGGGGAGGAAGTGGGAGGAGAGGGGTTACATTGTGGGAAAATGCAGTCAATGTCATGAGACAAAGTGAGCTGTTGTACGGAAAGTGAATTTGTTCTGTAAACTTTTACCTGAATCACCATAAAAAAATTTTTTTTTAAATAGGAAAACACTTTAAAATGGTTTTGAGAAGAACCCAAGTTACTATAATAAAACTCTTTCTTCGTACATATTTTAAGCTAGTTTATTTTATTTTTGGAGTTGCTAGGGTTTGCCAAATGCCTTAGTAGCTAACGATATGCATCTCTTCATCAGCACATTGTAGCACATTAAACTTTATCAGAGCCCATTTTAATACGCACCACATATTCAGCAATTAAAACTTAAACATTCTTATGACCAAAAATAAATTTATATAGAAAGACACAGACAGATCTCTCTCAAAAATAAATGACTACACTATGTCAAAAGGCAAGATTTTCAACAGGCAATTTAATTAAAAAAAAAAAAATCTACAATCATATTCAACTTCAAATTTTGGCAGTGGTTAACTGGCTCCACCCTTGAGACAGCAGCAGAGTTTAAGAAGAACAGATTCCTTTCTTCTCCCACTAGAATCTCATCCCAGATCTACATCGATGGACCAAAAAGAATAATGAACACATCGCTGGTGGCTCATAGGCTGACCATGTCAGATGTAGTCTGCTGAGAAAAGGTCTTGACTATTTCCTTTATCACCATGGAAGAAGGTGTGCTAAACCAGTGGAGGTTTGAATCAGCATTAATTCCAGCCTAATAGGGAAGACAAAGTAAGACCATGGGATAATGGTGGTGCTTTCTCTTTTTCTCTCTTGCTCACTCTTAAAGTTCTAAATTAAAAACTACCCCTGAACTTTAAAAGTGAGCAAGGGAGAAAATGCTAAAGCACCACCATTATCCCATGGTCTTACTGTGTCTTCCCTATTTAGACTGGACTTAATGCTGATTCAAACCTCCACTGGTTTAGCATACCTTTTTCCACGGTGATAAAGGAAAGAGGTGTGAGGTAGGAAAGAGAAAGGAGCTTAAGGTGCATGAGCTGCTCCCTGGGAAAAGCAGGGGCTCCGAATGGTCAGCTCTAGACACACTGCCTGTCCTCGCTTGCTTCTCCCCAGGGCGTTTTAAAAAAATAAGTGCTTTCTTTCTTTCTTTTTCCCCCTTTTAATTAAAAAACTTTTTTATTGGCAGTTTGAATCTACCTGGGAGCTCCACAGAAAAAAAGCCTGACAATGTGCTTCAGTAAAGATTGTTGTTGTTGTTGTTTGCCATCGAGTTGGCCCCGACTCATAGTGACCGGCCCGACTCATAGTGACCCCCTCCTTGGGTTTCCGAGGCAGTATCACTACTCACTACGGAAGTAGGATTGCCCAACCTTCCTTCCGAGGAGTGGCTGGTGGGTTGAACCGCCAGCCTTCTAGTAAACAGTCAAGTGCCTTAGGCACTGCAGTGTAGTAAATTACTTAGTGTGGCTTTTCTACCCATAAGTCTTTGTAAACTCCAAGGTGGGATTTTCTATGAGCAACTGAGGAACTATCCACCTGGGTTATTTCTGTTGGGCGTGGCACAATACAATGTTCTGGGAGGTTCCCACTCTCTCACACATGCTTAGAGTTCTG
>NW_006921832.1:2953942-2958879 GCF_000298275.1 Orycteropus afer afer
CGAACCCAGGAGAGAGGTGGTGGGTGCCTTGGGAGGAACGGTTGGTGAAAGGGCTGGAGGGAGGCAGCATGTCTGGCCTTGCAGTAATAGGCCTTGGGTTACTGCTGGTAATCCTGCCTTCCCCTTGTAGGGTTAGAGGAGGTCAGAACATGTGGCCTCCTTGTCATTTAAGCAGGCACTATGCTACCAGAGCTCCTTGTAAAGATTACAGCCTATAAAACCCTACAAAGGCAGTTCTACTCTGTCACATGGGGTCAGTATGGTTGGAATTGATTCAAAGGTACTCACCAACAATAAAAAACAATCACATTCACCATGTTGTATACATGATCATTATCCATTTTCAATTTTCCAATTTGCAAAAAAGGCTGTTAGAATTTTGATAAGGACTGTGTGGAATCTGTAGATCACTTTGGATAGCACTGACTTCTTAACAATATGAAGTTACTAATTAAATGGAACATGAAATATCTTTCCATTTAGTTAGGTCTTTAATTTCTTTCAGCAGTGGTTTATAGTTTTGAGTGCACAAGTTTTTCAGTGTGGAAATCACTGAATAGTATCTTTAATGTCACACACTAGCAAAATTCTGCTAATAGTAATTCACAAATGGCTGCAGCCATACATCATCAGGGAAGTTCAAGCTAGATTAAGAAGAGGGCAAAGAACAAGAGATATCATTACTGATGTTAGACTGAAGCCAGCTAGTTTAGAAAACCGCTTATCTTTGAGACTAAACCAAACTAAAAACCAAACACACTGTTTGGGACCTAGGGGCACCACAGGCAATAAACAAGCCATGTTGTTGTTGTTGTTGTTGTTCTGTGCCATCGAGTCAAACCCGACTCATAGAGACCCCTCCTTGGGTTTCCGAGGCAGTAGGATTGCCCAACGTCCCTTCCGAGGAGTGGCTGGTGGGTTTGAACCTCCAGCCGTCTGGTTAGCAGGCAAGTGTCTTAGCCACTATGCTACCAGAGCTCCCAAAACAAGCCATAAGATGCGTCTAATCAGCCAACTAGAAAGAAACACCCCCTCCTGTTTGCAGCCACTGACTCTGAGCTGGTTCCAGCCAGATTGAGAAGCACATGAAAAGAAAGCAACGCTATCCTTTTGCTGATCGCTGAACGTTAAGACTCTGTCAAGAAACTAAAAATCACCAGAACTACACATTTGTGCTACACAGACCCACTTCAGAAGTGAGGGGTCCATTGACCACTTCCATGCTAGGCCATAATCCTGCCCCTTTGAATAATGCATGACACCTCCCTGAAAAGCTTTCAATATGTACAACTCCCCACTTCCCCATATGCTTTAAAACTTCCCCAACTGCTTTTGTTCAGGAAAACAGTGTTTTAGGAAAATATTCCCCATCTCCTTATTTGCTAGCAAATAATAAAAGCTACGACTCCAATCTGCTTACCTCCGAGTTATACTTAACTGGAGTACGAGCAGTGAACCCCTTTTTTGGATGGCATCAAGGTGGATCTTGGCCAAAGGGAGAAAATAACAGAAAGATGTTGTAATAGGGAAAAGAAACCCCAGGTTCAAACAGAATCAATTGTTGTTACGTGCCGTCGAGTCAAACCCAACTCACAGCAACCCCTCCTTGGGTTTCTGAGGCAGTATCACTACGGAAGTAGGATTGCCCAAACTTCCTTCCAAGGAGTGGCTGGCGGGTTTGAACCGCCAGCCTTCTGGTTAGCAGTCAAGTGCTTTAGCCACTATGCTACCACAGCTCCTTAACAAAATCAACAGAGACACTTTTATTAAGTCTTCCACAGGACAAAGACAACAAAGACAATTATCCAGGATGAGGGAACGTATCAGCACTTACACAGTATGGAAAGCTGAATGGTATCCAGAGTCACAGCCATGGGTTAATTATATATGATTGAAAACAAAGGGAATCATCACAAAATCATGATTGGTGGCAAATCATTCATCACTACTGCAGGCAGGACTACAGAAGCAGGGAAAGGACCATAATTACGACACATACATAACTGAAGATTAAAAAGGGTTGCAGGATTGGTTCTAGGGCTTGAAGACCTGACCTGAGTAGTGGTGGTCTAGATATGATCCTTGACCATGTCATAGTCACAAGGTGGCTACAAAACAATACTAGGATCCCAAACTTAATTTAAATTAGAAAAGGACACACTCAGGCAAGTTCCCTAGCTCCTTGTGAGCCATAATCTACTTTCAACCACACTCTTCCTGAGCATAAACTGCCCCTCCCTAGGTTTGTCCTGAAACTTGTCTATGAATAGCCACAACACTGTTTTGAACTCAACTGGCTTCTGAACTTATGTCAAGACTCAAAATGGACTTAGGGCTCCCACTGTAGACCACATCCTTCCACAAACACAATTAGAATTTAAACTCTAATACAATGTTTACCTGTGTTTTAACAACAACACAAAGACATTCAACTACGTAGATCATGACAAATTATGGGCAACAATGTGAAGAATGAGAATTCCAGAATATATAACAGGTCAAGAGAGAGTCATTCTAAAAGACCAAGAGACTACTGCCTAGCTGAAAACTGGAAAAACTGTGCAGCACAGTTGTATCCTATCATCATACTTATTTAATCTGTATGATGAACAAATAATCCAAGAAGCTGGACCATATGAAGAAGAATGTGGCATAAAGACTGGAGGAAGACTAACAACCTGCAACATGCAGAATGACACAACCTTGCTTGCTAAAAATGAAGAGGACATGAAGCACTTACCGATAAAGATCAAAAACTACAGCCTTCAGTATGGATTACATCTCAACATAAACAAAACAAAAATCTTCACAACTGGACCAGTAAGCAGTATCATGATGAATGGAGAAAAAATTAAAGTTGCCAAGGATTTCATTCTAACTAGATCCACAATCAACACCTATGCAAGCAGCAGTCAAGATATCAAACAATGTATTGCATTGGGCAAATCTGCTGCAAAAAACCTCTTAAAAGTTCTACAAAGCAAAGATGGAACTTCAATGACTAAGGTGTTCCTGACCCAAACCATGGTCTTTTCAGTAGCTTCACATGCATGTGAAAGTTGAATAATGAGAAAAGACAGAAGAAGTGATGTATTTGAATTGTGGTGTTGGTGCAGAATACTGATTGAATACCATGGACTGCCAAAAACAGAAATGTTAATCTTAGAAGAAATAAAATCAGAATGCTACTTAGGAGAAACAATGGCAAAACTCATCTTGCTTACTTTGGACATGCCATCAGGAAAGCTCAGTTGCTAAAAAGGACATCATATTTGGTAAACAGAGGGTCAACAAAAACAAAGGAAACCACCAATGAGATGGATTCACACAACAGCCACAACAACGGGCTCAAATATATCAAAGACCATGAGGATGGCATAGGACCATGCAATGTTTCATTATATTACATATAAGGATGCCATGAGTTAGAGCTGACTTGTCAGCCACAAACAACCAAAAGGTAAAAGAAGAAGCTACAGTGAAATCCATTATGATACTTTACATACCAAATTAAACCTACAAACTATAAGGCTAGAAAGAGCTATGTAACAGTACAAAAAAAGAAGAATCATCAGTAATTTAAAGTTGACACACCTAGAAAGTTCTCCCAAAATGCTGAGGAAAAATGCTAAAGAAAAGAAAAAAGAGAACAAAGAGCCAACTCAAGAGAATGGAATTGTTTATTAGTCAACAGAAACAAATTACTTAGTAGCTGTGGAGTTCTGATAGCTTAGTGCCTAAGGCACTTGACTGCTAACCAGAAGGCTGGCAGTTCAAACCCACCAGCTACTACTCAGAAGGAAGATGGGGCAATCTACTTCAGTAGTGATACTGCCTTGGAAACCCAAGGAGGGGTTGCTATGAGTCAGGACCGACTTGACGGCACATAACAACAACAACGTGGTAGTTAAGGTTAAGTCAAGTTGGCTGGGCCTAGTTTTAAGAGGCTGGGCAGCTGGATGTACTTATTCCTCACTATTAGACTGGTAATCAACTCCATGGTGGAATCTATTGGAGCAGCTGAGTAGCTGCCTTAGGGATGTCGTCTACTTCCAGTATATAATGAGAAGCGTTGAGAAAGGTCTGCCTCTTTTTGTCATGCTTGTAGCCAAGTTTGCATGTAGCTGAGTCTTCATTTAGCAGCCTGCCATGATCTGCCAGTCTTGGGACTTTTTCCAGACTTGAATTCGTGGCCTGCCGTGTTGTTTGATAATCTTGGGACTGTGCGTTTTTATTTGTCAACCTTGGGTTTGTCAGCCTCAGCAGCCAGCAGCTGCCTGAGTGAAGAAAAGCCTCTAGCTTCAGTGGGCCAGGCACAAGAGGCAAAGCTGAAATCCAAGGTCAAGGAGCTTTCACCCAGCACCTAGAGCCTGGCACTTTGAACTCAGACTTCTACCCTCCTAAACTGTAAGAGAATAAACTCATTTGTTAAAGCAGCACATTTGTAGTATTTTCTGTTAGAGCAGCACAAAGTAACCAAAACAGTAATTCAACAAGACAACATTTTTATGAAGAAAAAGTTGTTGTGTGTTTATGTACTGAGACAGAAAATAAGAGAGATGGGAGGAAATAATTCAACCAAGAGAAAGCTCAAGAAACTGTAAAAGCACAAACTACTGTAAAGTCATCATTGGCTGAGATATACAAATAACACACCATAATTTTAGCCCACAGCCACATACTCTGATTTATCACCAGAAGGAGCTCTGGTGGCGAAGTGCCTAAGGCATGTGACTGCTAACCAGAAGGCTGGCAGTTCAAACCCACCAGCCACTCCTTGGAAGGAAGGTTGGGCAATCTACTTCCGTAGTGATACCACCCCAGAAACCCAAGGAGGGGTCGCTGTGAGTCGGATCCGACTTGACAGCAGCGAGTTTGGATTTTTGTTTTGGAGGGACCAGATTATAGTCTTCTTTAAAAATCTGAGAGTACTATTA
>NW_006921832.1:2958979-2963645 GCF_000298275.1 Orycteropus afer afer
GACTGCTAACCAGAAGGCTGGCAGTTCAAACCCACCAGCCACTCCTTGGAAGGAAGGTTGGGCAATCTACTTCCGTAGTGATACTACATCAGAAACCCAAGGAGGGGTCACTATGAGTCAGATCTGACTTGACTGCAGTGAGTTTGGTTTAGTTTACTCTAATAGAGTACACATTCAATGCAATCTTTGTCCAATTCCATCAGCATTCTTTAAGGATATGGAAAAATAATCATTAATTTTATATAAAAGGAAAAAGACTTTGGATAAGCAAAGAACTGTTAAAGAGCAAAGCAGGAGGTCTTACACTCCCAGATCTGAAAACCTACTACACAGCCACAGTTGTCAAAACAGCCTGATACTGGTACAACAACAGACACATAGATGAGTGAACAGAATTGAGACCCCAGAAATAGATCCATCCACCTATGGACAGCTAATCTTTAACAAACCCAAGGTCGACAAGTAAACCCATTAAATGGTAAAGAGAGAGAGTCTCTCTAACAAATGGTGCTGGCAAAACTGCATATCCACTTGCAGAAAAATGAAACAAGGTCCATACCTCACATGATTTACAAAAACTAACTCAGTAAGAATCAAAGACCTAAATGTAAAACCTAAAACTAGAAATATCATCAAAGAAAAAATAGCAGCAAACTTAAAGGCCCTAATTTACAGCATAAATAGACTAGCAAACATAACCAAAAATGCACAAACAGCAGATGATAAACTAGTTAACCTGGACTTAATAAAAATTAAATTATGTGCATCAAAAGACTTCTCCAAAAGAACAGAAAGAGAACGTAACGAGATTTGTCAACTACATTTCCAACAAGGGATACCTCTACGATTTATAGAAAACTTCATCACCTCAACATAAAAATGATAAATAATTCAATTAAAAAACAGGCAGAAGACATGAACAAACACTTCACCAAAGAAGATATTCAAACAGCCAACAAACACAGAAGAAATGCTTGCAATCATTAGCCGTTAGGGAGATGCAAATCAAAACAATGAGATAACACCTCACCACAGCAGTAACAGGAAAGTTCAACAAGAGAGAAAACAAAAAATGCCAGCGAGGGTGTGGAGAGATGGGAACTCTCATACCGTGGGACTATAAAATGGTGTAACCAATGTGGAATATAGCATGGTACTTCCTTAAAAAGTTGAAAATAGAAATACCATTTAATCCAGCAATCCCACTACGAGGTATATACCCTAAAGAAGTAAGAGCTGGACAAGAACAGATATATGCACACCCATGTTCATCACAGCATTATTCACAATAGCAAAGAGATGGAAACAATCTAATTGCCCATCAACAGATGAATGGATAAACAAACTACGGTACATATGGCTCAGGTATAGCAGGGATTGTGAGGCTAGCACAGGACTGGGCAGTGTTTTGTTCTGTTGTACATAAGGTCAATATGAATCAGAGACAACTCGATGGCACCTAACAACAACATGGTACATACACGCCATGGAATGCTATGCAACACTAAAGAATAATGAAGACTCTGCAAAACATCTCATAATGTGGATGACTTGAAACACAGTATGTTGAGTGAAGAAAATCAAAGATTCACGGAAACAATTAGTCCAAAGGACTAGTGGACCATGGGAACCTCAGCCTACGTAATCTTGAGACCAGAAAACCTAGATGGTGTCTGGGTACCACTGCCAATCACTCTCAAAGGGATCAAAATTGGAGATCCTGGATAGACTGGGAGAAAAATGTGGAACAAACTCAAAATCATAAAAAAAGACATACTGGACAGCCAGCCACCCAGAGGGAGTGAGTAGTTGGACTTGTGGGCTCAGGACCATAGTCCCAGGGAACATCAAACTCAACTGGTATAACATACTACACAAAACATTGTTCCACATCCTACTTTAGCGAGTAGTGACTGGGATCTTAAAAGCTTGCAAGCAGCCATCTAGATATAATGATGGGTCTCTCCTCATCCAGAACAAAGAGTGAAGAAAACCACTGTCAACCAGAGTGGGAGTTATGCAGAAGATCCTAGATAGAGTAGGGTAACAATGTGGAACAAAACTCAAAATCATTAAAAAAAAAGGGGGGGGGGCAGGTTTCCTGGCCTGAGAGAGCCTGATGGAAGCACTGAGACTATGGCCTCTAGCTGCCCTTCAGGTCTGGAATTGAACCCACACCTGTGGCTTGCAGCCAAACAAAAGACAGGCATGTGAGTGAACATTTACATTAGGTAGATAAACTCCTTGGAGTGAACAATCATGGGAGAATAGAAGGGCTGTGTATGCACAGAAAGACAGTTCAGGGGGCAGGGGGGCAGGAGTGCATGGAGGGAAGGACACAGGGAAGAGGTAACTGGGGAGGAAGTAAGAGGCAAGCTGTTGCATTGTGGTAAATTATAGTCACTGTCATGAGACAAAGTACAATGGAGCTGCTGTATGGAATGTGAATCTGCTCTGTAAACTTTCACCCCAATCACAATTAAAAAAAAAAAAAAAAAGACCAGGCATATTGGTCTGATAAGACTACAGACCTTAGTCACCCTTCTGGCCTAGAACTGAACTCACTACTGTGGCTCAACTTTCAGCCAAACAATAGGCCTACAAGATGAACAATTTTACCAAGGAGCTTTGCACTCCTTAGAACAATCAATCAACCATAAGACTTCAGAAGTGCAGTATTTGCACAAGGATAAAGCTCAGAAGTCAGGAATGCATAGGCAAGAGGGAAACAGGGAAAAGGTGACCACAGAGAGGAAGTGGGAAGACAGCTGTTACATTTTGAGGATTGCAATCAATGTCACAAAACAAAACAACTATGACCTGTTAAATGGAAAACGTAATTTGCCCTGTAAATTTTCACCCAAATCACAATAAGAAGTTAAAACAAAGACTGAAATTATATTCATATGCAAAGGAATAATGTTCCAAATGTAGATGCCTGATGCAATACAAATGCACATACTCCTCACTTACTATCTCATTATCTGACGTCAGAACCATCATCACCACCTCCAACCACTGTGGGCTCTGCAGCAGTGGCAAAGGCACAGTGGGCATAGTCTCCCTACACATATTCCCAGATGCACCAAGGCTGCCCAACGGGTGGTGAGCAACCTGAAGGGGGAGGGAGGAAGGCACCAGCACCAAAGACAGAGTGCGGCCCCTAACTCTCACATAATGCCAATTTTGCATAACAAACTGGTCTTTGGAATCTCACATGTTATAAGTAAGGAGTGGGAGTAGTGTACAGCCTCTATATACAATTTGAAATACTAACACATAAAATGGGAGCTCTGGTAGCGTAGTGCCTAAGGCATTTGATTGCTAACCAGAAGGCTGCCGGTTCAAACCCACCAGCCACTCCTCAGAGGGAAGATGGGGCAATCTACTTCCCTAGTGATACTGCTTCAGAAACCCAAGGAGGGGTCGCTATGAGCCGGGTCCGACTCAACAGCTCATAACAACAACATATAAAACGGCCCTGAGCTTGAAATCATGTGTAAAACTTCCATGGAAAATATCTTACATTCACAGACCATTTTATGTTACACAAACTATTATCACAACCCTCCCAGGAAAGGATAGCTGAGGAAACTGAGATGCACAGAAGCTAATTGACTTGCCATAAACCACCACCTCCTACCTAAGACTAAATGAATGTAGGAAATGGCCATATTTAAAGGGGCTGCTTAAATATTTTGTTTCCCATTCAATGAATGAAAATGAATATAATTTGTTTTATGATTTAAAAATGTTGCAAACAGGAAAAGTAAGAATGAAGCAAACAGTGATGAGAGGAACAGTAAGAAACTATTAATTCAATAACTACAAGGTGCCTTAGCTCAAGCAGTTCACTGTTTGCATGAGCAGTTCTCAACCCTAGCAGTGTACCACTGTCCATCTGTGGCACTCAATTAAAAGATTAGAAACGAAGGAGACTACTCTGAATAGATTAAGTTACAGTTTTTATGTACTTAAACTTACATTATTTAAATCACATGCTAAAGAAAATATATTAAGATATCATTTATCATTACATTTCAAATTATAGCAAAAAGAAAATTAAAGGAAAACATGTAGACTGAAATGAACACAAACCTAAATTAAAAGAGAAAAAATAAAATACCAAAATTGAAATATCTTCTGGGATACAAAAGTGACACTGCAAAAAAATCAAATGAGTAAGAAGTTGACAAAATTGGGAAACTGCCAAAATGCAGACGAAAAAGACTGCCCCCACACAAAAAAGTGAAAATGATGAAAGATGGTAAAAAAGGACAACACAGAACTACGAATCAACCTTTAATAACAAAAGGTCTTGAAGAAAAAAATCAAAAGAAACAGAAGTAATGACTATCAGTATAATTAAAAAGAAAAAGAAATTTAAAACATTGAAAGATAAAATTTCAAATATTGAAAAACAAATTATAAGACTTCAAATAGAAAAGTATATGGAACATGTGTAAAGAATTCGGAAATTTAAGCATATTAAGTATAAGGGGGAAAAATCTTAACCAGATTCAGGCAGAAAAATAAGAAACAAGACCCCTGAAAAGAATACAGATCAGACTAACTTTATATGGAAAGGAAAGAGACCTCGGATAAGCAAAGCACTACTGAAGAAGAAAAACAAAGTAGGAGGTCTCACATTGCCGGATCTCAAAAC
>NW_006921832.1:2966070-2981324 GCF_000298275.1 Orycteropus afer afer
GAGACAAAGTATATGTGAACTGCTGTATGAAAAGTGAATTTACTCTGTAAATCTTCACCCAAATCCTAAAAAAAAAAAAGAATACAGATCAGGTTTGTCTCAGACTTCACAGTAATAAATCCCATATAACAAAGGAACATCATGCATGTTTGAAAGAGTATAGAACATACTAACATATTATTCCTTAAAAAACACTTAATTCTAGCAGGATTTTTTATAGAAATTGATAAACTGTTCTGTTTCATGAAAATTTATATGAAAATGCAAAGCTAAAACAACAAATGCAAAGCCTCAACAGCCAAAACAAGGACTGATACTACTTGGTTTCAAAATTGATTTAAAAAACAAAGGTAATCAAAACTGTGTAATATTAATAGCAAAAAGATGGAAACAACCTACTTGCCCACCAACGAAAGAATGGATAAGCAAACTATGGTACATACACACAATGGCATACTATGCAACACTAAATAATAATGTAGAACTGCAAAATACTGCATAACATGGATGAACTTGGAGGACATTTTGCTGAGTGAAATAAGTCAATTACAGAAGAACAAATGTAGTATTATTTCATTATTGTAAAAAGTCAAGGAAAGGTTCACATATGGAAAGACACTTTCTTTGTTGGTTACCAGAGGAGGAGGGGAAGGGAGGAAACACTGCAAAAAGAGAGGAAAAAAATGCATTGACCCATGTCACTTTAGTTTTGTGTATGTCACTGTACATAAATTATATTTCAATAAAATATATTTAAAATGTTTTTTTAAGTGTAATATTATGACAATAATATTGAGAATACAGAGATAAACCCTTATAATTAAGGTCAGTTAATTTTAACAAAAGCATCAAATGCATAATAGGGAAAGAAGAGCCCTTTACACATTTGGTGCTGGGACAACTGGCTACCCAAATGCCATAGTCCAAAAAAAAAAAGAGTTTAGACCCTTTCCTCATGTTGTTGTTGTTGTTATGTGCCCTCCTATCAGACTTGACTCATAGCAACCCCTCCCTGGGTTTCCGAGGCAGTATCACTAGGAAGTAGATTGCCCAACCTTCCTTTTGAGGAGTGGCTAGTGGGTTTGAACCACCAGCCTTCTGGTTAGCAGTCAAGTGCCTTAGGCACTATGCTACCAGAGCTTCTCCTTGCCTCATACTAAACACAAAAATTACCTCAAAACAGATCTTAGACCTACATGTAAGGGCTAAGACCAGAAATTCTAGAAGAAAACATAGAATAATATTTTTGTGACCCTGGGAAGACAGAATTCTTAACATATAAAAGTGAAAGCACAATCTTTAAATAAATAAATTTATAAACTGGACTCCATCAAAATTTTTAACTTTTGCTAGACATTATTAAGAAAAAGAAGGGACAAATCACAGACTGGGAGAAAATATCTGCAAATCACTCATGTAATAAAAGACTTGTATCCGTAATATTTAAAAACTTAAAACCCAATAACCCACCAGCCACTCGCTGAAGAAAGATGAGGCAGTCTGCTTTCTGTCAAGATCTACAACCTTGGAAACCCAATGAGGGTTGCTATGCGTCCCAATCAACTTGATGGCAGTGAGTATGGTTTAAAATTCAGTAAGACAAACCACCCAATTAAAAAATTAGAAAAAGATCTGATTAGACATTTCATCAAAGAAGATCTATAAATGCCAGTAAGTACAGGAAAAGATACTCAACTCTATTAGTTTCTCAAAAGATAAACATAAACATTTGATCCAGCAATTCTACTCCTACAAAATCAATCCGAAGAAATGGAAACATACATTCACACAAAGACCTGTATGTAAATGAATGTTCATTCCAGCATAATACTAATAGTAGCTAAAACTGAAAACAATCCAACAGCCATCAACTGATGAAGAGTTTAACAATGTAATATAACCATACAGTAGAATATTATTCAGCAGTGAAAAGGAACAAGCTACTAATACATGCTACAATATGAGCAGACCACAAAAAAACATGCCAAGTAAAAGAAGTCAGGCTCAAAACACCACATATTCTATGATTTCATTTATAGAAATTGCTCTGAAAACAAACTAGTAGATATAGAAAGGCTTATTTACAGATATAGAAGCCTAGAGGTGAGAGTAGAAAGGGGGATTAACTTTACAGAGAGGTAAGAATATTTTTGGAGATGATGGAAATGTTTCAGGCCTGTTTTGTGGTGATGGCTGCAGAATGCTATAAATTGAAGTCTGACTTCTGGATGTGGCCTAGGGGGAGGTTTTTCTTTGCCAATTTCAGCTCCCAGTAGCTTGCAGTCCTTGGAGTTCTGGGGCTTGCACAGGCATCTGCCATGAGTATGTCTGTCTTCATATGCCATCTTCCCCCTTGTGTGTTTGTCTGTGTCTATTCTGTTCTTTTCATAACTCAGAAGTGATTAGGTTTAGGATCCATCACATGATGGTATAACCTCATTAACATAACAAAAGAAAACCTATTTCCCAACAGGATCATACTTACAGGTACAGGGATTAGGATTTCAGCACATATGTTTGGGGCCATAATTCATTCTCTAGCAATAATTAAGGAAAACAGAGTTATAATACATGACACATTCTTGTGTTCTTTTTCTGTAAAAATAAGCTTAAAAAAATAACAGCATACCTATTCAGAAAACACAAATTTTTTATTTAAAATAAAGTGATGTAAAGTTTGAAGTTTTCTAAACTAAGTCACAAAATGTTCCTGAAAATCATTTGGTGGGTGGCAAGTAATACTTTTTTTTAATGAAAAAGAATAGAAGGACATCACACTAAGTAATAGTTACTTACAGTTTCCTGAACACTTACATACATAAGTATATAGATGTTGATTATGACACAAGTCATCTTCCAAAAAATAAAGAGAGCCACTGAGGTAGGAAATATGAAACATTCTTGATTATGATCTAATCATCTGCTGCTAAAGTGATAAATTCTGCAACTATGCCTATATATTCCTTTTATATTATTCTCATCCACCATCAACCAGTTGACTTAAAGTCAATTCTGACTCATGGTCAGAATAGTCATTCTATTCTGATCTCATGTGTGTCAGAATAGAATCCTGCTTCCACAGGGTTTCTGATATTTTTCAAAGTTGATCACCAGGCCTTTCTTCTGAGGTGGTTCTGGGTAGACTCCAACTTCCAACCTCCTTTCCATTAGCAGCCAACTTTGTTAAGCATTTGTACCACCGAGGAACTACATTCTCATTTACAGAATGCCTCAAACTTTACTCACAGTTATGGCCTACTCCATCCAGTTCTCTGCAGGCATCAGTGAAGGTGCAATTTTGAGTATGGGTTTTTAAACTGCAGTTGCTCAAGCACTCTTTGCCCCACGAGTACTCCCAGGACTAGGGTACTGTCCTAAAAAAAAATCACTTCTCAAGTCCTCAGGCAAATTCTATTTAGGCAAATATTGTAAGCACCTGGACCTCCCTGTTAACTACCAAGTCAAACTGAAGGAACCTTACAGCCCTAAAAGATAAATATTCTTTTCTCTATAACCGTGCTATTTCCTCTGTCTTCTGCCAGGACTAATTACACAGTAGGGTGTCCTTATCCACAGTTTTTTGGCTTTCTGCAGTTTCAGTTACATGTGGTTGTCCGCAATGTGAAAATGTTAAATGAGTAGCGTGATGAAATCTCTCACCATCTGGCTCCATCCCGCCAAAGACGTGAATCATCCCTTTGTCCAGGGTATCCACACTATATATACTATTCACCCGTTAGTCACTGTTGTTAATCTCTAACTGTGCCTAATTTATACATTAAACTTTATAATAGATATGTATGTATAGGACCAAACATGGTACAGTATATATTGGGTTTGGTACTATCTGTGGTTTCAGGCATTCACTGGGGGTCTTGGAATGTATCCCCCACAGGTAAGGGGGGACACTACTGTACTGTTTTTTTGGAGATTGGATTCCCCTCTTACTTTTCCATTTAAAATATTTCAAATAGAACTGATCATAACTATAAAAAATCTAATTAGACAAGGGAAAGGAAAAGAGAATTGAAAACTTGCAGAAAAAAAAACAAGAACTACTGTCAAAATGGTGTGCTGGGGGGATGGGGGTGGGAATCAACACCAACACCAACAGCCCAAGGTTGATTCCTAAGAGGTGGAGTTTAGTCATGCCTCCACCCTCCAACCTTTTTACCAATTCTGACACCAAGTGTCCCTCCCATAGCACTCTTTACTTCTATGCTGGGTTAGATAATTCATTGTAACGGCCACCCAGAACTCACAGACAGTACTCACAATTACAGGGTATATTAGGGAAGTAATAGCTAGAATTAAAGATACAGTTTTTTAATCAAGATAGCCATTTCTCAGCAATGCCCACAAGCACACCTCTCTCTGGCCCTTGGCTTTCAAAGCCCATGGCCCCTTGCCTCTGCTCTGCTCAGGCAAGTGCTACAAACCTCTTTTAGCTCTGCCAATTAAGTGAATAGAGGCACCCCACT
Organism: Orycteropus afer afer; assembly: GCF_000298275.1. Classification (NCBI taxonomy): domain Eukaryota; kingdom Metazoa; phylum Chordata; class Mammalia; order Tubulidentata; family Orycteropodidae; genus Orycteropus; species Orycteropus afer. The sequence continues at coordinate 2,970,552 of NW_006921832.1, forward strand.
CTACCAGCAAGCCTCCTGCCCAGAGGCACTCAGCTTTCTCATTCTGTGGGTCCAGAAGCCCACTGTCCTGTCTCCTGCCAGAGCTCTTGGTTCTGCTGCTGCCGTTTCTCTGCCACTGCTTCTCACCATCTCAGCAAAGTGTCTCCTGGATCAAGGAGGTACAGCATAGGGATCTAAGGTGCAAAGGACATGCTCCACTCCTGGCTCTTCTTTCTTGATGACAGTGAGATCCCCCTTTCCCACCTCTGTGATGACTCATTTCAAATCTAGTGAGATGGCAAAATTGACTAATCCCCACCTTAGGGTTCCATATACCTTATCTGCATGGCCCCACCCCACCCAAAGCCTTGTACCCTATTTACATTATTAGCAAGCTATCCAATCCCTTTGGTGGGCCACAAGCACCCTCATATTTGCATAGTCCCTGGTGAGAATCTGGTAAGAATCACAGAGACCACAGCGTTATGGACCATATTAAGTAATTCACCACAACTACAGAATGTTAAAGGAGCTCTGGTGGCACAGTGCCTGAGGCATTTGACTGGTAGCCAGAAGGCTGGAAGTTCAAACCCACCAGCCACTCCGTGAAAGGAAGACAGGACAATCTAATTCTCTAAAGATTTACTGCCTCAGAAACCCAATGGCGGTCACTATGAGTCAGAATCCACTCAATGGCAGTGGGTTATAGAATGTTAAAAGTTCACAGCAGAGTTTAATGAAGAAGTCTTCAGATTAATGACATTCAAAACCAGAAGAATCTTGTGATTCTAGGCAGTGGTTTCACTACCCCAAGAAGTAGGGTAATTGGTAGGAATCACTTCACTTTCCCCACCCCCAAATTTGCAAAGTCTAAAATAAAATTGATGAGGCAAACTTTTTTGCCATCTCTGCATGCTATCTGCAGAGATATTTTTGTAGTGAAAAATTTAAAAATAAACACATATTTTACACTATTTTTTTCTTCTTAAAATTCAACTAATTCTAACCATACAAAAAGTTTTAGATATAGTATTAGAACAACCTACAATACTATTTTGAATTTTTTATTTTCAGAATGAAGCAGCATGGAAAGAGCACTAATTTCAAAGTCAGAAGGATCTGGGCTCAAATCCCAGTCATGTCACTAACTAGTTTATGATGTTGACCAAATTACTTTTCTCTAAGGCTCTACTTCCTCATCTTTAAAATAGGAATAGCTCTACTCTCTTAAAGTGAATTTAAGAATTAAAAGAAATATAGAACCCCACTAGGCATAACACACCCAAGGAACAAATGTAACTGTGGTAATCACTTGGCTGGGCCATGGTTTTGAGTAGCTGGGTAGCAGGATACAGTTATTCTCCATGATTAGATTAAATATGGTACAATCAACCCCATGGTGGAATCTGCTGTCAGCAGCTAATAAATTGCCTTCCGGATGTGGCCTGCTTCCAATATATAAGAAGACACTTTGAGAAAGGTCTCACGCTTCTTGGCACATCTGGATCCTGTATTTGGTCAAATCATCAGTGGCCTGCCATGTTGCCTGCCAATCTTGGGACTGTTTCTGGACTTGAACTAGTGGCCTACCGTGTTGCTTGCTAATCTTGGGACTGTGCCATGTCACTTGTCAATCTTGGGTTTGTTAGCCTCAGCAGTCAGCAGTTGCCTGAGTCAGAAAAAGCCTCCAGCTCTAGTGGGCCCAGAACAGGAGGCAGGGCGGAAGCCCAAGTTCAAGGGGCCTTCAACCAGCCCCTAGCGCTGATAACTCAAGACTTCTAGCCTCCTAAACTGTAAGAGAATAAATCCCTGTTTGTTAAAGCCAACTTGTGGTAGCACTAGAAAACCAAAACACTAACTAACTTACCTTTCTGCCAAGACCACACTGCTGTTAGGTGCCATCGAATCTGCTCCAACTTATGAGTTATTGTCAAGTATTTTAAAGTCTGAAAATACTAACTGCTGGTAAGGATGCAAAGCATCAGGCCATGCTGATGGGAGTAGTAAATCAGTGTAATCACTTTGGAAAATCATTTGGCACTACCTACTAGAGCTGAGCATGCTACTACTACCCTACCAAAAAAACAAATAAATAAACACACCAAACTGGCTGCCTCTGAGTAGATTCCAACTCATAGCGTAAAGGATAGAATAGAACTGCCCTATAGGGTTTTCCAAGGCTATAAATCTTTATAGAAGTGGACTGCCCATCCTCAAAATAGATGGATAAAGAAGAAATGAGAGTTGTTCGCTGAGTGCAGCCTGAAAGACTCTTCTTTAAGTTTAGAGACCAGACATCTAAGATGGTTTCCGATGACCAGGGAGTATGGGAGCTTTTTGCCTATTTAGGGAAATGTCAGGTATGCAGAGTAGACGGAGGTGGCTGTGAACCAGGAAAACATGATATGGGGCTTCAAATGAATTGCAAATTATTTTGTTGGAACCTTGTTTGTGTTAATGATTATGCTTCACAATAAAAGTTAAAGAGAAGAGAAAAATTAAGTCACAAGTGGGAACCTGCATGAGTAAATCATAAGAACAAAATCTATGCATTACAGAATACAAACGCTTCTCACATTACCCTGGACATTCCACAAAAAAATTCTAGAAGAAATTAAAATGTTCACCCAAGAACACCTTTACCCTACCCTATGTATCTGGACAGTCCCCATCTATTTTGAGGATGGGCAATTTTACATTAGCAGTAACACATGTTCCAGAAAAAAGAAACAAAACGATAAGATGTGGAGTACTACACTGAGAGTCTGTAGTTTGAAATTCTCCTGTTGTGTACATTTCAATTTAACCGCCCTATAAGTCTTCCCTGTATGTGAAAACGCTTTGGAATGTTTTACTTATAAATAAAAGATGATGCATTTTTCTCCTGTTCTTCAAGCAAATAAAAATCACCTCACAAAGCAGGTACAGGGGACACCAATGATCAGTTAACTTATATATGGCATGCACTCAAAACCAAAATTAAAGCCAAATAAGGAGCAAAATAAATAAATTAAAAGTCTTTTCAATTGTATCTTTCCTTAAGCCTGACACTTTAACTTCCTGGTGGCAGCACCAGGCTAACCACCCTGACTGTCCCAGACTAGCTCCCCACTCAAATCCCCATTCCCTTCCTTCCCACACGCTGTGCCCGTTCCCTCCGGTGCCCCTGATAAACCATATCTCCTGCACGATGCCTTTCACCAGACTCACTGGAACATCAGTGTTCTCTTCAGGTTCAAACTTCCCGGTAACGCAACTACTGAAAACCCGCTCCTCCTCCAGCGTCACCTCTCCGCTGGGGCTCCGACCTCCGCACCCACAAAACCGCACCTACGGGTGCTCGTGGCCCTTCCCTCAGTCCCTGCAGCACCTGGCCCTTGCCCTCCACCCAGGGATCCTATCACTGAAACTCCTCATTGCACCTGTGGCCCCCGCCTTTCCACCCCACTTCCCCTGCTCTCAGTGCCTTCGCGATCGAACACAGCGACCCTAGTCCAGCACAGCACAGCATACACACCCCAGCACTGCCCAGCCCAGCCCAACCCGCTAGGCCCCAACACGGGCCCGCGGCCGCTGCCGCCCCTTCTACTCACCGTACGGTCCTCGGAAACCTCTTCCAGGCCCCCCTCCCCCTCCTCAGAGACCGCAGCCTCCAGCTCTGCGTCGGGGCAGCCCAGTGGCTCCACGGGTGCTGGCTGCAGCTGCCGCTCGGGCTCAAGAGGCGGTTGCTCCATGGCTTCAGTTCGGCGTGGCGAGCTGAGTGCGCCTGCGCTGTTGCGCCCCGCCCACGGTCGTGCTGAGCCGCCCCACCCCGCCCTCTCGTGCTACGGTCTCCACAGGAGCTGTTGTTGCGTGCGGGTGTGGAGTCGGCCAACTCATAGGGAGCCCTCGGGAGCAGTATCACTATGGAAGTAGATTGCCCAACCTTCCTTCCGAGGAGTGGGTGGTGGGTTTGAACCGCCAGCCTTCTGGTTAGCAGTCAAATGCCTTAGGCACTATGCCACAGTAGCTGGTCAGGTACTAAGCCAGGAAAACCAGAAACGTGGAAGTTCTGTAGGAAGAGAGAAAGAAAAATGCAAGGGGACGGTGAACACCGGAAGTAGGTGTTGGCATGGTTAGAACCACTCAGGTGATAATCTAAAGAAAATTTGAAACGCAAAAGACATTAGAAGCAAGTTTAACCCTCTCCCTCTAGAACTCTGACTTGCCTAACATTGTTGGTTCCATTTTCTCCCAGAAACAAAGAAACCAAACCAAAACCAAACACACTGCCCTGGAGTCGGATTTCCAGCAGGTTGAGAAATGCATGCAACAAAAGGTAAATATTTGCACATTTTTTCAGGGAAGTGAAGTGTTTGGCTGAAGCATGTCTTGAGTACTTGGTAGTGTTTCCAGAAGCCCTGGAGATCTCTGGCAAGTTTCTACAAATATCTCTTCTTGAATTTTCGGAACCTAGTTCCTTGGCATTTACCATAGTAGCCTCATGGGATACACTGACTGGGTGTATGGCATTGAGGTACCTTGCGGTTACTTCTGTACAAAGTCTGGTGATCAATTTTACAAGGACAGAAAGGTCTTTGTGCCTACTTGGCTATTGTAAGTGATGACATACGATTTCCTCCTTGAATGCTTTGTATGGCCTGGTGACAGATTTCCATTCATTCCATACACTTCAAGGAGCACTGGTGGCTCAGTGGGTTAAGCACTCTGCTGCTAACAGAAAAGTTGGAGGAATCTACTCAGCAGGTCTGCGAGAGAAAATACCTGGTGATCTGTTCTGGTAATGACTACAGCCAAGAAAACCCTATGGGACAAGGTTGTAGTCACTATTTAGCCACAGCCAGCTACCCAGAGGGAGCAAGTAGTTGGACCTGTGGGCTCGGGACCATAGTCGCAGGAGACATCAAGTTCAATTGGCATAACATACTACATAAAACATTGTTCCACATCCTATGTTGAAGGCCGACTGGTATCTTAAAAGCTTGCAAGCGGCCATCTAGATGGGTCTCTCCTCGTCCAGAGCAAAGAAGAATGAAGAAAACCAGAGATTCATGGAAACAATTAGTGCAAGCAACTAGTACCCATGAGATCCTTGGCCTATACTACTATGAAACCAGAAGAACTAGATGGTACCTGGCTACCACTGTCAACCACTCGGAGGGAGATCTATGTAGAAGATCCTGGATAGAGTGGGAGAATAATGTGGAACAAAACTCAAAATCATTTGGAAAAAAAAAACGGGGGGGCTGATAGAGCCTGATGGAACCACTGAGACTATGGCTCCTAGCCATATTCAATTCAGGTCTGGAATTGAACCCACACCTGTGGCTTCCAGCCAAACGAAAGACAGGCAGATGAGCTGAACATTTACACTAGGTAGATACACTCCTTGGAGGGAACAATCATGGGAGAAAGAAGGGCTGTATATGCACAGGGAGACATCTCAGGGGACAGGAGTGCATGGAGGGAAGGACACAGGGAAGAGGTAACTATGGGGAGTAAGTGGAAGGGGAGTTGCTGCATTGTGGTAAATTGTAGTCAATGTCATGAGACAGTGTGTGTGAACTGCTGTATGGAAAGTGAATTTGCTCTGTAAATTCACAATTAAAAAAAAAAAAAAAAAACCTATGAGGCAGTTTTACTCTGTTATATGGGGTCGCTATGTGTCTGAATTCACATACCTAACAACTAAAACATCAGCTCAGTTATCATCTCCAAGTGCTAACATCACTAACCCTATGACAATTACTAAATAAACATTTAAATACATTTTATCAATTAATAAGGGCTTATTTATGCCAGGCAAACTCTCAGAAAACTTTATTTTTAAATCAGAAAAAGGTATCAGGAGGGATATTATTCCAGGGATAGATTTGTATCCATTACCATGTGCCCTCTTCAAGGTTTTGAGATAACCAGGAAGAAACTAGGTCCTAGAGGCCACTCCTCGGAAGGAAGGTTGGGCATTCCTACTTCCGTAGTGATGCTGCCTTGGAAACCCAAGGAGGGGTCGCTATGAGTCAGGGCCGACTAGATGGCAAACAACAACAACAACAACAACAGAGGCATCTAGGGAAGAACACACTTGATGTGTCTCAAGCTGAAAGATCTGAAGAAAAAATTTAAGCCTCAAGTTGCAATATTGAAAGATTCTGTGGGCAAAATATTTTGAATGATGCAGGAAGTATTAAAAGAAGGTGGAAGAAATACACAGAGTCATTGTACCAAAAAGACCTGGTCGATCTTCATCCATTTCAGGAGGTGACATATAATCAAGACCAATGGCATTGAAGGAAGAAGTTGAAGCTGCACTGAAGGAATTGGCGAAGAACAAGGCTCCAGGAATTGACAGAATACCCATTGAGACGTTTCAAAAAACAGATGCCCCACTGGAGGCACTCACTCAGTTATGCCTAGAGATTAGGAAGACAGCTACCTGGCCAACTGACTGGAAGAGATCCATATTTGTACCCATTCCAAAGAAAGGTGATCCCACAGAATGTGGAAATTATCGAACAGTATCATTAATATCTCATGCAAGTAAAATCTTATCGAAGATAATTCAAAAATGGTTGCAGCAAAATATTGACAGAGAACTTCCAGAAATGCAAGCTTTATTCAATAGAGGATGTGGAATGAGCGATATCATTGCTGATGTCAGATGGATCTTGTCTCAAAACAAAGAATACCAGAAAGATGTTCACGTGTGTTTTATTGACTATGCAAAAGCATTTGATTGTGTGGATCATAACAAATTGTGGATAACATTGAGAAGAATGGGAATTCCAGAACACTTACTTGTACTCATGAGGAACCTGTACATAGACCAGGAGGCTGTCATTCAAACAGAACAAGGGGACACTGCATGGATTAAAAATCAAGAAGGGAGTGCATCAGGGTTGTATCCTTTCACCATACTTATTCAGTGCAAATGCTAAGCAAATAACCGAGAAGCTGGACTGTATAAAGAAGAATGTGGCATCAGCATTGGAAGAAGACTCATAAACAACTGCGATAAGCAGATGACACAACTTTACTTGCTGAAAGTGAGGATAACTTGAAGCATTTACTGATGAAGATTGAAGAATGCAGTGTGCAGTATGGATTACATCTCAATATAAGGAAAACAAAAATCCTCACAGCAGGACCTATAAGCAACATCATGACAAATGGAGGAAAGATTGAAGTTGTCAAGGACTTCGAATTGCTTGGTTCTCCAAGCGATGCCAACGTAAACAGCAGCAGTCAAGACATCAGATAACATATAGCACTGGGCAAGTTGGCTGCAAAGGACCTTTTTCAAATGTTGAGGAGCAAAGATGTCTCCTTGAGGACTAAGGTGTGCCTGACACAAGCCATGATATTTTCAATCACCTCATATGCATACGAGAGCTGGACAATGAATAAGGAAGACCTATGAAAAGTAGACACTTTTGAGTTTTGGTGTTGGCGAAGAATGCTGAAAGTACCATGGACTGCTAAAAGATCTAACAAATCTGTCCTGGAGGAAAGGCAGCAGGGGTGCTCCTTGGAAGTGAGAATGGCCAGACTTCATCTCACCTACTTTGGTCATATTATCAGAAGGGACCATTCCTGGAGAAAGATATCATGCTTCATAAGGTGAAGGATTGATGAAAGAGAGGAAGGCCCTCAATGAGATGGATTGACACAGTGACTATGGTGATGGGCTCAAGAATAGCAGGAATCATGGAGCTGGTGCAGGACTGGGATGTGTTTCATTCTTCTGTGCATAGGGTCGCTGAGTTGGAGACAACTTGAAAGCACCCAACAACAACAGAGGTATCAGAATAATTTTTCTGGCCTGGGGACTTGATGATCTCACCACAAGATGGGTAGAACTTTTCCTTGTATGTTCTTAAGAAATGGCCTTGAAAGAACAAAATTTGGAAACTCAAAAGGGTACTTTGAAAAGTCTAAAATCTGGGCAAAAAGAATTGGATGATTATGTTTCTCTATTTTATACACATAATGTCCATTGAGGATAAATTAGAAAATACAAGCACCCATAAAAAAATAAAAGAACCACTCATAGTCTTCAGTATGGCCTATACCTCAAAATAAAGAAAACAAAAATACTCACAACTGGACCAATAAGCAACACGATGATATACGGAGAAAAGATTGAAGTTGTCAAAGATTTCATTTCACTTGGATCCACAATCAACACCCACAGAAGCAGCATTCAAACCATATACCATACTACACTGAGCAAATGTGCTGCAAAAGACATCTTAAAAGTGTTGAAGAGCAAAGATACCACTTTGAAAACTAAGGTGCACCTAACCCAAGCCATGGTATTTTCAGCTGGCTCTGGTGGTGTAGTGCCTAAGGCATTTGACTGCTAAGCAGAAGGCTGGCAGTTCCAACCCACCAGCCACTCCTTGGAAGGAAGATTGGGGAATCTACTTCCATAGAGATACCGCCTTGGAAACCCAAGGAGAGGTCACTATGAGTCCAATCAACTTGATGGCAGTCAGTTTGGTTTTCAGTTTTTTAATACTGTTAACAATCTTGGTCACATTATTAGCTGCTTTGGTCCTCAACTCCTTCTCCTATAAAATGAAAGGGCCAGATAAACCTTTAAGATTCTTTCCTGTGAAAGATTTCATCTACATTTTTCTCAGGTATCTCTTCATCTGACTCCCTGATACCCATACACAACCTTGGTAAATATAGTTACTTCCTTACCTGCAACCCTCAGCAGCTTCTCACTTACTTCTTTCTTTATATGTCCACTTTGTTCGAAAATTACTGAATTCGAAGCACTCCAAGTTTATGGCCAAGTTTATAGATCCTCATTTTGATCTCTATTGTGGCCCCAAAGACCAGGTATTCTCATAAGTGAGAAAGAAATGCAAATTAAAATTACTCCAAAATACCTTTTTTTTTTTTTTTTTAACCTTGGAGGCTAACAAAGATTAAAAATTTGATAACATATTATATAGAGGAAAGCACAGGGAAATAGACATCTGCATACAATGTCATAAGACTATAAATTGGTAAGTCTCTGAAAAGCAGTTTGGAAATACCTGTTAAAATTTTAAATATTTACAGCTGTTGACTCAGCAGCAATTCCAGTGCTAAGAATTTATCTTTAAACTTTACTCATATATGAGTGAAATGATATATATATACAAAGTGATTCATTACAGTATCAGTTATAAATGCAAAATAATGGAAAACCTAAATGTCCATTGTTACATTGTTGTTGTCCATTGTTATATTGTTGTTGTTGTTAGGTGCCATCTAGTCATCTCCAGCTCACAGCAGAATGAAACACTGCCCCATCCTGCACCAGCTCCACGATCCTTGCTATACTTGAGCCCATCGCTGCAGCCACAGAGTCAATCCATCTTGTTGAGGGCTTTCCCCTCTTTTGTCAATCCTCCACCTTACCAAGCATGACATCTTTCTCCAGGGAATGGTCCCTTCTGACAATAATCAAAGTAGGTGAGACGAAGTCTGGCCATTCTCACTTCCAAGGAGCATTCCTGCTGCATTTCCTCCAGGACAGATTTGTTAGATCTTTTAGCAGTCCATGATACTTTCAGCATTCTTCACCAGCACCACAACTCAAAAGCATCAACTCTTCTTCGGTCTTCCTTATTCATTTTCCAGCTCTCACGTGCATATGAGGTGATTGAAAATACCATGGCTTGTGTCAGGCACACCTTAGTCCTCAAAGAGACATCTTTGCTCTTCAGCACTTGAAAGAGTTCCTTTGCAGCTGATATGTCCAGTGTTATACCTCATCTGGGAGCTCTGGTAGCGTAGTGCCTAAGGCACTTGACTGCTAACCAGAAGGCTGGCAGTTCAAGCCCACCAGCCACTCCTCAGAAGGAAGATGGCGCAATCTACTTTTGTAGTGATACTGCCTCGGCAACCCAAGGAGGAGTCGCTATGAGTTGGGTCCGACTCGATGGCACATAACAACAACAACAACATGCATCATCTGGGAGCTCTGGTGCTGTAGTGCCTAAGGCACTTGACTGCTAACCAGAAGGTTGGCAGTTCAAACCCACCAGCCACTTCTCAGAAGGAAGGTTAGACAATCTACTTCCATAGAGATATCACCTCCAAAACCCAAGGACGGGTTGCTATGAGTCGGAGATGACTCGACAGCACATAACAACAACAACATACGTCATCTGATGTCCTGACTGCTGCTGTTTACATTGCCATCACTTCTAGAACCAAGCAATTTGAAGTCTTTGACAACTTCAATTTTTCCTCCATTTGTTGTGATGCTGCTTATAGGTCCAGTTGTGAGGAATTTTGTTTTTCTTATATTGAGATGTAATCCATACTGCAGACTGTATTCTTCAATCTTCATCAGTAAATGCTTCAAGTCATCCTCACTTTCAACAAGCAAAGTAGTGTCCTCTGCTTATCGCAGGTTGTTAATGAATCTTTTTCCAATGCTGATGCCACATTCTTCTTCATATAGTCCAGCTTCTTGGATTATTTGCTCAGCATTTGCATTGAATAAGTATGGTGAAAGGCTACAACCCTGATGTCCTCCCTTCTTCATTTTAAAACAAGCAGTGTCCTCTTGTTCTGTTTGAACGACAGCCTACTGGTCTATGTACAGGTTCCTTATGAGTACAAGTAAGTGTTCTGGAATTCCCATTCTTCTCAATGTTATCCACAATTTGTTGTGATCCACACAATCAAATGCTTTTGCATAGTCAATAAAGCACAAGTAAACATCTTTCTGGTATTCTTTGTTTTGAGCCAAGATCCATCTGACATCAGCAATGATATCACTCATTC